>NW_027362768.1:297643569-298088569 GCF_046119375.1 Phyllobates terribilis
GGCTGCCTGGCGCACCACTGAAATGACCCGGGCATTGTCAATACCCAGAAATAGAAATAGCACAGCAGTTAAATTATTAAGCAGGGCTGTGGTCCCTGCGTGGCCTCTGAACGGCTTACAGTGATTGGTATTATTTCCTTTTGTGATTTTGTGCACATGACATCATTGATGTTGACCTCTGATTTCCTCCTGCTTTTTTCTTTTCCTCCTTTCCTTGACTGAAAGCTAAATCCTTCTGCCTTATCAGCGCCCGGCATTGTGTACAAGCAGAAATTGCAGATGAGAGTGAATATTCTCCAGCACAGATGCTGCTGTTACTATGGGGACGCGGGAGCCAATGAGCGGCCGACGCTGCGGACGGTACTATGATGCTGAGACAAGATGGTGAATTCTACCTCTGCCTCTCATTCATTCCCTCCAGCTGATGCAAAACACGCACACAGGGTGTAGAGCAGCAAGTCAATGAGAGCTCAGCCATCAGCTGCAAAACCCCCCAAAAAACCAACCCCCCCTTATTATTTTATTTGCTACCTTATTGAGGGTTGTTTATTATTTTTCCTTTGACCTCGATCACTCTCGGCTGTTTAGATTTATTTTGGCTTTCCATAACAAGTCCCCATAGAGGGATGATAGCACGCAGCCCTTGAAGATGGTTACATCACAGGCTGACTGGTGTACGACGTCTCTCCACTGAGGACCGGGCTGGACCGTAGATTGCAGCAGACACATTGCCTACAGAGCTCCCCCATCCACAACCAACTCGTCCAAACGTGACCGTCCTGTCGACATTGAACATGGCCTGCAGAAGATGTTATTTGTGAGTAACCCCTTTTATATATTTTGTATCTCTACCACCTTGACATTGATACATGATGTCCTTTTACAGATCCTGTAACAATGTTGCCTTTGATGATAAACAAACCGATGGAATGTTCCGTCTTACTGGATATTTAGAATCAACCCCCCCCCTGGGGGATCTGCATATTAATCACAGGAAGGGGGTTGTAAACCTGGGGGGGGGTGGAGGGGGCGATCTTGGAATTGTGGAAAATTCCAAAGTTTTTTTTTTAAGGAGATGACATGAATGGGCTCGGTATGAAGGGTCAAGTACAAAATGCTTTGTCATTATAGGCTGTAAATGTCCTAAGGGTAAAGCCAGGAATAGTGCTATAGACTGACCTGTGCCAAGGAATAAGGGATTAGATGCTCACTATGCAGTTGTGTTAGTGCTGGTAGTCACCAGGTTAGTAGTCACAGATTTTACAGGAATATTGACCTGTCCTAATGCATCAAGCATTAATTAAAGAGACATTCCTGGGGTTGAGTTACGTATTCTGTGCATTGATGGTTTATGCGTATTTAGGGGAATATTACTGTGCATTGATGGTTTATGTATTCTTATATCATGTGTATCATATAAATAATATTATGCATCAATGTATGTGTGTATTGACGAATATTACTATGCATTCACGGTATACGTGGACTTACAGTAGGTGTGTATTACTATGCATTTATGGTTTATGTAGGTAAATGCTATGTATTGATGGCATATGTGTATTTAGATGAATATTACTATGCATTGATGGCATATGTTCGTATAGTTGCATATTACTTTGCATTGATGAGTATTTATATATATATATAATATACACACATACATACATACACACGTATAGATATATACACATATAGATATATATGTATATATATTACACACACGAGATATAAACCGTATATATGCTTGAGAACAGTCCTGAATTGGACTGAAACGTTGCCGTCACTGTGGGCTATTGAATTTTACTAATTTTCTATTTTAGGATTGCTGCCTTCGTGTGTTTGTATGTGTATATGTGTGTGCGTATGTATATATATGTGTGTGTGTGTGTATGTGTGTGTGTATATATGTATGTACGTAAGTATGTACATACATACGCATTATATATACACATGCACACACACACACACAATAAACATATATATATATATTATTACATGCATCTTGTCTATATAAAGTAAGTTTACAACTGTGTTTCCATGCACAGACCCAATAATATCAAAACCTGGACGGCATAGTATTTGTCTAACGCCATCTCCAACGTCAAAATCGATCCTATAATTGCATTACCTGCATTTCAGAGCTGGTACACTTATATTCTGTTGATGGGATACAATGTTGGTGTTGGAAAATTGCATTAACAAATGAGAATATTCATTTTCATGCTCCATATGCAGCCATTTTGAAATACAACATGCATCAATTGGGTATTAAGTTACATTTAGGAGGCGGTAAGCCAGTATACAATGGGGCCTAATGTTGTTGTTAAGTGCTGTGTTTTGGGATTTGAAGGCAGGCTACCGGTAGAATATTACTTTATGACAATATGGTTATTATGATGGTATTTTAGTAGGTTTCAATTCCTGGCGCCTTTATGTATAATTTTTTTTTACTTCTTTTGGGGGGGGTTGAAGGCTTCTCAATGACATTTTAGCCATTTATACCAAAGCTGCAACTAATCACCTGTCATTCCTTCAGATGAATGATGAATGCCTGCACTTACGACCGGTGCTTGCCCAGTTACAGTAAATAATTAAACCATTGCTGAATCTTTTCTTAACTTGTATGGTGGACACACGTCTACTCCCATATAGATAGTTCTATAACCATTAACATGATGAACACGTCTTATATCTATTACACTTAGAGTTGATCATTTAGCTTCAATTTGCTCCTTTTCTGCGCTTTGTATACAAGTACACAGGGTCACATCTCCAGCGTTATTGCACACCAAACCAGCTGCCATTTTTAATCACAGACTAATACATTTCTATCAAGTCTTGTATAGTCGGATTAGCACATAGAGGAATTCCCAGGAGGAAGCTCAATACACATAGTAAATTGGAAGAGAATTAATATTCAGCTCGAAAAAGGCCCAAGGAGTTTTATGATATTTTTTTCTTCTGTCCATTAATAATTACCGGTATATCGTTAGCTAAGAACTTGGATCACAGTCTATAAAAATAAAATACATACTAAAATAATATCCATGTATTAGTCAAACTTTTCTAATAGGAGCTCATTCCGATGTCAGTGATTGCTCTTTTACTCAAAAATTGTTTGCGTTTCACCAGTGTTTTTGATCAGATTTTCATCAGAGTGTCCATTATTGCTATCAGTTTTTCTCATATGTAAAAAATAAAATGTTGGAGGTTTCTCAGGGATTTTTTCACCGACCCATAGACTTGCATCAGCAAGATTGATCAAAAGTGAACATGCCTCCGTGATTTTATGCTGACAACGTAGTCCACAAAAAAAAACACGGACATGTGAACGGCCTCCTAAACTATAAAAGGTACCAGTTCTATCTGTAAAATCCACAGATAGAACTTGCATGTGAAAAAGTGATGTATGAATGAGCCCTAAATGTTATTTCTAAGAGTAGTTTGTCGTGATGAAGAAGTGGTATGCATCAAAACGCATTGCCTAATAAACCTGCTATTAAAACTCTTCGATCCTGGGATCCATTTCTGAATAACTTGTTGGTATCGTCTGCAGCACATATTCAAACCCCCGTTAATCCTCCTAACCATTTCTAAGAGTAAGACATTAATAAAAAAGGAAAGTAAAAGAATACCAGATATTTCTACAAGATACAAGTTCAGGGGTAACCAATGACAGGGTATTCAAAATTTGCAGAAAATACATGATGGATACGGAACAGTATATGTGATCAGAACCTAGGCTTTAGTTCTGGATTTAAGTTGCCCACTTTCCTTACTGATATTACATATGATATTATTTTTTTAAATTGCCTGGTATAAAAATAAAAGAAGAAAAGAAAACTTATCCTCACTGATCTCCTGCAGCTCCAGTTACGACACTGTCCAGGCCTTGCTGGTCTCCACTTCTTGGTTCTGTCTTAACACAATAGATCTAGGTAGAAATGCCAGCTCAGTCAGTGGACTGAGGTGGGTCACCACTTCGGCCAATGATTGACTGAGTGAGCATTGCTGTTATGTTAAGACAGGACCAGAAAGTAGAGACCAACAAAGGCTGGGTAAGCATCAGAACAGGAACTGAGGAGAATAAGAAGTATAGTTTCATATTTTTCAAACCGTTCTGGAGGCCCCTCGGAAATATTTTTTAACAGTTGTATAACCCCTCTGAAGCCAATTTCATCTCAATGACTTGTACGCCAACTATAGATACATAGATTGTCACACATTAAGAAACCAGTTTTACATGAAGCTCAAAGACAGTTGGCATACCTAAAATTTTAGACATTCAGTAACAACTTCTTGGGGCTTTATATTCTGACATTAATACGGCTCCTCTAAGGGCAAGTAGTGCTAATTCATGCCAATATAAACTATAGAAAATGTAGTCACTGAATTCTAATTTCAGGAGCCAATTCATTTTTACTTATATGTCACTCCTCTGTAGAGGACTTGTGGAAAGTGTCAAGCCGGCTTAAGGAGGCCTATAGGTCATGCAATGCTCCTATTGTGGTTGCAATCCTAAAATACAATATTGACCCTTTACCAAGCCACGTGACTTAGGGTAAGGAGCCACGTGACTTAGGATAAGAAGCCATACCAGACATTCCATTTGCAGACATGTGTTTCAGGGTATTTGCCTCTCCTCAGTCCAAAGAAAGATCAGATTTGGCTGGATGAGAGGCGTCTGACGGGTTATAAGGGGGAACATTTCTGCTTCAGAAGAGTGCCAAGCCAGTGTAAGGAGACTTACAAGCCATGCAATGCTCCTCTAGGACATTAAATGTGCAAATAGCCTGTTTAAAGAGGGAGAGGACTTGAATTGGAAATGTTCATCTTAGATTTCCAGCCATAGTCCTCTCACCCAGCCAAATCAGATCTCCTGCTGTGCACTGAGGAGGGGCAAACACCTTCTGGTTTGGCTATATTTCCTAAGTCATGTAGCAATACTCAAAGGATTAATATCATTAAAGGTTTTATAAAGAGTATTTAAGGATTTCTACCCCAATAAGTGGCACTAGAGTTCAAGTCCTTTTCCTCTTTGAAGAGGCTAGATGCATCATCTGTAGAGGTGATGCTATGGAAGGGTGGATGTAATCAACAGGTCTCCATTGTGTGCCCTTTTGTTTCCTCCCATAATGACCACTTCTGTTGTAAATGTAAATTAATATAATGCATGTAAGAAGTATAGTGACCTCAGAACAAGATAAAAAGTGGAACGCAAAACAATATGAAAATATTATGATTGTCTGAAATTCCTAGGGAAGAAGCAGGGTTTCAAAGCTCTTGTAGGGTTCATAGGCAAGAATGTTGTATGCTTGTTAAAATAAATATGGGTAAACATGTGAATGTGTCGCCCAAGGTCCACACCCTCCTGGAGGCAGCGTTGTCTGTTAATCCACCCCAATCCACTAACACCACTAGTCTTATCTGTGTGCGAAATACACAAAGCTTTCTGAAACATTCAAAAACAGTTTTTTCATAAGAAAACTGTTTAGGGAGATTTTTGTTTTGTATTTTTTTGGGGGAGCAGTTTTTGGCTCAGTTTTTCTTTATCTCAATTGGTTTTTTGGGTATGTGCACACATCATCTTTATGACGCTGGCAGACCTGCCAAGGTTTTCCTAGGCGAAGCTACTTCAGTAAAAAGCCAACAGTCTTTTTTCTGAAGCGGCCTTGCAGGCGGGTTTGCCATAGTTTTTGGGTTGGCGACTTTATTTCTATAAGTTAAACACTAAAAACACTCCAAACATCAACAGCAGTGTGGATTATTCATAGAAATGAATAGGGAGTTTTTCAAGCAGTTTTGAATTTATTTCTTTTGGGGTTTTTTGGAGAGGGCTATGTCAAAAAAATCATTGTGGACATAGCCTAAGGATTTTCCTAACATAATTTCCCCCCAAATCCATGGAAAAAAAATACTTACCTATATATCCCCAGAATTAATGATGGTGTGTTTATGTTACATGACGGCACCGATGGGGCAAGGACAGAAAGTCACGTCTTTAGATAGTGCTCAATAGTGGTAGGATCCTACTTGGGGATATACATATTATAATGTGGGATATATCATATATTTTCTGTAGTTTACTTTGGATTTTCACATTTCAGTCCCAAAACTCTTCTTTAAAACCTGCCACTTTCCTTATTACCAATGGTAACTACTTAATGTATAGAAATGAATGCTTTCTCATATATAGTAATTATCCAAGATTTTGTCTCAAAATATTAGTTTTTAAGTCTTTTTAGTTATTACAAAAGTAGAGATACAAAGTATACAGTGTTTAATTTATGTTATGGTTTGTAAATCCCATTAAATCAGCAACATGAAAAACTGTTTTGCTTTACCACCTGCTGAGGGGTGGGTGGGAATAATATAAAAAATAAAAATTGTGTTAGTAATTGTGATTAAACGCATTAATGATCATATTTCCAGATTACATATAACAACCAAAAAATGCAGTAAATTGGACATTATATGGTCATTTAGCCCTTGATCCAGATCACCTGTGTGTGTATTGGCCGTCCTCAGAGGTGTAAGATATAGTGGCCTTAGCAAATGTTAAATTGGGCCTCTCCAATATGTTAACCAGTTTTGCTTAGGACAGAAGGGTCTGGTGTTTGTTTCACCTTTTATGCCATCTCAAGTGATTAATAACAATGCAGTTCTCCTGCACAGATACTTTCCACCCTGGGGATAGACTGAACCAAGTCCGTGGGCGCCATCTCCCAAGGGCTTCATACCAGCTGCTTCTATTGTACATAAGGTCATGTCCATGATATGACCATGCTGTCGTAGAAGCAATTGTTATTATAGGGTTTTTATTAAAGGGAACATGTCATGTTCAGAAAAGCTATTTACCTGCAGATATAGGGGTAAACTGCAGGTAAATAGCATTTAACAGCCGGCTACAGGGAGAAAATATAGTTTTATTCTTCCTGCAGCCGCTCGCTTCCAGTCATCGGGATGGTGCAGGGAGAGGTTACAGTCACAGATCACAGCTATAACCAATCCCTGGCACTCTGATTAACAGCCTGTACTGCCTCGATAAGGCTAGGGTCAGATGGCCATAAATTCCCTCATCTGAGAAAATCCAGCTGATTATGCAAACGATACTCTGATCAAAGTGTAAGTAAGCATAGTGTGATCCAATAGTCAGTGCAGGCAATCGGACTGCGCTCAAATATCATCCGTGATATCATGACATGCATGGCCGGGCGCAGTCCCAAAAAAATCTGACAAGTGAGTGGCCCCATGCAATAACATTGGTCTAAGTACAATCCAATGTATCGTCTGATCGCACTCGGACATAAAATATGGTAGTGTGAGCTTGCCTGGACTGTAAGTGAGTAGCTACAGGGATAATAAAACTTAATTTTCTCCCTGTAGCCGATTCTCTAGGAAGCTGGCTACACAGGGTTTAAACGCTCGCTATTTACCACAGCTGTAGAAAGACATGGACTGCACATCCAAAACTTATACATTGATCTATTGCAGCTAAGCGAAAATTTACAAGACTGAACATGAGATTCTTAATAGAGATGAGCGAACCCAAGCTGTAAAGTTAGGGGTTCGTACTGGATCACGGACTTCTCCCGGAAGTCTGTTTTACAATTCGGGAGTTCAGGGAGGAGATAGAGAGAGATTTTCCATTTCCAAAGTTCGGGTCCCCATTGATTTCTATGGAGTTCTAGTTCAAGTTAAGATACAGTTCTGGTACCGGAACTGAATTTTGGACTGAAGTTCGGTCTAACCCGACGAACCTGAACTTCCACATGTCCGCTCCTCCCTAATTCTTAGGTTAACATTCTAATCAGACTGTATGAAGTCCACTGTCATGTCACGGTGATCCTCTCAGTGGTACTCAACCTTAAAAGATCACCACCGCAGCGGTAGTGCACCAACAAGGAGAGCCATGTGGTGCCCCATGTTGGAAGGCTGAGCCATCATGACTCCAGACCACAAGCACAACAACAACACCAAGTGAAAGGAGGTAAAAACAACTCACTTTCCACATGTTCTTACGCTATGAATTGAGAGCAAAAGTAGGCCGAACATTCTTGCTGTCTCCTGCTAATTAAAACCAACTAAGCCAAAGGGGAGGAGTGCTGGACCAAGTGAAAAAAGAGGGGACAGACCATGTAATATACCAAAGCTGTGGGGAAGACATGGACCACACATCCCAAAATCATACATTGAGCTATTGTGACTCAGCAAAAATGTACAAAACTGAATATGATGTTCTTAGTTTAACATTCTGATCAGACTGTATGAAGACCACTGCCACGTCACAAGGAACCTTTCAATAGGTTAAACTAAGAACTTCATGTTCAATTTTCTACATTTTTGCTTAGCGGCAATAGATCAATGTTTGATTTTTCGATGTGCGGTCCTTGTCTTTCTCCACAGTTATGTAGCATTTAAATTCTATTTACCTGCAGATCACCCCTGTATCTGCAGGTAAACAGTATTTCTAGGGGTGACAGGTTCCCTTTAAACACTATTAATCACAGGGTGTCATGTTGAGCCAATCAGCAAATTTTGGTTTTCATACTGAATGGTACCGTATATCCAGGACATTACTTTTTAGGCGACATTTTCATAGAACGTATTTACAACGGACCTCTGGCAGCCGAGGCTCAGCATTAATCCCAGCAGCAGAATTTACTGATTGGGATATTGCGGAGAAGTTGCACATTTTACTGCATTGCAAAGGATGAAATTCACACCTACATCTGCAGATAGACATGTTGTGGGTCTTAAACCCGCAGCTCTGGTCAATTTATGCCACGTGTATTTTTCGCTGCATATGCATGACATTTCTTAAATCTCATGTACTATGCGGGCGTTGTAAAACAAGTGGATTTTCAGCAATCGCCTATGCAACAAAACCTCAGCTGTATTTTGACACTGTGTGAACTGAGCCTTAAGGTGCCTATGACTTTGTATCTCCGTTATAATAATTATTGTCATATTTCATACTGAGGTCTTTTGAAATGTATTTGTATTGTAACACAGGTGGCTACTAAACTTGCGGTGTTAAGTGGTGAAATCCACAGTAAAAATGCACAGCATTTCAGCAACAGAATGAGCATGTAACAGATTTTTATTTCTGGAGCAGACTTGTTTTTCCACTCAGTTCTATATACTTCTGCAAACTTTCCTCCACGGATCTCACTGAAAAATGACAGCGAATCTGCAGCAAAACGTACATGGACATTCTGCCTTGGATTCACTGTGATTTTCAACCAACTACATTGAGCTAATTTTTCTATGCAAAGGATGTCCACAGATATGTACTGCCTCCAAAAGTTGCCCCTTCCCAAAAACTAGGGGTTGAAAAAGCCTAGCTATGGTGATAGTCTTAGGGTGTGTTCATACCTAGTATTTTTGCCAAGTTTTTGAGAAGGAATTTGGAGAGTGCTATGTGCACACGACATCATTTTTCAGGCTGATTCCACCCGAAAGTGGCAAGAAACCTCTGCAAAAAATGGACATAATGCACAGCAATGTCAAAATGACATTGCTGTGCACATGTTCAGTATTTTGTTACTTCTTTTAACCACTTTAGGCTGTGTGCCCACGATGTGTTTTTGGTGTAGATTTGCAGCGTGGAAACGCTCCAGAAACGCATTGCATACCTTATCCCATGATTTCCTATGACATTCTGCAAGTTCTGTGCACATGGTCAGGATTTTTTCTGCGCGGATTTTACTTACAGAAAAAATCCAGACATGACCAATTCTTGTGCGTTTCTGCATGCAGATTTGCCTATACAATGCATTGGAAAAACGCATAGCAAATACGCATGCAAAAACGCATGTAAAAAATGCATATAAAAACCGAATGCGTTTTTCTGCCAAGGAGATGCAGAAATGCTCAGGAAAATTTCTGCTTCATTTCTGCTTTGTGGGTACTAAACCTTAGGGTTCGGAATCCCTGAAGCGGTTAAAAGGAGCAACATGTTCATTCTTCAGGTGGCTTCGCTTGGAATCTGCCCACTCAGTATAAGGCCAGTTTCACAAGTCCGTATATTTCCGGTACCGGAAAAACTGGTACCAGAGATATCCGTGTGTCCGTGTGTATCACACGTGTGGCAACCGTGTGCCGCCCATGTGCTGCATCAGGATCACACGGACTGGCACCTGGGAATCAGCGCTACAGTTCCCTGGAAAGCGGCTAAAAATAATGGCCTGACAATTCTTCAGGCAGCTTTTGCTTGGAAGCTGCCACTATTTTATATATAAAATTATAAGAAAGAAAAAGATGGCCGCAAAAACATGGTAGAATATGACAAAAAAAAAAAACCTTCAGGAAAAACACAGCTGCCATTTTCCTGAAGTTTCTTCTGCTTTAAAAACAATGCCGGTATGTCGGCGTCTAAAAGACGTCGATTGCACATGCTCTTGAGCTCTGTTCACATGCAGAAAAAGTACGGGTTCCGTCAGGTTTCTGTTTTTTTTTTTTTTTTTTTAAGAATTGAAGAAAAAGTTTTGCATGCAGGACTTTTTCTATTTTTCGCTCTAAAAATCAGTCCCCAAAAGGACCCCATAATAATCAATGGGGTCTCTATGCAACTGAATAAGTGACACAATTGATCACTTATTAAGTTTGTCTGTTCCTGAAGCAGGACAGGCAGATTGTCCAAATGGACCTGCGATGGGATAATTAGAAATTACAATTTCTCTATAAAATCACAAAATAGATTTTTTGTATTGTTCTAGTACTGTACATTCATTGTAGAGAAGTGACCCGTGACATCAATCTTCTTTTATCCTTTCAGCGTTGGATATAAGCTGCTCAACACTATCTCCCCCTCACATCTATGTATAAAAGCGCTTTTCCATAGCTTAGATGTTCTTTGTAACGAAATGTTCTCCATTCTGGTGTAGTTTATTCAATGTTTTATTCTGTTATTCATTGCATTAATAAGCAGCACGGCGTGACAGTTCTGGTGCGAATTCTCTACAAATGTCGTACAATTGCTTAGTGAGAGAGGTCAATCGAGCCTAAATTACAGAACTGAAAATCGTAGCGATGTGTCATTGAGCAATGTCACCGATTGATGTCTAATTGGTCAATTTGGACCTTCCATTTTAGGGCCCATTTAAGGCCACGTTCACAACTTCAGTATTTGGTGAGTTTTTTTACCTCAGTATTTGTTGGTGATAAATACAGGAGTGGTGACGTGTTTCTATTATACTTTCCCTCTGATTGTTCCTATCCTGGTTCTGGCTTACAAATACTGAGGTAAAAAACTGACCAAATACTCAACATGTGAATGTGTCCTAATAGAAACACGTCACCACTTCTGTATTTTTCACCCACAAATTCTGAGGTAAAAAACTCACCAAATACTGAACGTGTGCACTTGGCCTAAGTTATTTCTCCTCTACTTGTGTTAGGGACCTAAATCAAGGCTGAGACTGCAGAAAAAATCATGGAGCCTCAAGCAATCGAGTCCAAGGAGAAGAGACATCAGCTGCTTTGTTAAACTGACCAAGGCTGCTGTGTCTGTTTAAGAAAGCAGCTGATGAAGCATCCGCCGACACACTTATCAGCAAGAGGGCTATTGCATCAGCAGCTTTCCTCAATGGTAGATCCGGGGAAAAATTCAGACCAGAACCCCTTAATATAGACGGAGACAAGATTATCAGAATTTATGGCTCATTCAGACATCAGTTTTTCGGGTACGAGTTCTCTGTTTTTCACGGATAATACTCGTACCTAAGATAATTTATGGAGTAGTTCACATGTCTGATTTTTTTCCGGGGTCCACACAAAAGCACAGAGACATGTCCAATATTGATCTGAATGACAGATAAAACTCAACGTATGGATGAGCGGACCCGTGGAAGTTCGGGTTCTGGTACCCTTTATTCCAAAGTTCGGTTCAGGTACCAGAACTTGAACCTGAACCCCATTGAAAATAATGACAACCCGAACTCTCTCTCACTTCCTTTTCGAAACTCCGAACATTGCAACAGACTCCCGGGAGATGTCCGTGTTCGGCGTTAAGCATCGGACACTAACTGTCCAGTATGAACGCCAAACTTTGAAGTAAGTGTTCGCTCATCTCTACTCAACAATGCAAGTCTATGGATCCTTGAAAAAAATTGGACAGCACATGGACTCCATTGCTGGGCAGTACATTTTTCACAGCCTGTTTAATAGGAGAAGCTGGAGAAAAAACTAATGGCTGAGAAAAACTAATGGCACTCTGATCAAAAACATTGATAAAACTCGAACCATTTTTCTCATTAGGTCACGGCCCCACTATCAGTATTTGGCCACGGCCCCACTATCAGTATTTGGACACGGCCCCACTATCAGTATTTGGACACGGCCCCACTATCAGTATTTGGCCACAGTCCCACTATCAGTATTTTGTCAGTATTCGGTCAGTATTTTTTCTCAGGAGTGGGAACCAAAACCAGGAGTGGGTGATAAATGCAGAATTGGTGACTTGTTTCTATTATACCTCCCACTCTTGAGAAAAAATACTGACAAAATACTGATAGTGGGGCTGTGACCTTATGCTCGTCTAAACAGGCTGCCAATCACCTGGGTGATCACTAGGTGAAATGATTTTTAAGCAAATTTAAAGATCATTGTTCTTGGCAGCACATCGTGCTATGTAAATGACGCGCCCCCTGGACCGTGGGGTACTCGGTGCCGGGCCGGTTGTTGCTAGGGGAGATGTCACAGTCGCAGTGACCCGGTTCATGACCCAGGGCGGTCAATAAAAGGGGATATTTACAGGGGATTTATAGTTTTTATATAAAGCTCGTGACGCCACCTGTGGTATGCGGCTAAAGGGAGCCGCCGCTGCGGAGCAGGTCCTCTGGAGCTGATGTTAGTGCAGCAGAGTTGGTTTAGCTCTCCACAGGTAGAGCCAAGCTCCAGGGCGGTGCGGTGATGGTAGATGATGAAGTAACTGTGGTTGTGCAGTGTGGTGCAGGGGATGATGGTGCAGAAATGATTCACAGAGACAGTGGGGTGCAGTCTTCAGGGTTTACTCACAGTTCTCTCTTTGCTCCTGGTTACAACTGCCAGCTTATAACCTCCCATGTCGTGCTGCGTTCGCCCGGCAGGGGTTCAGCCATCCCTCAGGTAATTCCAGAGTGCCTGACAGGACCCCGTTCTAGTTGTCCTTATCAGCCGTCTTCCTGCACTGGCTCTCACTCTTCCTGCCCTGCGCCTCGCAAACAGAGTCCCAAGCTGGTATCCTCGGATCTTTCTGGGCAACCTGGAGTTCCCTGGATCCTATGTGGTGACCTTTTTGGCGACTTGAGTGCGGATGCGGCAACTACTCCCTGAAAGAGTAGAAGCCTCCGGTTTCTAGTTGAACGTTGTAATTCTCACTAGTTAGGGGCCGGTCCCCTTCTGCGGCTCAATCCCTCCACCACCTGGTAGATTCGGGCGTACGGGTGGCCTCCAGCACTCTCCGTACCCCTGGGATCCCTTCTTCACTCCTGGAGCCTTCCCTCAGCTCCCGTTCCTTCCTCCTCTCCTTCTCCTGGGCCTCTCTCACTCAGGCCCGCACTTCCCTGAGCAGAGCTCCTGCAGAACTCCTACTCCCAACTCTTCCTCTGACTCAATCTCCTCAGACTTACTGAGCTCCCCTGAACTACTTCCTCCACCCACACCCACTACATGGTTCCCCCTACTTGGTTGCCCCCACTCCAGCCAGGGACAGGGCTCAGCAGAGGAGCAGCGCATCTTGCCCCTCCTGCCGGTCTGGAGTAGTGTAATGTTGGATGCAGGTGTTTGGGTCCCGGGCAGCACTCTATCCTTACCTGAGAGTGAGATACCACACCTCTGGGTGAGATGCAGTTCCTCTGTGGCGACTGAACCCGCAGGGGCGCCACATAAACAGGACGTGCTGCCGAGAACAAAGAAGCAGAATAATCATGTAAATGATACGATAGTTCTGTGTGTACTGAAGTGCAATCGACCTGTCTAAACAGGCTATTAAACTACAGTCAATTGGAGTACATTAACGGCAGCATGGCCAATGTAAAGTACCTTAAATAATAATCAGAGCAAGAGACAAAGAGACCGATAAGTGGGGAAAGAGGCATTTTTCTCTAAAGAGATATATTACAAAGTTTCTTATCTTCACCTGTACTGTTTTTTTATGGAAAAAAAAGTTTCAATACTATTTCACTTTTTCGTTTTGGCTTCAGGATCTGCACACAGTTAACCACATGACCTTATCTGTGCAGGTCCTTTTGTGTCAGACATCATTACACAAATCAATTTTTTGAGGTCTATGGCCATCAATGGACACATTAGGTGGAAGTTTTGAGAGGGAACCAAAAGAACAGCTGAGGATACCATAACAAGGATGTAATGTCAGATAAAGGAGCATTCATTCTAAAGGGAACCTGACAGGAGATTTATGCTGCCCGAGTCACAGGCAGCATGACTCTGACAATGGCTGCTTTATTTCAAATGTGTATGTTGCAGCTTTTCAGGGAAATCACACCTTGAAAAGCTGTCCGGGATGTCCAAGTCCAAGGTCACTGGTAGCTTTTCCCCACTATGGTGGCTTCTCCCCACCCTGAAGGTTTCCCCCCCACCCTGCTGCATTTGACGTATAGGTCTGTCCATCTTTGGGTGTATAGGGAAAGACCTGTCTGATGGGCAACAGAGCTGTTAGAAGCCACCGAGAATTTGACTTGGACAAGTCATCCTGGACACATGGACCTGGCTGGCTTTTCAAAGCAAGTTTTCCCTGAAGTGCCGCAGTGATACATGACTGCAGTATTGTAGAGGCTTCCCTTTCTTAGAAGTTCCCCTTCTTTATTGGATCCAATATCCCCAGATTCTCCCAAATAAACAGACGAAACACCTTTTTGGATTAAATTGGCCAAATCGTCCTTTATTGCAACAAACATAACAGTAATAAATAACTTGGGGTGAGGAGGTTCTTGGAGATCCAAAAACCAATATATATATACAGTATATAACCATCCAGTCTTACCCCTAGCCGCAACCACAGGCTCAGGGTCACCTCATGGCCGGAAGCTATTTTTCATCCACTGACTCCCAGGGACCCCACCCTTAAAGCCCCCAAATCTGCCAGGCAGTTACCATAATTCCAAAACCAATAGGAGGTTCCCATCTCCATGATGTGCAACCTCCACCAATATTTTGACACCAACTCCAAGAACCTCCTCCTGCCTAAATGACTCCAAGCCATGAAATGTAAGCCAATTTAAATCCACGTATTTACATTTAACAATCATAATAAAAAAGGGGGAGGGTGGGCAGGACCTTTCTGACTGTTTACTACCTGCAGATTAGGTAGCCACATCCCCCTCCTACTTTTTAAAGACCTACTTTTTCTCCCCCACAACCCCCTTTCACTCATCCCCTTAAATTTTTCACCTCCACTTAACCTCCTCACAACCTCAACATTAACCCCTGCTCTGCTCTACATAGCTGAGTCATGGGTAACTGCGCCCATGGCTCTGCCGGGGCTACGTTTTCTCTTACATGGCTGCAAGAATACAGCCAGTGTCAGATTCATGCTGTCCATGGTTTGGGTTGCATGAATATCTTGTCAGGTTTCCATGATTGCAATGGGAAATATATTATGTTTTTTTTTGTAGCCTTACAATGAAATGCAATTTTTAGTCTTTGAACAGCCATTTTAAGACAGTCCCTTGGTCTAGAGAAGCCATATTTTCCACTAGGATCTAAAGTTGAGGATCTAAAGTTCTTCATCCACTTCTGTATTCGGGAATCTCTATAGGCGCCTCATTATTACTTGCAAGGAGAGGGGTTTGGAATAATACACAACACTGCAGATTCTAATAAACTTGCAAGAAAATCAGGACTCAGCAGTGTTGAACAGTGGTATAATGCTCTGTTCGGATGTTTATTCTCTCGATTCTCTGTGATGTGTTCTCAAAATAGTCAGCTTCTTCTGGGACACAATATGGGATGTGTTCAGGCTGCTAGAACAGACCTGCAGACTTTAATGAGCAAAAACTCCTTGGAGTAAAGGAGGAATGGAGCTGCTCCTCGCTTGTTTAGAGTTCTTTGGAGTTGTATACCAGCTGTATCACTCCCTCGAGGATGAGCTACATTCACAACATATCTATTCTGAGAAAGAAGTGTTTTGTCTGGAATGGAAATACAATTAGATCAATACTACATTCTCTTTGTATGTGGCTATTATTTCAGAGATGCAGTGAATTATGTGTGTTTTTAGTGTGCACTGTAGGTTTATATGGTTTGCTGTACATGATATTTATTGTTTTCTGTTCTAAAGAGGAACTCTTCTTTTCTGTTGTTGTTTTCTTTACATGAAAGCGAACCTGTCGTGTAAAGTAACTCTTCAGAATAAGCAGATGTGTATGTATATGAGGAAGAACACTCTTTCAGACCTTTATATGACTTGTATGCTACATTATTCATGAGTTCTTCAGGCTCCAGGCTTTAGCTCTAATTTTCACTTGTTCCCAAGCTAAAGTGGGGACAAGCTGCTATAATGTCTGCCATACACAGCATACCCAGACATAAGGAATTCCTGCTCTCCTGTCTTTATGTAGCACATGGTAGGAAGCAGCAGCAGGCTTCATAATATACAGAAATAATGAGCAGAGTAGCTGTGATTCCAGCATTAGAGGTGATTAAACACTAAAAATCAGCCACATTATCTTTCTGCATCTTTCTGCTTTTATCTCCTCCATCTCTTCTCAATAGAATGAAGAGAATAAATAGCTTTTTCTGGTGTGGTGCCACAAAAGATAGGTGGAACTAGGGATACAGTAATAAAGCTCACCTATGGTCGTTGTGCCTGGTATCCTGCTCTTCTGCCCCCTAACCCTGGGATCTGATCTCCCGCTGTGGGAGAAAAAATGTAGAAGTAGAGGCTCTCAGAAACATCACCGAGAGGTGCAAATACCAAACATTTTCAGGATCAGTTCCAGAGTCTTTCACTTTGCAAAGTGATAACTTCACTTCTAAGCTGACCTTCCTCTCACACTAGCAGACACAAGACCCTAGAACTGAACCTTCAAGATTTGGTACTATTTGCGCCTCCCGATGAACTTTGAGAGCTTCAGTAATTCCTCCTGGAACTAGATCCACTATCTCTCCATAGAATATCATGAGCAGCTGTAACCTGACGCCTCAGTGAACAGACAGTATATCGCGTTTTGAGCAAAGATAGATGTTATTATTTATTTTAAAGTGAATTTTGACTTCGGTAGAGAGAAGCTGATAAGTGGAGAAAAAATTATATTTCTCTTATAAAGTTTCTTATATTTGTACAATTGTTGAATTGACAGTTATCATATGCTGTTCTGCTAGTCACCATGATCTGTGTAACAACATCTCTTTGAGTGCCAATTATAAAATATACTAAATGAAGAATGGATTCTAAGTTTAGAACCAAGGAGTGATTGCTAAGAAACCGCACAGTGTCCTCACCAGAGTCCCACGAGTCCTGGGATATTTTGTTTTTTGCTCATTTTGTTGTTCATCAGAGAACAATAGCAATTTATATAATGACTCAGATTAATTAGAATATAGCAGATGTGCACTCCCAGTCTACTGCACTATCCATAACCATACAAACCACACAAGATATGATCTTTATAGCTTGTTTTCCCATATTGATCAGAGAATTGGGAAAAGATTCCAGAATACAGCTCAATAAAATAAGCATTGGGACCCTTATGAGCCATCTGGGAGTTGTAGTACAGCTATAATGTAGATTCCATTGGATGACAACTCTTTATTACTTGAGGAGGGCATGATATCTCAGGAATATTTGTGTGTCAAATATGAGCACTACCTTCTCATACTAGATACAATATTGTACAAACGTCACCATTAAAGGCTTATTTTTGACAATCCTGTCCCTTTAATCCAAACTAATTAAAGGGAATCTGTCAGTAGGTTTTACTAAGTAATCTGAGAGCAGCATGATATAGAGTCAGAGAACCGGATTTCAGCAATGTATGACTTACTGGGTTGCTTTTGCAGTTTTGATAAAATCCCTGTTTTCTCTGCTATAGCTGTAGCAGTACTCGGAATGCTGAGCTGTGTATAACCCCACCCATATCACTGATTGGTAGCTTCCTGTGCACTGTGCAGAAAACTGCCAATCAGTTGTGGAGGCGGGGCTACACAGATTGGCTAGACTGGCTTGCATGTGAGACTTAGTCCTCTAGTGATAATCTCCTGATAAAACACTAATTGCATTGAAACTACAAATCACAGCCTAATAAGTGACACATCCCTGGAATCAGGCTTTCTTGCTCTATATTATGCTGCTCTCGTATTAAATAGCCAAAACCTGCTTACATATTCCCTTTAAAGGGTCACCTGCTGCTGGGATCAGCTGTACTTATCAGAACAACCACACAGTATATGTTCATGGCATTACATGAGCACCTATTATTTTTAAGAGATATCAGTGCCCCTTCAGAACAGAGATCTGCTCTATCAATTTTAGTTAATGAAGGCACTTTCCAGTTGACCAATTTCTTCTTATTAGCTGAACATGGTGTAAAAGGACAAATACTAAGGGATTATGTAACGGCTTCGTCATCCACACTGGGTAATAGTGTTACAAAGGCTTGTATAAAATGTCACAGGTTTTATGTGTTTTTCAGCCTTCTTACGTACTGTACTTTTTTTTATTCTATAGCATATATGCATCTTATAGATAAGTAGGAAAAATGGCAGAAAAAGATGCCATACACACCTAGAGCATGTTTTATTTTAATAAAATATCAAGGACCTAAAAAAAAAACTTCAAACCATAACCAAAAATTGTTATATGTATTTTTATATTGCATGATAGACTTCATAGTAGCCAAGAAAACTATTACTAAAAAGGTGGCATTTTTGATCTGTTTGCTGCTGAATTAAATCAGAAGTATATGAAGGAACAGTAGAGCTCCAAAATAGTCTTTAGAGGTGGTATATAGCCTTTGGGTTTGTTCACACTCTGCGTTTTCCTGCCTTTTTTTTCCTCACGCTTTTTTTCAAGGGTAAAAAAAAACAGCAGTTTACAGTAACAGCAAAGTGAATGAGATTTCTGAAATCCCTTGGACATGCTGCTCAATTTTTCCTTGCAGATTTGAACTACCAAAGCTCTTTTTTATCTGCAGCATTTTAATTCTTTCAGTGTTTTTCACCCTTTCAAATCATTCGGTAAAAATTGGTGTTTTTTTGCAGTGTTTTTTTCCTGCCAACAATTTGATTTATGTTTTTTCTTTAACTCCATATATAAAATAGTGACAGCTTCCAAGTGGTTATTTCTTTTAGCTGCTTCATGGCTTTCGAAGTCACAAGTGGTTAAAAGAAGTGACAAAAAACAGAACATCAATGTCAATCTTTTCAGGGTTTTTTTTAGCACTTTTTCAGTAGGCTTCTGGGCGGAATCTACCTGAAAGACAGGGGTGTAACGACTGCAGTCACAGAGGTTGTGGCCATAACAGCGCACTTGCGTTTGAGGGGCCGCCGACACCAGCGCAAACTTCAACTGGATGTGCGTCCTAGGATGCAAGTGTATAGCAGCACAGAGACCAATCAGGTCCGTGCACAGCAATACATGCTGTCGGACAATCAGAGACCAGCAGCCGATGTCGGTGTGCACATGACCGGGTGCGCATGGCAGTGATGTCATGCCCTTCCGTCGCTTGCACACTGAAGTCAGCTGCTGGCATCAGAAGAGGACGCCGCATGGTGGGGGAGCTGAGGGAAAGTGAGCTTGTAATTGTTTATTTTTTTCTATGCATTACGAGCCGCAGAACTGGGGACATGTACCAGGATGGGGCCCAGGATAAGGGACATATATATACTAGGATGGGGCCCAGGATAAGGGACATATATAATAGGATGGGGGATATATACCAGGATAAGGGACATATATACTAGGATGGGGATATATACCAGGATGGGACCCAGGATAAGGGACTTATACACCAGGATGGGGGATATATACCAGGATGGGGCACAGGATAAGGGACATATATACTAGGATTGGGGATATATACCAGGATGGGGCCCAGGATAAGGGACATATATATACTAGGATGGGGAATATATACCAGGATGGGGCACAGGATAAGGGACATATATACCAGGATTGGGGATATATACCAGGATGGGGCACAGGATAAGGGACATATATAATAGGATGGGGGATATATACCAGGATGGGGCACAGGATAAGGGACATATATAATAGGATGGGGGATATATACCAGGATAAGGGACATATATACTAGGATGGGGATATATACCAGGATGGGACCCAGGATAAGGGACATATACACCAGGATGGGGGATATATACCAGGATGGGGCACAGGATAAGGGACATATATACTAGGATTGGGGATATATACCAGGATGGGGCCCAGGATAAGGGACATATATATACTAGGATGGGGAATATATACCAGGATGGGGCACAGGATAAGGGACATATATACCAGGATTGAGGATATATACCAGGATGGGGCACAGGATAAGGGACATATATACCAGGATGGGGGATATATACCAGGATGGGGCACAGGATAAGGGACATATATACCAGGATGGGGGATATATACCAGGATGGGGCCCAGGATAAGGGACATATATATACTAGGATGGGGAATATATACCAGGATGGGGCCCAGGATAAGGGACATATATACCAGGATGGGGAATATATACCAGGATAAGGGACATATATACTAGGATGGGGGATATATACCAGGATGGGACCCAGGATAAGGAACATATATACCAGGATGGGGCCCAGGATAAGGGACATATATACCAGGATGCGGAATATATACCAGGATAAGGGACATATATACTAGGATGGGGGATATATACCAGGATGGGGCCCAGGATAATGGACATATATACCAGGATGGGGGATATATACCAGAATGGGGCACAGGATAAGGGACATAAATACCAGGATGGGGAATATATACCTGGATAAGGGACATATATACTAGGATAGGAAATACATACCAGGATGCGGCCCAGGATAAGGGACATATATACCAGGATGGGGGATATATACCAGGATGGGGCCCAGGATAAGGGACATATATACCAGGATGGGGGATATATACCAGGAAGGTGCCCAGGATAAGGGACATATATATTAAGATATAGTGTGTGTGTATACAGTGGGTACAGTGGCTTTCAAGCACTTTATATTTATTAGACAAGCAAATATCACCTGTCGTAGAAGTTTGCAAACCATGATGTCCTACCGACAAGGACCAACATAGGAGCAGCTCTTATCCCGCAAGATGTTTATTGCAAACACCTTGTTTTTGTAGTGTAACGGTTTTTTTTTTTTTCATTTTTTCCAATAACAGTTTCTTTTTCAGCAGTCTGAATAACTGCTGAACATCCACAAAGATTCGTAATAATAGAAACTTGAAACGGTTCAGTAGATGCACCGGAGCATGGACCTGCGAGACAAACTAATAGAGGACATTTAAAAAAAAAACACCTGTGCGCAGTATGGGTGGGGGAATCCACCTGTGCGCAGTATGGGTGGGGGAATCCACCTGTGCGCAGTATGGGGGGGGGGGGGGGGACACCTGTGCGCAGTATGGGGGAGGAAAACACCTGTGCACAGTATGGGGGGGAAACACCTGTGTGCTGTATGGGGGGGGAACACCTGTGCGCAGTATGTGGGGGGGGGGGACACCTGTGCTCAGTATATGGGGGGGGGAACCTGTGCGCATTATATGGGGGGGTGGACCTAGATGGGGGACATGTCTGCAATATGGGGACCTGGATGGGGGACATTACGACAAGAATGGGACCAGGATGGGGACGTTACTTCAAGATGAGGTCCAGGATGGAGCCATTACTACAAGATGAGGACCTGGATGGGGCTTATTACTACAAGACAGGGACCAGCATGGGGCATTACTACAAGATGAGGACCAGGATGGGGCATTACTACAAGATGAGGACCAGTTCAAAAGGTGCATAGAAAAAAAATGGTATCACTAAAAATGTCATTTTGTCCTGCAAATAATGCGGCCCCCCAAATTAAATGTTTTTACCTGTGCGGCCCATATACGTAGCTGAGTTTGAGACCCCTGCTCTAGAGCATACATGTCATGTCTGGCCCACAGGGAGGTTTTATTTAGCCCATGACACCAGAACCACCACCCCTATGTGGGGCCATTATTCTGTATGGAGGACTATGTGGGGCCCATTATTCGTTATGGAGGACTATGTGGGGCCCATTATTCTGTATGAAGGACTATGTGGGGCCATTATTCTGTATGGAGGACTACGTAGGGCCATTATACTGTATGGAGGACTATGTGGGGCCCATTAATCTGTATGGAGGACTATGTGGGGACATTATTCTGTATGGAGGACTACATAGGGCCATTATACTGCATGGAGGACTATGTGGTGTCCATTATACTGTATGGAGGTCTATGTGGTGCCTATTATACGGTATGGAGGACTATGTGGTGCCCATTATACGGTATGGAGGACTATGTGGTGCTCATTATACTGTATGGAGGACTATGTGGGGCCCATTATTCTGTATGGAAGACAATGTGATGCCCATAATACTGTATGGAGGACTATGTAGTGTCCATAATACTGTATGGAGGACTATGTGAAGCCATTATACTGTATGGAGGTCTATGTGGGGCCATTATTCTGTATGGAAGACTATGTGGAGCCATTATACTGTATGGAGGACTATGTGGGACCCATTATTGTGTATGGATGACTATGTGGTACCCATAATACTGTATGGAGGACTATGTGGTGCCCATTATTCTGTATGGAAGACAATGTGATGCCCATAATACTGTATGGAGGACTATGTAGTGCCCATAATACTGTATGGAGGACTATGTGAAGCCATTATACTGTATGGAGGTCTATGTGGGGCCATTATTCTGTATGGAAGACTATGTGGAGCCATTATACTGTATGGAGGACTATGTGGGACCCATTATACTGCATGAAGGATTATGTGGGGGCCCATTATTCTGTATAGAGGACTATGTGGGGCCCATTATACTATATGGAGGACTATGTGGTGCCCATAATACTGTATGGAGGACTATGTGGTGCCCATTTTTTTGTATGGAGCACTATGTGGGGCCAATTATTCTGTATGGAGGACTATTTGGGACCCATTATACTGTATGGAGGACTATGTGGGGCTTATTATACTGCATGGAAGACTATGTGGTGCCCATTATTTTGTATGGAGGACTATGTGGTGCCCATTATTCTGTATGGAGGACAATGTGATGCCCATAATACTGTATGGAGGACTATGTGGGGCCATTGTACTGTATGGAGGTCTATGTGGTGCCCATAATACTGTATGGAGGACTATGATAAACTTGAGAAAAAGAGTTTTTTTTGTAGGCATAAAAAATTCAAATTTTATTACAACATTTAAAAGTACATATAGAAAGTACGATATAAAGTGACAGTGTATAGATGGTAGCAAAAAAATCACTGAAAAAGACAGCAAGTTGTAAGAATAGAAAAACTCTTATATATTGTTTAAGTCATCTTACCCAGTGGGAGGCCGGACATAGATCAGTCATTCCCCTTGAGGAAGCGGCCACTCTGGGCTGCGAAACGCGCGTCGGGGCTTGCCACTGCGCGTCTATTCTCACTGATCTATGTCCGGCCTCCCACTGGGTAAGATGACTTAAACAATATATAAGAGTTTTTCCATCTGGGAATCCCTTTCTCTGGCAGCCATTACCCTTCTATTTTGGAGTGTATCTATGGATATGTTTAATATGCAGCAATATATACACATATGACCTATATTATTAAATAGCCTTATTACCTGTTCTATTGTATGCATCATTCTGCCTTTTGAATTTTGGGATCATGGAGATTCTTACAACTTGCTGTCTTTTTCAGTGATTTTTTTGCTACCATCTATACACTGTCACTTTATATCGTACTTTCTATATGTACTTTTAAATGTTGTAATAAAATTTGAATTTTTTATGCCTACAAAAAAAACTCTTTGTTTCTCAAGTTTATCATATGTAATATGAGTTGGCATGTTTTGGCGCTCTGGGTTGGTCTCTCCTTTCCCCAGATGCGCCAATTTAGTTATAAATGGGTTAAATTGTTGATTGTATGGAGGACTATGTGGGGCTCATTATACTGTATGGAGGACTATGTGGTGCCCATAATACTGTATGGAGGACTATGTGGGGCCATTATACTGTATGGAGGACTATATGGGGCCATTATACTGTATGGAGGACTATGTGGTGCCCATTATTTTGTATGGAGGACTATGTAGTGCCCATAATACTGTATGGAGGATTATGTGGGGCCCATTATTCTGTATGGAGGACTATGTGGGGGCCATTATTCTATATGGAGGACTATGTGGGGCCCATTATTTTGTATGGAGGACTATGTGGTGCCCATAATACTGTATGGAGGATTTTGTGGGGGCCATTATTCTGTATGGAGGATTATGTGAGGCCCATTATTCTGTATGGGTGACTATGTGGGGCCAATATTTTGTATGGTGGACTGTGTGGGGCCCTTTATACTGTATGGAGGGCTATGTGGGGCCCATTATACTATATACTGGTTGGCCAGTGACTTTGTCCAAGTTTTTCATTTTTGCCCTCTGTGTGTTTGAGTTTGACATCCCTGCTCTAAAGACATTCTATGGTATTCTGGCAGTGGTTCCAAACCTCCCCAAAATGGAAAGATTTTGTTGCTTAAGTTTCTGAACGAAGTTGCGAGTCTTAGCCAAATAAAATCTTTATCTGTATTACTTTTCTATTTTGTCTATTTTCTTCTGTGTTTCTGTTGAAAATGGGTCTCAGAGCCCACTTTCTTTTGCACTATTGAGCCCAATAAATAAGACAAGCCATGCGCTTTGCCATTTCAGAACTCAATCATGGTATCTCAATTCCCTCATTCGTATTGTAGGCAGCGGCAAGTGATCTTAAATCAATGCCTTTGTATTTATATATCGTGTCTTGTTACAAAAATTATTAAAAAAAGCAATCGGCATATGTTCAATTACGCTGCTAATCTTGGGGAAAAGGGGCACAAATAAGGTCTCATTTTCATTGTTCTGCAGAAACCTCTTTATGTAAGCACAGCTAGTATTGAGGCTTTTTACAAGCAGTATCATGGGACGCACATTTTATTACATAAACAGAATAGGGGATCAGTCCTGGAACAAGATAATCTGGGGCCGTATAGGAAGAAAGAAGTCTCAGGGTTAGATTAGACACAGGGGACAATGACTCCAGAGTAAGGCTGTGTGCCCACGATGCGTTTTTAAGCGTTTCCGCAGCGGCAATTCCACTGCAGAAACGCTTAAAAAACGCTTGGTAGAAGGCCTGCCATGTTCCACAATGATAATCCGCATATGCTGTGCACATGCTGCGGAAATTTCCGCTACGGATTATCATTGCGGAAAAAAACGCAGCACTACCAATTATTTTGCGGAAGCGCTGCGTTTTCGCCGCCATTGACTTGCATTAGATCGCATGGATTCCGCATCACTGCATCTGTACATGCAGATTCCATGCGTTTCAATGTACGGATGGTACCCGGGTCTAGAGAAGAGGAGACTCTCCTCCGGACCCGGGTACCATAGTACCTGTAAAAAAAAGAATAAAATAAAAAATAAATATTATACTTACCTTCTGATGGCCCCCGGTGTGCTTGTCTTCGCTTGCCGGCAGATCGCGGTGGACTGAAGGACCTGCGGTGATGTCATTTAGTCATGTGACGGCAGGTCCTTCAGTGTACCTCGAGCTGCCGGCAAGCCAGGACAGAGCGAAGCAAGATTTCGGGGGCCATCAGAATGTAAGTATAATATTTATTTTTTATTTTTTACCATTCTTTCGGTCACACTATATAAATGATGCTAAAATCGCTTGGAAAGCGCTTGACAACCCGCATGCGGAAATGCATGTGAAGAACGCTTCACTTCTGCTTGTCCCTGGCAGGAAAAACGCATGTACAATCCGCATGTACAATTCGCATGCGTTTTTTGTGCCAGGGAGATGCAGAAACGCTCAGGAAAAAATTCCGGAGCATTTCTGCATCGTGGGCACATAGCCTAAAGGTGCATTTACACTGTACGATTATCATGAGCAAATATTCAGAGTAAGCCTGTGTGCCCACGATGCGTTTTTGGTGCGTATTTGCAGCGCGTAAACCAGGGGTCTCAAACTCGGCTGGGTATATGGGCCGCACATGGAAAAAATTTGAATTTGGGGAAAAATTTGAATTTGGGGGGCCGCATTCTTTGTTCAATGTGACATTTTTAGTGATACCATTTTTTTTGTATACACCTTTTGAACATTTTTGCCGTGTTTATTTTTTTTATGGCTTGGGTCGTTATGGATGTGGCGATAATAAACGTGCACTTTTTTGTGTTTACTTTAGTTTACATATAAAACAGCATTTTTAGTGCCCAATATTTTTTCATGCTTTATTTTATTTTTTTTACAATTTTATTTCCCCCAATTGGCCACATACAGTAATATTGTCTTACAATTAGCATCATATAGTAATAATGGAAAACATCTTGTAGTAATGGTCCCCATCTTGTACTAATGTGCCCCATCCAGGTCCCCATCCTGCGGCTATGTGCCCCATCCAGGTCCCCATCCTGTGGCAACGTTCCCCATCCTGGCGCCCATCTTGTACTAATGTGCCTCATCCAGGTCGCCATCTTGGGGCTATGTGCCCCATCCAGGTCCCCATCCTGTGGCAATGGTCCCCATCCAGGTCCCCATCTTGTGGCTTTGGTCCCCATCTTGTGGCTCTGTGCCCCATCCAGGTCCCCATCCTGTGGCTATGTGCCCCATCCAGGTCCCCTCTTGTGGCTATGTGCCCCATCCAGGTCCCCTTTTGTGGCTATGTGCCCCCTGTGCTGTTCTTCACACACATAAAATAGAAAAAAAAAAAGATGATTCTCACCTGTCCTCCGTTCCCTCGGCGGCCTTCCTGCAGATGTGGCCCGCAGGCACCACAGAGTCCGACCCCTTGACGATCCCGACCTGGTCCAGGAGGAGCCGCCGACAGCAGCGCTGCATTGCCGCACAGAGACAGTCTCCCAGCACAGCATTTTCAATGTCAGCCGCCGGCCAATCAGAGGCCAGCAGCTGACATCTGCATATGGCAATGACGTCATACTCGCTGCGCCGACACGCAGATATCAGCTGCTGGCCTCTGATTGGCCAGCGGCTGGCATTGGAAATGCAGTGCTGGGAAACAGTCTCTGTGTGGCAATTCAGCGCTGCTGTCGGCGGCTCCTCCTGGACCAGGTCGGGATCGTCAAGGGGTCTGTGCCTGCGGGCCGCATAAAGCAGCCTCAGGGGCCGCATGCGGCCCGCGGGCCGCGTGTTTGAGACCCCTGGCGTAAACGCTCCAGAAATGCATTGCATACCTTATCCCATGACTTCCTATGACATTCTGCAAGTTCTGTGCTCATGGTCAGGATTTTTTCTGCGCAGATTTTACTCGCAGAAAAAATCTGGACATGACCAATTCTTGTGCGTTTCTGCATGCTTATTTGCCTATACAATGCATTGGAAAAACGCATGGCAAATAAGCATGCAAAAACGCGTCAAACACGCATCAAAAACGCATGGAAAAACCGCATGCGTTTTTCTGCCAAGGAGATGCAGAAACGCTCAGGAAAATTTCTGCTTCATTTCTGCATCGTGGGCACTAACACACATTTCATGATAATCTGCAGCTGATCTCCCAACAAACGGGCAAAATGCTCATTAGGTGAAATGATCTTTTGGTTTGCACAAAAGATCATCATTCTCGGCAGCACTTCATAAACAATATATGTGCTACAGAGAACAATGGCTTCTTATGCACACCAAACACTCTATTACATCGATTCATGCGCATCTCAAGCTGGGTCAGGATATTAATCGACCGCCGTTCGTCGGTAAACGCTGCAAAATTGACTAATGTAAACTCACCATAAATGTATAATATTCATATGTATGTATATAGGATGAGATGAAAAAAAAGAAAGATAAAAGAGCAACGTGAGAAGGAAACAGATGAGAACAACATAGGAAGGAAACTTTAAAGAGACATTCTGCAAGTTGGAACGAAAAAAAAAAAATAGTTTGTCTCCTTTTTCTAAAGGTAGACTCTACGCATGGTGAATCTAGATGTGTCGACTTCTGACCATCAATGCACTATTAACAAGAAGGGATGAGCGGATCCATGGAAGTTCGGATAGGGTACCAGAACTTTACCCGATCTTGAACCAGAACTCGAACCCCATTGAAATGTATGGGTACCTGAACTTTGCAGCTGGAAAATTCTCTCTCTCGGACTTCCCCGTAACTCCGAACTTTGTACTGGACATCCGGGACAAGTCTTTGTTCGGTGTTTAGCACCGAACACTAAGTGTCCGATATGAACTCGAAACTTTTAAGTTCGGGTTCGTTCATCTCTATTAACGAGCACCGATCGACTAAATACAAAGCGTTCAGCGATTCCTTACTCATGCCGGTGAATAATGATGGGGACAGAATGATCACTAATTTCATTGTTCCATTCCTATATAGTATCATGTTGTCTGCTGCAGTTCCCCTGATGACATATTTTATTGCTGGATTAAACAATCTGATCAACTGGTGAGCGAGATTTTTTTTTTCCTACAAATGCTCATTATCCACTGGTATAAATCTTCCATTAGTGTCTGTGTTATAAAAAATTGTCAACTTTTTTTTTTTTCCCCAAATACTGGATTGAATAGGAGGGAATTAGGAAAACGTTATCTATGAGAAGTTTAAGACTAAGACAGGGGCGTGCTGAGCTGTCGGTTTGGTGATTGACAGCTCAGTCATCCAATCGAGAGCTGGGGCGTGCTAAACTGTCAGTGTCTTCAGTGACAGTTTAGCCGTTCAATCAGGGCCAGAGTGTGCCGAGGCTTCCTCCATGTGTCTCCTGTTGGGAGTAATTACCTGGCTATTTAGCTGGCTCTTTGCCTTAGGTTTCTGCCAATTGTAACCTTACTCAATTGGTATGTGTTGCTCTGTGCTCCTAGTCAGGTATTCTGATCTTTGTTGCTACACCTTGGATTTGCCTTGACCATCCGTTTGCCCAGCCCTTTTTTCGTGATCTGCTACCTTCTTGGAATTCTGACCTCGGACAGTAACCTGACTATGCCTTTCTCTCACCCCTCTATCTATGATGTTCCCATTCTGGCTTTTGACCTTCAATCGCTTGACTACCCCGCCTCACGGCTTGTCCGTCACACTATGCTGCCGATCTTGCAGAATATCACTAGATACAATTAGCTACAGAACATGTTATCGATGCACCAGCCATCAGTGCATGTCAAATGACAGATGGCCTTTTAATATCACTTTTTGACAAAGGTGTAAAAATAAAAATATTTCTCTGGAACATTTTTTCACGGAGCGGCAATCATACAGACATTTGTACGATGCGAGCAGCAATCATTCGCTGTAATATTATTCATGGTTTGTATTATACTTCAAACCATGCTCAGGTATCCCCGCACCATCCAGGCCGATGAAATATTTAGGAGGCTGTTTACTTATTCTGTAAGATCTCTTGTGTGACTCTGTGATCGCTGGAGATGGTAATGGAATGATAAGTGCGACTCTATCATCTTTCCCTCCTCTCAATAGTTTAGCGTCTGGAATTTTCTCTCCCTTCAGTTTTTATACAGATTTGATATTTTTATTAGAAACATTCATATCTCTTAAATCAAGAGAACCAGCTGATTATATATTCAGGCTGTGGAACAAGACGGTAATAATGTGTCAAAGCCAATCTACGCTGCTCTTATCTTCCAGGGGAACTGACCACTGAGCAATCACTGCGCAGCCAATGTAGTTTAAACGGACATTACATCTAGTCTATTTTATCTACATTTGCTTTCGACAGACTACATTTTGGTTGACTGCCATCTTTTGTTCCCTGTTATCAGCCAGTTTGGGCTGGAGAAAGACACACTGTAGTTTTATTTGATGGGATTTTTCAAAAGGATGTTTACAATATTCTCTAACCCCTACTATATTCATTACTTTATCTGACAAATTCCCATGTACAACGACGGGAAAAGAGAAGGGAGCCCAACAACTAGGGAAATGGGGAGTGGAGACCCCTAGGCTGATCTAATATCACCCTGCCTATATGGGTTCTGCACCTATTGCCGAGCTGGAACCTAAACCCTGAATATCCCTAGAGCTTGGCCCTGGATAGGGAGGGAACGAGGTGAACACTAGTCAGGCCCCACTACAAACTAAAGACAACAAGGTAAACAAACAAAGGGGATATACTTAGCTTGAGCAGACACCAGAGAGATAACACCAACTGACCTCCAAGGGCACCAAAGACGAGACTAGCCGACTGCCAGTACTCCAAGTCTGCACAGAGGTACATAGAACTATCACCGGCGACTCTCTGGAGAAACTGAGAGTTTTTAGCTACCAAGCAAGGGTGTGTCAATCAGCAGAAGAAGGTGGAGGTAGCTGCTGGGTCCTAAAGGAAGAAGGATATAACTATACTACAGAGATGAGAGGATCAAGAAGGCATCTGCAATGCCAAGCGCAGTGACCTTCTACAGCCGGATCCAGAGCGACTGTCTGTCACACCTGACACACCCATGACAACTTCAGATTGCTGTGATGGTTGGACCGATCATTTGGCCGGCAATTATCTCGGCCGTTTCTTCCATATACAGGAGTGCTCGCTTGTGTTCTCTATGGGAAAGACGCTGCCAGACAAGCCTAGCATCGACTTATCCCTGGATAGATGAGCAGTCTGAAATCGGACATGCCCAATCCTTATCTCCTCCGTCAATCAAAAATTCATGGCCTCCATACACATTAGACTGTCGGCTTAACCCGTCATTATCGGCAGGCTAATTCAATGGCGGACACAAATGCAAGAGTATATCGGCCCTTTGTAGTCCAATAATTCATCAAAATGCCAAATTACACTTGCTTCGGAGGTGGATGTGTGGCTTCTTACATGTTGGGTCTATGTACGACTGCACAGGTTGCACCAATGATATATCCATCCCCTGGTCTATTGTGTTTCGAGAGTCTAATAGTATCTAAAGTCTTGTTATTCTTATCGATAAGACGCCGTTCTGTGGCGCTTTACAATGCAGCACAAAAAAGTACTAACCTGAAAGAGCAACAATAGGAATTAAAAAAGAAAAGGAGAAAATGTTCAGCCAGTATGAACTAACAATCTTAGCGATAAAGGCCCTTATACACATCAGATAAAAATCGGACAAAATGGACAATTTTAACTATAACAAATGATTGTTGTCTGGACCGGTGAAACCGATTGCCGACCAGAAACTTGAGTTTTCATTGAAAATGATAATTACTGGTTGCATCCTTGGCTGCAAAAAATCCAACAGGGCCGATGTGGTGTGATGTGCAGTTTTTTTTGCAACGAATCTCTGTTTGTTTCGATCGAAGAACGATTGTTGGTCATCCCACTCTTTTATAATGCGTCTGGTGGTCTTAGGGAAACAAATGCATGGGCAGAGGTTGTGCATCGTTTGATGAGAAGTAATTCCGTAGAGTGTAAAGATGGTCATACACATCGTCTAAGATGAGCTTCCAGTATAAACATCTGCGAAACCGCCTAACTTGCGTATGAGTATCTTCTGACTCTCTCCTGGTGGCATTGTGTCAGGGAAAAGAAGGGTTGTGAACGTTGGATTGAAACATGACCGATCCTTTTGTTCTCAAAGAAAGTAAGTCGAGGTGATTGGTAGTAGCTTACTCTCCCCTCTAAGTTTGCACATTGTAGGGAAAAAGTAGCCTTGGCATAGTCCTGGAGTTTGGAAGACAACTTTATGAAAAACCCAAGTGTCTAGATACAGTATAAAGCAACAGTTTGGAAACAAGTTCAAAGTGTAAAGCTTATGATTGTTTTGGACCCATTTTTACCCAGGCATATGACACAAGGCGATGTAACAATTGAGGGACAACATACACAATGATGTCAGAGCACTGGAATTAAAGGAGTGATGTCACGAAATCAGGATAATGCACACAGCAATATCACAGTATAGGATAAAAAAAAAAAACTCAATGCAAGGATAATAAATAGTGTGATTTTATAGTACAGAGATTATAAGCAAGGTAATGTCACAGTACAGGGATAATACACACAGTGATGCTACAGTACAGGTGTAACAAATGCAGCAGTGTCACAGTACAGGGATAATACACACAGTGATGTCAGAGTACAGGGATGATACACACAGTGATGTCACAGTACAGGGATAATACACACAGTGATGTCACAGTACAGGGATAATACACACAGTGATGTCACAGTACAGGGATAATACACACAGTGATGTCACAGTACAGGGATGATACACACAGTGATGTCACAGTACAGGGATGATACACACAGTGATGTCACAGTACAGGAAAAATACCCACAGTGATGTCACTGTACAGAGATGATACACACAGTGATGTCACAGTACAGGGATGATACACACAGTGATGTCACAGTACGGGGACACTACACACAATGATGTCAAAGTACAGGGAGAATACACACAGTGATGTCAAAGTACAGGGATGATACACACAGTGATGTCACAGTACAGGGATGATACACACAGTGATGTCACAGTACAGAGATGATACACACAGTGATGTCACAGTACAGGGATGATACACACAGTGATGTCACAGTACGGGGATACTACACACAATGATGTCAAAGTACAGGGAGAATACACACAGTGATGTCACAGTACAAGGGGAATACACACAGTGATGTTACAGTACGGGGATAATATACACAGTGATGTCACAGTATAAGGAAAATAAACTGATGCCACAGTACAGGGATAACAAATGCAGCAATGTCACAGTACAGGGATAATAAACACAGTGATGTCACAGTACAGGAATAATACACACAGTGATGTCACAGTACGGGGATACTACACACAGTGCTGTCACAGTAAGGGGATACTCCACACAGTGATGTCACAGTACATGGATGATACACACAGTGATGTCACAGTTCAGGGATGATACAGTGATGTCACAGTACTGGGATGATACACACAGTGATGTCACAGTACGGGGATGATACACACAGTGATGTCACAGTAAAGGGATAATACACACAGTGATGTCACAGTACAGAGATGATACACACAGTGATGTCACAGTACGGGGATACTACACACAGTGATGTCACAGTAAAGGAATAATACACACAGTGATGTCACAGTGCAGGGATAACAAATGCAGCAATGTCACATTACAGCGATGATACACACAGTGATGTCACAGTACAGGGATGATACACACAGTGATGTCACAGTACAGGGATGATACACACAGTGATGTCACAGTACGGGGATGATACATACAGTGATGTCACAGCACGGGGATACTGCAAACAGTGATGTCACAGTACAGGGATGATACACACAGTGATGTCACAGTAAGGTGATCCTACACACAGTGATGTCACAGTACATGGATGATACACACAGTGATGTTACAGTGCAGGGATGATACACACAGTGATGTCACAGTAAGGGGATACTACACACAATGATATCAAAGTACAGGGAGAATACACACAGTGATGTCACAGTACGGGGATGATACACACAGTGATGTCACAGTAAAGGGAAAATACACACAGTGATGTCACAGCACAGGGATAATACACACAGTGATGTCACAGTACAGGGATGATACACACAGTGATGTCACAGTAAAGGGAAAATACACACAGTGATGTCACAGTACGGGGATACTACACACAGTGATGTCACAGTAAAGGGAAAATACACACAGTGATGTCACAGTACAGGGATGATACACGCAGTGATGTCACAGCACAGGGATGATACACACAGTGATGTCACAGTACGGGGATGATACACACAGTGATGTCACAGCACGGGGATACTGGAAACAGTGATGTCACAGTACAGGGATGATACACACAGTGATGTCACAGTACAGGGATGATACACATAGTGATGTCTCAGTACAGGGATAATACACACAGTGATGTCACTGTACAGAGATGATACACACAGTGATGTCACAGTACAGGGATGATACACACAGTGATGTCACAGTACGGGGATACTACACACAATGATGTCAAAGTACAGGGAGAATACACACAGTGATGTCAAAGTACAGGGATGATACACACAGTGATGTCACAGTACAGGGATGATACACACAGTGATGTCACAGTACAGAGATGATACACACAGTGATGTCACAGTACGGGGATACTACACACAATGATGTCAAAGTACAGGGAGAATACACACAGTGATGTCACAGTACAAGGGGAATACACACAGTGATGTTACAGTACGGGGATAATATACACAGTGATGTCACAGTATAAGGAAAATAAACTGATGCCACAGTACAGGGATAACAAATGCAGCAATGTCACAGTACAGGGATAATAAACACAGTGATGTCACAGTACGGGGATACTACACACAGTGCTGTCACAGTAAGGGGATACTACACACAGTGATGTTACAGTACGGGGATAATACACACAGTGATGTCACAGTACATGGATGATACACACAGTGATGTCACAGTACTGGAATGATACACACAGTGATGTCACAGTACGGGGATGATACACACAGTGATGTCACAGTACGGGGATGATACACACAGTGATGTCACAGTACGGGGATGATACACACAGTGATGTCACAGTACGGGAATACTACACACAGTGATGTCACAGTAAAGGGATAATACACACAGTGTTGTCACAGTACAGAGATGATACACACAGTGATGTCACAGTACGGGGATACTACAGACAGTGATGTCACAGTAAAGGAATAATACACACAGTGATGTCACAGTGCAGGGATAACAAATGCAGCAATGTCACATTACAGCGATGATACACACAGTGATGTCACAGTACAGGGATGATACACAGTGATGTCACAGTACAGGGATGATACACACAGTGATGTCACAGTACGGGGATGATACATACAGTGATGTCACAGCACGGGGATACTGCAAACAGTGATGTCACAGTACAGGGATGATACACATAGTGATGTCACAGTACAGGGATGATACACACAGTGATGTCACAGTAAGGTGATCCTACACACAGTGATGTCACAGTACATGGATGATACACACAGTGATGTTACAGTGCAGGGATGATACACACAGTGATGTCACAGTAAGGGGATACTACACACAATGATATCAAAGTACAGGGAGAATACACACAGTGATGTCACAGTACAGGGATGATACACACAGTGATGTCACAGTACGGGGATGATACACACAGTGATGTCACAGTACTGGGATGATACACACAGTGATGTCACAGCACAGGGATAATACACACAGTGATGTCACAGTACAGGGATGATACACACAGTGATGTCACAGTACAGGGATGATACACACAGTGATGTCACAGTAAAGGGAAAATACACACAGTGATGTCACAGTACGGGGATACTACACACAGTGATGTCACAGTAAAGGGAAAATACACACAGTGATGTCACAGTACAGGGATAAAAAATACTGCAATGTCACAGTACAGGGATGATACACGCAGTGATGTCACAGCACAGGGATGATACACACAGTGATGTCACAGTACGGGGATGATACACACAGTGATGTCACAGTACGGGGATGATACACACAGTGATGTCACAGCACGGGGATACTGGAAACAGTGATGTCACAGTACAGGGATGATACACACAGTGATGTCACAGTACAGGGATGATACACATAGTGATGTCTCAGTACAGGGATGATACACACAGTGATGTCACAGTACAGAGATGATACACACAGTGATGTCACAGTACGGGGATACTACACACAGTGATGTCACAGTACAGGGATGATGCACACAGTGATGTCACAGTAAGGGGATACTACACACAGTGATGTCACAGTACAGGGATGATACACACAGTGTTGTCACAGTACAGGGATGATACACACAGTGATGTCACAGTACAGGGATGATACACACAGTGATGTCACAGTACAGGGATGATACACACAGTGATGTCACAGTACAGGGATGATACACACAGTGATGTCACAGTACGGGGATGATGCACACAGTGATGTCACAGTACTGGGATGATACACACAGTGATGTCACAGCACAGGGATAATACACAGTGATGTCACAGTACAGGGATGATACACACAGTGATGTCACAGTAAAGGGAAAATACACACAGTGATGTCACAGTACAGGGATGATACACACAGTGATGTCACAGTACGGGGATACTACACACAGTGATGTCACAGTAAAGTGAAAATACACACAGTGATGTCACAGTACAGGGATGATACACGCAGTGATGTCACAGCACAGGGATGATACACGCAGTGATGTCACAGCACAGGGATGATACACACAGTGATGTCACAGTACGGGGATGATACACACAGTGATGTCACAGCACGGGGATACTGGATACTACACACAATGATGTCAAAGTACAGGGAGAATACACACAGTGATGTCACAGTACAAGGAGAATATACACAGTGATGTTACAGTACGGGGATAATATACACAGTGATGTCACAGTACAGGAATAACAAATGCAGCAATGTCACAGTACGGGGATGATACACACAGTGATGTCACAGTACGGGGATGATATACACAGTGATGTCCTAGTACAGGGATGATACACGCAGTGATGTCACAGTACGGGGATGATACACACAGTGATGTCACAGTACCGGGATGATGCACACAGTGATGTCACAGTACAGGGATGATACACACAGTAATGTCACAGTACTGGGATGATACACAGAGTGATGTCACAGTACAGGGATGATACACAGTGATGTCACAGTACAGAGATGATACACACAGTGATGTCACAGTACAGGGATAATGCACACAGTGATGTCACAGTACGGATACTACACACAGTGATGTCACAGTACAGAGATGATACACACAGTGATGTCACAGTACAGGGATAATGCACACAGTGATGTCACAGTAAAGGGATGATACACACAGTGATGTCACAGTACAGGGATGATACACACAGTGATGTCACAGTACGGGGATACTACACACAATGATGTCACAGTACGGGGATACTACACACTGATGTCACAGTACAGGGATAACAAATGCAGCAATGTCACAGCACAGGGATAATACACACAGTGATGTCACAGTACGGGGATGATGCAAACAGTGATGTCAGAGCACGGGGATACTGCAAACAGTGATGTCACAGTACAGGGATGATACACACAGTGATGTCAAAGTAAGGGGATACTACACAGAGTGATGTCACAGTACAGGTATGATACACACAGTGATGTCACAGTACAGGGATGATACACACAGTGATGTCACAGTACGGGGATACTACACACAATGATGTCAAAGTACAGGGAGAATACACACAGTGATGTCACAGTACAAGGAGAATATACACAGTGATGTTACAGTACGGGGATAATATACACAGTGATGTCACAGTACGGGGATGATACACACAGTGATGTCACAGCACAGGGATGATACACACAGTAATGTCACAGTACAGGGATGATACACACAGTGATGTCACAGTACGGGGATGATACACACAGTGATGTCACAGTACAGAGATGATACACACAGTGATGTCACAGTACGGGGATGATACACACAGTGATGTCACAGTACAGGGATAATACACACAGTGATGTCTCAGTACAGGGATGATACACACAGTGATGTCACAGTACAGAGATGATACACACAGTGATGTCACAGTACGGGGATACTACACACAGTGATGTCACAGTACAGGGATGATGCACACAGTGATGTCACAGTAAGGGGATACTACACGCAGTGATGTCACAGTACAGGGATGATACACACAGTGATGTCACAGTAAGGGGATACTACACACAGTGATGTCACAGTACAGGGATGATACACACAGTGATGTCCTAGTACAGAGATGATACACGCAGTGATGTCTCAGTACGGGGATGATACACACAGTGATGTCACAGTACAGGGATGATACACACAGTGATGTCACAGTACAGGGATAATACACACAGTGATGTCACAGTACAGGGATGATACACAGTGATGTCACAGTACAGGGATGATACACACAGTGATGTCACAGTACTGAGATGATACACACAGTGATGTCACAGTACAGGGATGATACACACAGTAATGTCACAGTACGGGGATGATACACACAGTGATGTCACAGTACAGGGATGATACACACAGTGATGTCACAGTACAGGGATGATACACACAGTGATGTCAAAGTAAGGGGATACTACACAGAGTGATGTCACAGTACAGGGATGATACACACAGTGATGTCACAGTACGGGGATACTACACACAGTGATGTCACAGTACGGGGATACTACACACTGATGTCACAGTACAGGGATAACAAATGCAGCAATGTCACAGCACAGGGATAATACACACAGTGATGTCACAGTACGGGGATGATACACACAGTGATGTCACAGTACAGGGATGATACACACAGCGATGTTACAATACAGAAATTAGAAACACAACGATGTGATAGTACAGTGATTATAAAGATAGTGTTGTCACAATATAAAGGTTATAAACCTAATTATTCCATAGTACAGAAGTAAAAAAAACCTGTGATGTCTAAGTACTGAGTTTATAAAACAATGGCGTCATATCACAGAAATCACAAGTACAAAATAGGTCACTATGTCCACTATGAGATAACAGGACTTGATATCATAGAGCTGGGACCGTGCAAAGAATAATAATGGCACAATACATTGTTCACACCAACTGAAGAGGTAACAATTGGACTCCCAATGGGCGAGATTTATTTAATGTCCTAAAGCATTGGTTGATGTGGGCAAACAAAGGCAGTTTTTCTTATAGGCAGTTTTCATGGTCTAGATCAGGGGTCTCAAACTCGGCCAAGTATATGGGCCGCACAGAAAAAAATGTGAATTTGAAGGACCGCATTCTTTGCAGGATGATATGAGATTTTTAATGATACCATATTGTTTTTTCTATACACCTTTTGATTTTTTGACCATTGTTGGCTTTTTTATTTTATTCTTTTAAATGGCATTCATTTTATTGGCTATGGTACAGTTTTATTGTTTTTACAAGTTTACAGTTTTTACATTTTTTATTTACTTTTTGTGCCCCCTAATTGGCCACATACAGTGATTTTTTTTCTTACAATTAGAACCATATAGTAATTCTGACCAATTTCTTATAGTAATGTCCCCAGTCTTAGTCTTCATCTTGTAGTAATGTACCCATCCTCGTCTCTAACTTGTACTAATGGCCCATCCTGGTCCTAATCTTGTAGTCATGTGCCCATCCTGGTCCCCATCTTATAGTAATGTGCCCATTCTGGTCCCCATCTTGTAGTAATGTGCCCATTCTGGTCCTCTTCTTGTAGTAATGGCCCATCCTGGTCCTCATCTTGTAGTAATGTGCCCATCCTGGTCCTCATCTTGTAGTAATGCACCCATCCTGGTCCCCATCTTGTAGTAATGTGCCCATTCTGGTCCTCTTCTTGTAGTAATGGCCCATCTTGGTCCTCATCTTGTAGTAATGGCCCATCTTGGTCCTCATCTTGTAATAATGTGCCCATCTTGGTCCTCATCTTGTAGTAATGTGCCCATCTCGGTCCTCATCTTGTAGTAATGGGCCCATCCTGGTCCTCATCTTGTAGTAATGTGCCCATCCTGGTCCCCATCTTATAGTAATGTGCCCATTCTGGTCCCCATCTTGTAGTAATGGCCCATCCCAATCCCCATCTTGTAGTAATGTGCCCGTCCCGGTCCCCATTATGTAGTAATGTCCCTATCCTTGTCTGTGTCTTGTCGTAATGGCCCATCCTGATCCCCATTTTGTAGTAATGTGCCCATCCTGGTCCTCATCTTGTAGTAATGTGCCCATCCTGATCCTCATTTTGTAGTAATGTCCCCCATCTTGGTCCTCATCTTGTAGTAATGTGTCCATCCCGGTCCTCATTTTGTGGTAATGTGCCCATCCTGGTCCTCATTTTGTAGTAATGGCCCATCCTGGTCCTTATCTTGTACTAATGTGCCCATCCTGGTCCTCATCTTGTAGTAATGGCCCATCCTGGTCCTCATCTTGTAGTAATGTGCCCATCCTGGTCCCCATCTTGTAGTAATGGCCCATCCTGGTCCTCTTCTTGTAGTAATGGCTCATCCTGGTCCTCATCTTGTAGTAATGTGCCCATCTTGATCCTCATCTTGTAGTAATGTGCCCATCCTGGTGCTCATCTTGTAGTAATGTGCTCATCCTGGTCCCCATGTTGTAGTAATATGCCCATCTTGGTCCTCATCTCGTAGTAATGTGCCCATCCTGGTCCCCATCTTATAGTAATGTGCCCATTCTGGTCCCCGTCTTGTAGTAATGGCCCATCCCGATCCCCATCTTGTAGTAATGTGCCCGTTTCGGTCCCCATCTTGTAGTAATGTCCCTATCCTTGTCTGTGTCTTGTAGTAATGGCCCATCCTGATCCCCATCTTGTAATAATGTGCCCATCCTGGTCCTCATCTTGTAGTAATATGCCCATCCTGATCCTCATTTTGTAGTAATGTCCCCCATCTTGGTCCTCATCTTGTAGTAATGTGTCCATCCCGGGCCTCATTTTGTAGTAATGGCACATCCTGGTCCTTATCTTGTACTAATGTGCCCATCCTGGTCCTCATCTTGTAGTAATGGCCCATCCTGGTCCTCATCTTGTAGTAATGTGCCCATCCTGGTCCTCATCTTGTAGTAATGTGCCCATCCTGGTCCCCATCCCGTAGTAATGGCCCATCCTGGTCCTCTTCTTGTAGTAATGGCTCATCCTGGTCCTCATCTTGTATTAATGTGCCCATCTTGATCCTCATCTTGTAGTAATGTGCCCATCCTGGTGCTCATCTTGTAGTAATGTGCTCATCCTGGTCCCCATGTTGTAGTAATATGCCCATCTTGGTCCTCATCTCGTAGTAATGTGCCCATTCTGGTCCCCGTCTTGTAGTAATGGCCCATCCCGATCCCCATCTTGTAGTAATGTGCCCGTCCCGGTCCCCATCTTGTAGTAATGTCCCTATCCTTGTCTGTGTCTTGTAGTAATGGCCCATCCTGATCCCCATCTTGTAATAATGTGCCCATCCTGGTCCTCATCTTGTAGTAATATGCCCATCCTGATCCTCATTTTGTAGTAATGTCCCCCATCTTGGTCCTCATCTTGTAGTAATGTGTCCATCCCGGTCCTCATTTTGTGGTAATGTGCCCATCCTGGTCCTCATCTTGTAGTAATGGCCCATCCTGGTCCTTATCTTGTACTAATGTGCCCATCCTGGTCCCCATCTTGTAGTAATGTGCCCATCTTGATCCTCATCTTGTAGTAATGTGCCCATCCTGGTGCTCATCTTGTAGTAATGTGCTCATCCTGGTCCCCATGTTGTAATAATATGCCCATCTTGGTCCTCATCTCGTAGTAATGTGCCCATCCTGGTGCTCATCTTGTAGTAATGTGCCCATCCTGGTCCCCATGTTGTAGTAATATGCCCATCTTGGTCCTCATGTTGTAGTAATATGCCCATCCCAGTGCTCATCTTGTAGTAAGTGCCCATGCTGGTCCTCATCTTGTAGTAATGGCCCATCCTGGTCCTCATCTTGTAGTAATGTGCCCATCTTGTTCCTCATCTTGTAGTAATGCACCCATCCTGGTCCTCATCTTGTAGTAATGTGCCCATCCTGGTCCTCATCTTGTAGTAATGGCCTCTCCTGGTCCTCATCTTATAGTAATGTGCCCATCCTGGTCCCCATCTTGTAGTAATGTGCCCATCCTGGTCCCCATCTTGTAGTAATGTGCCCATCTTGGTCCTCATCTTGTAGTAATTGTAACGGGTCTGGGAGGCGGAACCTCTGAGCAACTATACAAGTGGGCGGTCCTTGTAAGGAAGCGGGTGGCTCCCAGGGAAGACGGGCAGGTAGTCACGGCAAGTGACAGGGACAGTCTCTGGGTAGAAGGGCAGGTAGTGACGGCAAGTGACAGGGACAGTCTCTGGGTAGACTAGCAGACAGGTAGCAGGTGGACGCTCCCAGGTGAGCGGGCAAGAGTCTCTGGACAGGCAGGTGGTCACGGCAAGTGACGGCAGAGCCTCCAGGTAGGCTAGCAGGCAGGTAGCAGGTGAGCGCTCCCAGGTGAGCGGGCAAGAGTCTCTGGACGGGCAGGTGGTCACGGCAAGTGACGGCAGAGCCTCCAGGTAGGCTAGCAGGCAGGTAGCAGGTGAGCGCTCCCAGGTGAGCGGGCAAGAGTCTCTGGACAGGCAGGTGGTCATGGCAAGTGACGGCAGAGCCTCCAGGTAGGCAAGCAGGCAGGTAGCAGGTGAGCGCTCCCAGGTGAGCGGGTAAGAGTCTCTGGACAGGCAGGTGGTCACGGCAAGTGACGGCAGAGCCTCCAGGTAGGCTAGCAGGCAGGTAGCAGGTGAGCGCACCCAGGTGAGCGGGCAGGCTGGTCCATAGACAGGCTGACAGGTGTCGGAAGGCAGACCGTCGGACCGCAGGCTTGCAAGCAGGTAAGCGGATATCAGGCCGGTTTCAAGCAGGAATCTGGCAGGTGACTGGCAGGTAACAAGCAGGAATCTGGCAGGTAACAAGCAGGAATCTGGCAGGTGACTGGCAGGTAACTGGTAACGGGACCTGAGGGCTGAAGCAGAGTGAAGGCTTTGCAACAACATTGCTCGGGCACCTCCATTTTGGAGGAGGTGCCTTATATATGGTGAGGTCCTCCGGCCATTGGCCGGGGACTCCTTAGGACGGCGCGCGCGGCCCCTTTAAGAGAGGGGGAGCGCGCGCGCCCTAAGCACAGTGGCCGGGAAGCAGCGCGCGCTGCCAGCAGAGCGGGAGGAGGACGCCGGGCACGGAGCGGAGAGGTGAGGGGAACGCCGACGCTACAGTACCCCCCCTTTAGGCCCCCCCTTTTTTAGGCCAGACAGAAATTTATCAAGGATGAGAGGGGCATGGATGTTCTCCCGGGGCTCCCAAGTTCTCTCCTCATGACCAAACCCCTTCCAATCCACTAGAAAAAAGGTCTTTCCTCTAACCCTTTTGGTGGCCAGGATGTTCTCTACCTCAAACTCGTTTTCAGCGGAAACCGGAGCAGGAGGTGTACCTGTAGACTTGGAAAAAGAGTTAAGTACCACGGGTTTGAGGAGAGATACATGGAAGGAATTAGGGATCCGCAAGTTGGCAAGGAGTTTCAATTTATAGGCCACCGGGTTGATCTGTTTGATAACCTCCAGTGGGCCGATGAACCGAGGCCCTAACTTGTAGGAAGGAACCTTGAGCCGGACATACTTGGACGAGAGCCAGACTTTATCTCCAGGACGGAATTGTGGAGGATCCAGGCGTTTTTTGTCAGCGTGTTTTTTCATCCGCTCGGACGACTGAAGGAGTGCGGATCGGGTACTCTCCCAAATGGAGGAGAATTCGCTAATGAGAGATTCCGCAGCCGGATTGTCCACCGAGGTGGAGACGAGAAATGGGATCCGAGGATGCTGACCGAAGACTACAAAAAACGGGGATTTGGAGGAAGATTCGCTCTCGTGATTATTGTAAGAGAATTCGGCCCATGGCAGTAGATCCACCCAGTCTGAATGGTGGGCATTAACGAAGTGCCGGAGGTAACTGGTCAGGATCTGATTGATCCGCTCCACTTGACCATTGGACTGTGGGTGGTATGCGGAGGAGAAGTCCAGGGTAACGTCTAGCAGCTTACATGTGGCTCTCCAGAAGCGTGAGGTGAACTGAACCCCACGATCCGACACGATGTGGAGGGGCAGGCTATGGAGACGGAAGATGTGGCGGATAAAGTCTTTAGCCAGCTCGGGTGCAGACGGGAGGCCTGGCAGGGGAATGAAATGAGCCATTTTGGAAAAGCGGTCAGCGACCACCCAAATGACCGTACAACCAGCAGAGACAGGGAGATCTGTTATGAAGTCCATAGCTATATGCTGCCAGGGGGCAGCAGGTACTGGAAGAGGAAGGAGGCGACCGGCTGGCAGGTGTCTCGGAACCTTGTTGCGGGCGCAGGACACACAGGCAGAAACAAAGTCTATTACGTCCTTGTGCAGGGTAGGCCACCAGTAGTGCCGGGTGATAAGCTGGAGGGTCTTTTTCTGACCGGCGTGGCCAGCTAGCTTAGACGAGTGACCCCAGTGTAGGATCTTCTCCCGATCAGGTACCGTTACGAACGTCTTACCGGGAGGGAGACGATTTAGACTCACGGGGGCCACCTGCATTACTCTGGCGGGATCGATGATGTGTTTAGGTTCCTCCTCAAGATCAGACACCAGGAAGGATCGGGACAAGGCGTCAGCTTTGATGTTTTTGTCAGCCGGGCGAAAATGAAGAACAAAATCAAAGCGAGCAAAAAACAAGGACCACCGGGCTTGGCGCGGGTTAAGTCTCTGGGCACTCTGGAGGTAAGCCAAGTTCTTGTGGTCCGTGTAAATTATTACCGGGTGAAGAGCCCCCTCGAGCAGGTAACGCCACTCCTCCAATGCCAGCTTAATGGCCAATAACTCTCGGTCTCCTATAGAATAGTTGCGCTCGGAAGAGGAGAAGAGTTTGGAGAAGAAGCCGCAAGTTACCATTCTCCCGGAAGACAATTTTTGGGTAAGTACCGCTCCGGCTCCAGAGGAGGAGGCATCAACTTCCAGGAAGAATTGATTGTTGCTGTCCAGGCGATGCAGCACCGGGGCGGAAGAGAAAGCCTGTTTTAAGGAAAGAAAGGCTTCCTCTGCTTCGGGCGGCCATTCTCTGGGATTAGTGCCCTTATGGGTGAGCGCAGAGTTTGGGGAAGTCCGGGAAGAGAAGTGCGGTATGAAGAGGCGGTAGTAGTTGGCGAAGCCCAGGAACCGCTGAATAGCCTTCAACCCCTCTGGTCGAGGCCACTTCTCGATGGCAGACAGTTTCTCAGGATCCATTCGTAGGCCGGTCTGAGAAATTATGTAGCCCAAAAACGGAAGCGAGGTCTGCTCAAAGAGGCACTTCTCATATTTAGCGTAGAGGTGGTTCTGCCTGAGCGTGAGCAGAACCTGACGAACATCCCTCCGGTGTGTGGGGAGATCCGGAGAGAAGACCAAGATGTCGTCCAGGTACACCACTACGCAGGAGTAGAGAAGGTCCCGGAAGATGTCTTTGACCAACTCTTGAAAGACAGCGGGAGCGTTACAGAGACCGAAGGGCATCACCAGGTATTCATAGTGGCCGTCCCGGGTGTTGAATGCCGTCTTCCATTCATCCCCCTGACGGATACGGACCAGGTTATACGCCCCACGGAGGTCCAGCTTGGTGAAGATTCTAGCCCCCCTCAGACGGTCAAATAATTCCGGAATGAGCGGAAGGGGGTATTTATTCTTCACCGTGATCTGGTTAAGGCCTCTATAGTCTATACAGGGACGGAGTGAGCCGTCCTTCTTTTTGACGAAGAAGAAGCCTGCTCACGCCGGGGAAGTAGATTTCCGGATGAATCCCCGGGCCAGATTCTCCTCAATATATTCTGACATGGATCGGGTCTCAGCAGCGGACAAAGGGTAAATGCGCCCATGGGGAGGAGTAGCGCCGGGCATCAGGTCGATTGGGCAGTCGTATGGTCTATGAGGGGGTAATGTCTCTGCCTCCTTTTTATTAAAGACGTCCGCATACGACCAATAAGGAGCCGGAAGACCAGGTAGATTGGCTGGAGTAGGAGAAGGACGGACAGGATGGACGGGAACTAAACAAGTCTTATGGCAGTCCTGTCCCCAGCGAAGGACTTCTCCGGTCTGCCAATCAAGCACGGGTGCATGTCTCTGAAGCCAAGGTAGGCCTAGTAAGAGGGCGTGAGAGATTCCAGGCAGAACATGAAAGAAGATGCTCTCAGAGTGCAGCATTCCCACCTGCAGGGTTATGGATTCGGTGATGAGTTGGATGGGATGTGGTAAGAGGCCCCCATCCACGGCAGAGACAGATAAGGGTACAGCTAGAGGTTTGGTGGGAATGCGGTATTTCTCTACCAGAGACTGAGAAATGAGGTTTCCGGCAGCTCCAGAGTCAAGTTGGGCTAGTTCAAAATAACGGTTCTCCCCGCAGATGATAGAGACCGAGAGGAACAGAGATGGAGAGGGTTTACTCTTGTCTAGGACGACCTCTCTGAGCGATCCTAGACACAGGCGTTTCCCGACCTCTCCGGACAGGAACGGATCCGGTGCTCCTTACTGCCACAGTAGAAGCAGCTCCCCTCGGCACGGCGTAACTCTTGACGGGTTTTGACCATCTTGGTCTGGTCGACCTGCAGAGGCTCAAGAGAGTGTGCCTGGGTAGTAACGGGAGAAGTGACAGGTTTCTGGAAGGTAGGGGCTAGACGTGGAAACCTCCTCTCACGGGTGACCTCTTTGGCGCGCTCCTGGAACCGGATGTCAATCCGGGTGGCAAGTGTTATTAAGTCGTCGAGAGTGGTAGGAATGTCCCGACCGGCGAGTTCATCTTTAATACGGCCGGACAGACCCTCCCAAAAGACATACACCAGGGCGTCGTTATCCCAGGCCAGCTCCAAAGCAAGGGTACGGAACCGTATGGCATATTGGCCCACGGTGAGATTTCCTTGATGGAGGCGTAGCAGAAATGATGCGGATGAGGTCTTCCGTCCGGGTTCGTCGAAGACTTTCCGGAAAGCCGTGAGAAAGGCTGGCAGGTCGGACACTAGGGGGTCTCCTCTCTCCCATAGAGGATTTAGCCAAGCCAGTGCCTCCCCCGTGAGATGGGACATAATGAAGGCTATTTTGGCCCGGTCGGAGATAAACTGGTGGGACAGGAGTTCAAAGTGCAGGGTGCACTGGTTTATAAAGCCCCGGGCTTGGGCGGGATCGCCTCCGAAGCGAGGAGGTGCAGAAAGCCGGGGTCCGGGGCAGGATACCATGGTATTGGTGGGCAGCAGCGCTGCCGGGTTGCGAGTCATGACACTAGCGGTGGTTACTGGTGGAGCAGTCAGGGTGTCCAGGCGAGAGTTGACATTCCGCAGGTGACTGAGGATGGACTCCTGTTGGGACCTCTGCCGGGACAGTTCATGACATAGGTCCGAGAGCGAGGGAGCTTGGGTGCCACCGGGTTCCATGGCCCGAGCAAACTGTAACGGGTCTGGGAGGCGGAACCTCTGAGCAACTATACAAGGGGGCGGTCCTTGTAAGGAAGCGGGTGGCTCCCAGGGAAGACGGGCAGGTAGTCACGGCAAGTGACAAGGACAGTCTCTGGGTAGAAGGGCACGTAGTCACGGCAAGTGACAGGGACAGTCTCTGGGTAGACTAGCAGACAGGTAGCAGGTGGACGCTCCCAGGTGAGCAGGCAAGAGTCTCTGGACGGGCAGGTGGTCACGGCAAGTGACGGCAGAGCCTCCAGGTAGGCAAGCAGGCAGGTAGCAGGTGAGCGCTCCCAGGTGAGCGGGTAAGAGTCTCTGGACAGGCCGGTGGTCACGGCAAGTGACGGCAGAGCCTCCAGGTAGGCTAGCAGGTAGGTAGCAGGTGAGCGCTCCCAGGTGAGCGGGTAAGAGTCTCTGGACAGGCAGGTGGTCACGGCAAGTGACGGCAGAGCCTCCAGGTAGGCTAGCAGGCAGGTAGCAGGTGAGCGCTCCCAGGTGAGCGGGCAGGCTGGTCCATAGACAGGCTGACAGGTGTCGGAAGGCAGACCGTCGGACCGCAGGCTTGCAAGCAGGTAAGCAGATATCAGGCAGGTTTCAAGCAGGAATCTGGCTGGTGACTGGCAGGTAACAAGCAGGAATCTGGTAGGTGGCTGGCAGGTAACAAGCAGGAATCTGGCAGGTGACTGGCAGGTAACTGGTAACGGGACCTGAGGGCTGAAGCAGAGTGAAGGCTTTGCAGCAACATTGCTCGGGCACCTCCATTTTGGAGGAGGTGCCTTATATATGGTGAGGTCCTCCGGCCATTGGCCGGGGACTCCTTAGGACGGCGCACGCGGCCCCTTTAAGAGAGGGGGAGCGCGCGCGCGCCCTAAGCACAGTGGCCGGGAAGCAGCGCGCGCTGCCAGCAGAGCGGGAGGAGGACGCCGGGCACGGAGCGGAGAGGTGAGTGGAACAGCGTCCCTGCCTAGCAGGAGGCAGGGACGCCGACGCTACAGTAATGTGCCCATCCTGGTTCTCATCTTGTAGTAATGTGCCCATCCTGGTCCTCATCTTGTAGTAATGTGCCCATCTTGGTCCTCATCTTGTAGTAATGTGCCTGTCCTGGTCCCCATCTTGTAGTAATGCCCCATCCTGGTCCCCATCTTGTAGTAATATGCCCATCTTGGTCTTCATCTTATAGTAATGACCCATGCTGGTCCCTAACTTGTAGAACATTCAACTGAAAAGAATCACTGACTTAAGCCGCCCTCAGGACCAGGCCGCAATCATTACGGGGGCTCCGGTGCCTGGGGGCCCCATTAAGCAGCCTCAGGGGCTGCGTGTTTGAGACCCCTGATCTATATAATATTCCTGTGCACATATATGAAGCCACATGTAACGAGTTTCTAAAACAAAAATTAGGGTTCCTTAAACGATTCCAGCAAAAAAATAAATTTTCCGTTAATTTGACTATATTCGGCGCCCCCCTAAATATTTAACACTCAGCATATAATCAGTAGTTTTATTTCCATTTGGTATTGTGAATTAATGCTTTCATCAGGAATATATTCTTAAATACATATTATGCTCAATCTGAGGCAGAAGATAATTATAGTATTTCCGAGCACAGAAAATAATGCGCGATATAGAAATATTACTGTTTTGCTCACAGCTGCGAGATGAAAGTTACAATAACACTAAGCCATGCTGTTTTCTCTTTGAATACACATGAAATGGGTGCAGTTCCTGCCTCATTAAAAATATACATGAAAGTAGAAGTAAATTCTCAACAGGATTTAGTCTGGCGCGGTAGCCGAGCACAATAATGAAGCCGATTCCCACATTCTTAATGAAGATTCTAACCAGACGACTGAAATAAATTGTTTGTGAGCAAAACAGCCGAACAGTTCGCATCGTACACATGACATATGTTGATTCATTTATTCTTTCTTGAACGAGGGGATAAAGAACTTTAAAATAATCATCTACGGTGGCACGATATGGCGGCACAGTTATGGATGAAGTACAGAATTTGTATCTAGCATTATCATCCACCAATCTTCACAATGCACCATATGGATCAGCGTTCTGTTCTACAAAATTCATGATGGATTGTTAAATACGCAAATTGCCTCTTCAAAGAGGAAGAGGACTTGAACGCTAGCGCCACCTATTGGAAGTAGCAATCTTAAAAGTCAATATCAACCCTTTAACGAGTCTTGCCACATGACTTAGAATAAAAGCCAAATCAGAATCTCAATTCGCAGACAGGGTGTTTCGGGGTATTGCCCCTCGTCAGTGAAAAGTATGAGATCTGATTTGGCATGGTGAGAGGCTAAGACTGGGATCTAAGGGGTAACTTTTATCCTTATGGAGAGTGACATGCCAGGTCTGGCTGTCACGCAAGGTGTGGGAAAGACTAAGTGCAACAAGAAAGGAAGAGGGGGAGGCAAGCCCAAACACTAGGGAAAGGGGGAGTGGCAGATTTTATTTCACCCTGCCTACCCTACCATCTCTATACAGGTTCCACACCTACAGTTATATGAAAAAGTTTGGGCACCCCTATTAATCTTAAGCTTAATGTTTTATAAAAATTTGTGTTTTTGCAACAGCTATTTCAGTTTGATATATGTAATAACTGTTGGACACAGTAATGTTTCTGCCTTGAAATGAGGTTTATTGTACTAACAGAAAATGTGCAATCTGCATTCAAACAAAATTTGACAGGTGCATAAGTATGGGCACCCTTATCATTTTCTTGTTTTAAATACTCCTACCTACTTTTTACTGACTTACTAAAGCACTTTTTTGGTTTTGTAACCTCATTGAGCTTTGAACTTCATAGTCAGGTGTATGCAATCATGAGAAAAGCTACTTAAAGTGGCCACTTGCAAGTTGTTCTCCTGTTTGAATCTCCTCTGAAGAGTGGCATCATGGGCTCCTCAAAACAACTGTTAAATGATCTGAAAACAAAGATTATTCAAGATAGTTGTTCAGGGGAAGGATACAAAAAGCTGTCTCAGAGATTTAACCTGTCAGTTTCCACTGTGAGGAACATAGTAAGGAAATGGAAGAACACAGGGACAGTTCTTGTTAAGGCCAGAAGTGGCAGGCCAAGAAAAACATCAGAAAGGCAGAGAAGAAGAATGATGAGATCAGTCAAGGACAATCCTCAGACCACCTCCAGAGAGCTGCAGCATCAACTTGCTGCAGATGGTGTCACTGTGCATCGGTCAACTATGCAACGCACTTTGCACAAGGAGAAGCTGTATGGGAGAGTGATGCAAAAGAAGCCGTTTCTGCAAGCACGCCACAAACAGAGTCGGCTGAGGTATGCAAAAGCACATAAGGAGAAGCCAATTTCTTTTTGGAAGAAGGTCCTGTGGACTGATGAAACCAAGATTGAGTTGTTTGGTCATACAAAAAGGCGTTATGCATGGCGGCAAAAAAACACAGCATTCCAAGAAAAACACTTGCTACCCACAGTAAAATTTGGTGGAGGTTCCATCATGCTTTGGGGCTGTGTGGCCAATGCCGGCACCGGGAATCTTGTTAAAGTTGAGGGATGCATGGATTCCACTCAGTATCAGCAGATTCTTGACAATAATGTTCATGAATCAGTGACAAAGTTGAAGTTACGCAGGGGATGGATCTTTCAGCAAGACAATGATCCAAAACACCGCTCCAAATCTACTCAGGCATTCATGCAGAGGAACAATTACAATGTTCTGGAATGGCCATCCCAGTCCCCAGACCTGAATATCCTTGAACATCTGTGGGATCATTTGAAGAGGGCTGTCCATGCTCGGTGACCATCAAACTTAACTGAACTGGAATTGTTTTGCAAAGAGGAATGGTCAAAAATACCTTCATCCAGGATCCAGGAACTCATTAAAAGCTACAGGAAGCGACTAGAGGCTGTTATTTTTGCAAAAGGAGGATCTACTAAATATTAATGTCACTTTTCTGGTGGGGTGCCCATACTTATGCACCTGTCAAATTTTGTTTGAATGCAGATTGCACATTTTCTGTTAGTACAATAAACCTCATTTCAAGGGAGAAACATTACTGTGTCCAACAGTTATTACATATATCAAACTGAAATAGCTGTTGCAAAAACACCAATTTTTATAAAACATTAAGCTTAAGATTAATAGGGGTGCCCAAACTTTTTGATATAACTGTATAACAGAGCAGGACCCCAAGCCCTGGATGTCCCTGGAGCTTGGCCCGAGATAGGGAGGGGGAGGGGTAAGCACTGGTCAGGCCCCACTACAAACTAAAGACAACAAGGTAGACAAACAAAGGGGATTAACTTACCTTGAGCAGACACCAGAGGAGTAACGCCAACTGTCCTCCAAGGGCACCAGAGAAGAAGCTATCCGACTGCTAGTGCTCCAAGCCTGCACAAAGGTACATAGAAGTATCACCGGTGATTCCCTGCAGCAAACTGAGTGTTTTTAACTCCCAGGCAAAGGTGTGTCAATCAGCAGCAGGAGGTAGGTCTCCGCTGGGTAATGAGTCAAAATCTTGCTCGAAGAGAGAAAATCTTGGCTACTTTCACAATTCCTCCGCTCAGTGGGTCTTGGATGCAGTGACTGACAGCTCAGTCGTCCAATCTAGTGCTGGGGAGTGCTGAGCTGTCAGTATTTTGATAGACCGCTCAGCTGTCCATTCTGAGACTCGGAGGTACTGAGCTTCCTTCAGGTGTTCCCTGTTCCAAGTGATTACCCAGCTACTTAGCTAAGCTGGCAGTCCCAGATCTCTCTCAATTGTAGCATTTGCTCAGTGGTGCATGTTTGCCTTGTATTCCTTGCTCTGTTTGTTGATCTATTGTTGCCTGACCTTGGACTTCACTATGACCATCCGTTTACCTGGCCCCTTTGCTCTGATTTACTATCTTCCTGGTATTCTGACCTCGGGCCGTGACCTGAATTTGCCTTTGTCTTTCCCCTTTAGTTTACCTGACCCCAGAAAGTTTGACTACCCTGCCTCACGGCTTGTCCGTGACTAGTGACTAGCGTCACAGCTACTCCTCTGATGGTTATGGATGGAGTTGTTTATGATTACTTTGGTAGATCCCATATTGACTTATAATGAGATCAATTTTTTACTCTGTACAATCATCGAGCATGACCATAAAAAACCCAACAGATTAGAATTAATGTCTGATAGATTTGGGTCCCAACTCTCCTGACTCCCATCTAACAGCAGATGGGAATGAAGAGGTGGCCACACTTGTCTGCTCCTGACATTGACTTCTATGGGAGTTTTGATAACTTCCAAACAAGAAGAATCCTGAAAGGTAGGACATGCCAGATATTTATGATATATCCACATGATATGCCATAAATGTCCTAGATGGGAAATTTCCCTTTAAGTGCCACTGATTAAAAGGATTTGAACGCCTTTGAAACATTTTTTTTACTTAAACTAATGTACTTAAAATAATGTTTGCATACATTTTTTTTGCCCCTTTTGGCTTTTACTGGCTCTTTTGTTTCCCTGTACATTTCTAGATGCAGAATGAGTTAACTAAAAATCCGTCAGTCAACTCATTTTCTGAGCTTCTCTCAGCTGATTTTTGACTGCAAACCTAAGCTGAATTCTGCTGCGGTCATAAATCAGCAGGGAATTAGAAACTGTCCTTAGAACGAGCTCACTGACAGTTTCTCAGATAAATTTTTTTGCAGTCAGCAATACCGTGCAACACAGAGGCTATAACTAAGAAAACGGCGCAAAATGTTTGATTTAAGCACGACTACAAAATTATTTTTAGACCAAAATACATGCATTTAAGTAAAGAAAATGCCCCTGTAGGTTATTTTGTCTAGGAGGGAAAGTTATGAAACTTTACTAAATTACTTTCTTAAGAAATTTACCTTTATTCCTGTAAAAAACATTAATAAAGATTTCCTGTAAGGGCTTCCACCCCCCTGTTTTTCGCCTGTCCATCTTCCTAGTTCAGCTGCATTGATATCAGAACGTAAGCATTTGGAGTACATATGATGGCAGTAATGGGTCAGTTCAGCCTGTGTCTCCTCGTTCTGAGTGTTCTTCTTATCAGAACGATCTCCTGCAGCAGCTGACCCCCAGAGTAAGGCTATGTGCCCACGATGCAGAAATGCTCCGGATTTTTCCTGAGCGTTTCTGCATCTCCCTGGCAGAAAAAACGCATGCGGATTTTACATGCGGATTGTACATGCGTTTTTCCTGCCAGGGACATGCGGAAGTGAAGCGTTCTTCACATGCATTTCCGCATGCGGGTTGACAAGCGCTTTCCAAGCGATTTTAGCATCACTTGGAAAGTGCTTGACAACTTGATCACACTATATAAATCCATGCAACCGGCATGGATTTATATAGTGTGACCGAAGGAATGGTAAAAAATAAAAAAATAAATCTATACTTACCTTCTGATGGCTCCCGGTGTCCTTGTCTTGGCTTGCCGGCAGCTCGCGGTACACTAAAGGACCTGCCGACGTCACCGCGATCTGCCGGCAAGCCGAGACAAGGACACCGGGGGCGATCAGAAGGTAAGTATAATATTTATTTTTTATTTTATTCTTTTTTTACAAGTACTATGGTACCCGGGTCCGGAGGAGAGTTTCCTCTCCTCTAGACCCGAGTACCATCCGCACATTGAAACGTATGATGGATTCCACATGTAGAGATTCAGTGATGCGGATTCCATGCGTTCCAATGCAAGTCAATGGCGGCGAAAACGCCAAAATAATTGGTAGTGCTGCGGATTTTTCTGCAATGATAATCCGCAGCGGAAATTTCCGCAGCATGTGCACAGCACATGCAGATTATCATTGGAGAACATGGCAGGCCTTCTACCATGCGTTTTTTAAGCGTTTCTGCAGCGGAATTGCCGCTGCGGAAACGCTTAAAAAATGCATAGTGGGCACATCGCCTAAGGCTTCATTCAGAAGTCCAATTTTTGCATAAGAGTGCTGATTGTGATTTTCCCGGATAGCATTTGTACCTGTGATAATCTATGGAGCCATTCACATGTCCGATTTTATTCCTCAGTCTGAGAGCTCCACGGAAATCGCAGAGACAAGTCCAATTTTGACCCGAGGGTCAGATCAAAATCGGCAATGCAAGTCAATGGGTCGGTGAAAAAAATCGGACCACACTCAGATTTCAAGTTTGGTCCGTTTTTTCACGGACTGTCAGAATGGAGAAGGTGAAGAAACTTTTTTTTTTTATTTCTCCAAGTACAAGAAAATCGGATGTCACTCGGACCACACTCATCAGAATAATCAGTCCTTTTTTCTGTTACGTGTACAGATCGAATGTGTGAATGAGTCGCATGTGCTGAGCTGACTCTACTACTGCCCCCATCTGACAAATCCGGTATTAAAGTGATTTGCAAAGTTTTATAACTTTCCATTCTGGACAAAATTATTTAAAAAAAAATAAATAAATAAAAGTTTAGTTTCTCTTTAAATATTGAAAGTTTTGTCCCTTGCAGCAAAATATAAGGATCTTTCAATACGACTGACGCTGATCTGCCGTAAATATATAATGTCACAATATCATATAAATAAATCATAATAATAAAATGAATAATAATGAATGAATGAAACTATCTAGTGAGCTGCAGTTCTCATGTTTAGCAATAGGTGTCACTGTATCAAGGTTCAAACGCCCTAACTATATTGTAGTTGTACTGCAGTGATTGGAGGTGCGCAGAATTAACCCTGTCCTATCCCCTAATGAATCCATGTGATTGCCTCCTATAAATATGATACCTACTTTAATTTACACTATATCAGTATTGCGTGTGATCAGACACTAAATAAAGCTCTTTTGTTGGCATTGATGGAGCGATGCGTCATTCTCAGTAAAGCTTCTGTGTGATATATCAGCCTTGTAGACAAATTGAGGATTAGTAAGTTAAAAAAAAAGAAAGTAACTAATTATTTTCCGTTCGTAATTATCTTACAAAATTATAATTGGGCCTGCAGCCAAGACGTGTGAACAATTAAAAGTAGAGTGATTATTTGTGCGGTGATAATAAAACACTCAATGGATCATGTAAGTGGTGCGCTGCGGTGCAACGCTGTACGTGGCGCTGTGAACGCTGATGATGTTTTTGGCAGAGACGGTTTCCTCCCGGTATGTGATTAGCACACTATCTCTCGCTTTGTTCCGCAGCATCCAGGAGTCTGACAGCGCAGAGCGGTTTATCAGCCACGAGATAGGGAAAGATTACAGCTCCGCTTCCTTCAGCTCTCACAGTGCCGTCGGGTTGTAGCAAGGCTTTACATATGTGATTTGTGGGGAAGGATTAGGACAAGGTGCGTTGGGATTTGACATATATCGTTTGCTGGATGGTGCAGTGATAACATATTCAGTAACTAATTGCAGCTAGTGATGTCCTGCAAGGCCAGAAGCATAGCTTTAATGGGACCTTGTGCTACACCTGAGAGCAGCATGATGTAGGGGCAGAGACCCTGAGTCCAGTGATACAGTAAGGTTTATAAATATTTGGCCAGTGAAGAAATCTCCGTGATTTGGCCTCTACATGCCGCTATTTTAGATGTAAAATTAAATAACTGAGATGCAATTGAAATGTAGACTTTCGGGGTTAATTAAAGGGGTTGAACGAAAATATCCTCTGAAACGTTTAGGAACTGTAATCATTTTGGTACAAAGCCTCCTCATTTCTGGGGCTCAAAAGTAATTGGATAAATTAAAGAAGTTGTCCTGTACTTTTTTCAATTGCCCAAATGTATTTAGCTAGTGCCCATAAGTGTTTTTGTAATTACCTTTAGTTGTATGTATGGCCTGTGGGTGGCGCTATAGCTGGCCGCTCACAGGCATCTCGTGGCCCCCGGCTGCAGCTTTTTCTTCTGCTGATGTCATGTCAAGTGAGGCGTGACATCAGTGACGCAGTCCCTGCGGTGGATGCTGGGCTGTGGGCAGGGTTACCCCACGCGTCACACCCATCATCCACCGCGCACTTTCCCAATGAATGAGGAGAGGGAAAGCTCGGGGTGTGACGCGCGGGGTAATCCCACCCACAGCCCAGCATCCACCGCAGGAACCGCGTCATTGATGTCACCCCCGGCTGCAGCCAGGACATGATGTGACGCCAGGGGTCACGTGATGCCTGTGAGCGGCCAGTGATAGCGCCGCTCACAGGCAATAAAGACAACTAAAGAAAATTACTAAAACACTTATAGGCACATGCTAAATATATTGGAGCAATTGAAAAAAAAGTACTGGACAACTCCTTTAATTTTAACATAAATAAAATGTTAATTTTTAATACTTTGTAGTGAATCCTTTGCAGCAATGATGGCCTGAAGTCTGGAAGCCATGGACGTCACCAAGCGCTGGGTTTCCTCCGTTGTGATGTTTTGCCTCCTTTACTGCAGCTGACTTCTGTTGTTGCTTGTTTGTGGGTCTTTCTGCCTTAAGTTTTGCCTTAAGAATGGGAAAAGCTGCTCGATGGGGTCGAGATCTGGTGATGACTGGGCCATTGCAGAATATTCCACTTCTTTACCTTGTCTCCTGTGTTGCTTTCGCAGTATGTTTTGGGTCATTGTCCATCTGTACTTTGAAGCGCCGTCCAATCATCCTTGCTGCATTTGGTTGAATCTGAGCAGAAAGTATCGCCCTTTAAACTTCAGAATTCATCCGACTGCTTCTGTCTTCAGTCTCATCATCAATAACACTAGTGACCCAGCGCCATTGGAAGCCATGCATGCCCGCGCCATCACACTGCCTCCACCATGAGTTACAGGGGATATGGTGGGCTTACGACCATGGGCCGTTCCAAGCCTTCTCCATACTTTCTTCTTCCCATCATTCTGGTACTGGTTGATCTTAGTTTCATCTGTCCAAAGAATGAAGAATGCTTTTCCAGAACTGGGCGGGTTCTTTAGATGTTTTTTTGGCAAAGTCTAATCTGACATTTCTATTTTTAAGGCTGATTGATGGTTTGCACCTTATGGTGAACCCTTTGTATTTGCTCTCATGAAGTCTTCTGTTTATGGTAGACTTAGATACTGAAAGGCCTACTTCCTGGAGAGTGTTCTTCACTTGGGTGGATGTTGTGAAGGAGGTTTTCTTCACCATGGAAAGATTCTACGAACCTCCACCACTGTTGTCTTCCATAGACGTCTAGGCCTTTTTGGCGTTCCCAAGCTCACCAGTGTGCTCTTTTTTTTCAGAATGCAACAAATTGTTGATTTGGCCACTCCTAACATTTCTACTATCTCTCTGATGAATTTCTTCTTTTTTTTAGCCTAATGATGGTCTGTTTCTCTTCCATTGACAGTTACTTTGATCTCATGTTGTGGGTTCACAGCAACAACTACAAAATGCAAATGCCACACCTGGAATCAGCTCCAGACCTTTCACTTGCTTAATTAATGATGGATTTATGAGGGAATAACCCATGCAGCCCATTAGAGCTTTTGAGATAACTGTCCAATACCTTTTGGTCACTGTAAGAAGAGGCAGCTACATATTAAAGAGCTGTAATTCCTGAACTTTTGCTCCAGTTAGAATGTGAATATCCTCAAATTAAAGTTGAGAGTCTGCTCTTTACGCCCATATTGATTATATAACTGTATCTTGAATATGGTTTGGTAAACAGCTAAAATGCCAAAACTTATCACTGTTAAAATATTTCTGGACCTAACTGTATATCACTTACTAGGCTGCTTCCTGCAGTTCTGATAAAATCACTGATTTTTCTACTGCAGATCTACCGGTTCTCTGAATGTTGAGCTGTTCAAAACCTCACTCACACCACTGATTGGCAGCTTTCTGTGTACACTGTGCATAGGCAGAAAGCTGCCAATAAGTAGTGGGGGCGTGGCTATACAGGGCTCCTTAATATGAAGGACTACATGGCTACAGATTTACTAGTCCTCCAGTTATAATTTCCTGCTTATAAAACAGTTCTTTTATTCAAACTAGGGCAAACAGCCCAGTAAGTCACACATCAACGTAATCAGGCTTTCTGCCCCTACATCATGCTGTTCTCAGATTGGGTGGCAAAAACCTGGTGACAGATTCCTTTTAAAGTGATTGTCTCCTCCTGCTCTATAACATCTTACCTGCGGTTCGGATATTATTTTTCAACACAACAGGTTCCCTTTAAAAAGGTCCAAAAACCTCAATTCCTCCTAAATGGACTGTTGGAATAGAAATGGTATGTGATTAGTGGTATGATACTGCCCATGGGCTTCATAATCTGCTTTTTAGTTTTCATACATCAATTATAGGTCGTCTGTCCTCCACTGTGGTGGACATACCAGTCTGTGTCAACACCAGAAGAGTTCACAGGCACCAGCACTTAAAGGGGTGTTGCCAACATAGCAAGCTACTACCTACTCACAGGACAGGAGATAACTTGCTAATTACTGGAGGTACCACTTCAGGGACCCTCCACCATGCTCACTGGCTGCAGCGGTGAGTTAACTGATTGACAGGAAGTAATCTTTTTGGTCCTAGTGGAGACCACTGTAGAAACGCCACTGGAGCAGCAGGGGCTTTGAGTAGTAAGTAATGGCTAGCTCTTTAACTGCTACTTTTTCTTCTCTCTTTGATTCTTTCTTTCTTCCTCTTTCTTCCTTCTTTCTTCTACCTTCCTCCTTTCTTCTTCCTTCCTCATTCTTTGTTCTTTCTTCCTTCCTTCCTCCTTCTTCTTCCTTCCTCATTTTTCTTTCTTCCTTATTTTCTTCTTCCTTCCTCCTTGTTTCTTTCTTCCTTCTACCTTCCTCCTTCTTTCTTCTTCCTTCCTCATTCTTCTTTCTTTCTTCCTTCCTTCTTGTTTATTTCTTCCTTCTTCATTCTTCTTTCTTCCTTCTTTTCTTCTTTCTTCCTCCTTCTTTCTTCTACCTTCCCCCTTCCTTTCTTCTTCTTTCCTCATTCTTCTTCTTTCATTCTTCTTTCTTCCTTTCTTCTTCCTTCTTTCTTCCTTTCTTCTTCCTTCCTTCTTCATTCTTCCTTCCTTTGTTCTTCTTCCTTCCTCCTTCTTTCTTCTTCCTTCCTCCTTCCTCCTTCTTTCTTTCCTTCTTTCTTCCTCATTCTTCTTTCTTTCTTCTTCCTTCCTCCTTCTTTCTTCTACCTTCTTTCTTCCTTTCCTTCCTCATTCTTTCTTCTTCCTTCTTCTTTCTTCCTTCTTTTCTTCTTCCTTCCTCCTTCCTTTCTTCTTCTTTCCTCATTCTTCTTTCTTTCTTCCTCCTTCCTTCTTCTTCATTCTTCTTTCTTCCTTTCTTTCTTCTTCCTTCCTTCTTCCTTCCTTTCTTCTTCCTTCCTCCTTCTTCCTTCCTCATTCTTTTTTCTTTCTTCTTTCCTTCTTTCATTCTTCCTTCCTCATTCTTCTTTCTTTCTTCTTCCTTCCTCCTTCTTTCTTCTTCCTTCCTCATTCTTCTTTCTTTCTTTCCTTCTTTCATTCTTCTTTCTTTCTTCTTCCTTCCTCCTTCTTTCTTCTTCCTTCCTCCTTCTTTCAACTTCCTTCTTCATTCTTCTTTCCTTTCTTCTTCCTTCCTCCATCTTTCTTCCTCATTCTTTCTTCTACCTTCCTCCTTCTTTCTTTCTTTCCTTCTTTCATTCCTCCTTCTTCATTCTTCTTTTTTTCATCTTCCTTCCTCCTTCCTTCTTCTTCCTTCCTTCCTTCTTCCCTCCTCCTTCTTTCTTCTACGTTCCTCATTCTTCTTTCTTTCTTCTTCCTTCCTTCCTCTTCCTTCCTCATTCTTCTTTCTTCCTTCTTTTATTCTTCCTTCTTTCTTCTTCATTCTTCTTTCTTCCTTCCTTCTTCCTTTCTCCATCTTTCTTCCACCTTTTTTCTTCTTCCTTCCTCATTTTTCTTTCTTTCTTTTTCCTTCCTCCTTTCTTCTTCTTCCTTCCTCATTCTTCTTTCTTCCTTCTTTTTTTCTTCATTCCTCCTTCTTTCTTCCTCCTTCTTTCTTCTACCTTCCTCCTTCCTTTCTTCTTCTTTCCTCATTCTTCTTTCTTTCTTCCTCCTTCCTTCTTCTTCATTCTTCCTTCCTTTGTTCTTCTTCCTTCCTCCTTCTTTCTTCCTCCTTCTTTCTTCCTTCCTCCTTCTTTCTTCTTCATTCTTCTTTCTTCCTTCTTTTCTTCTTCCTTCCTCCTTCTTTCTTCTACCTTCCTCCTTCCTTTCTTCTTCTTTCCTCATTCTTCTTTCTTTCTTCTTCCTTCCTTCTTCTTCCTTCCTTTCTTCTTCCTTCCTCCTTCTTTCATTCTTCCTTCCTCATTCTTCTTTCTTTCTTCTTCCTTCCTCCTTCTTTCTTCTTCCTTCCTCCATCTTTCTTCTTCCTTCCTCCATCTTTCTTCTACCTTCCTCCTTCTTTCTTTCTTTCCTTCTTTCATTCCTCCTTCTTCATTCTTCTTTTTTTCGTCTCCCTTCCTCCTTCCTTCTTCTTCCTTCTTTCTTCCTTCCTTTCTTCTTCCCTCCTCCTTTCTTCTACGTTCCTCATTCTTCTTTCTTTCTTCTTCCTTCCTTCCTCTTCCTTCCTCATTCTTCTTTCTTCCTTCTTTTATTCTTCCTTCTTTCTTCTTTCTTCCTTCCTTTATTCTTCCTTCTTTCTTCTTCCCTTTCTTCTTCCTTTCTCCATCTTTCTTCCACCTTTTTTCTTCCTTCCTCATTTTTCTTTCTTTCTTTTTCCTTCCTCCTTTCTTCTTCTTCCTTCCTCATTCTTCTTTCTTCCTTCTTTTTTTCTTCATTCCTCCTTCTTTCTTCCTCCTTCTTTCTTCTACCTTCCTCCTTCCTTTCTTCTTCTTTCCTCATTCTTCTTTCTTTCTTCCTCCTTCCTTCTTCCTTTCTTTCTTCTTCCTTCTTCTTTCTTCTTCCTTCCTCCTTCTTTCTTCTACCTTCCTCCTTCTTTCTTCTACCTTCCTCATTCTTCTTTCTTTCTTTCATTCTTCCTTCCTCATTCTTCTTTCTTTCTTTCATTCTTCCTTCCTCCTTCCTCCTTCTACCTTCCTCCTTCTTTCTTCTTCCTTCCTCCTTCTTTCTTCTTCCTTCCTCCTTTCTTCTTCCTTCCTCCTTCTTCTTTCTTTATTCTTTCTTTCCTTCTTTCATTGTTCCTTCCTCCTTCTTTCTTTCTTCTTCCTTCCTCCTTCTTTCTTCTTCATTCTTCTTTCTTCTTTCTTCCTTCCTTCTACCTTCCTCCTTCTTTCTTCTTCCTTCCTCATTCTTTTTCTCTTTCTTTCTTTCCTTCCTTCTTTCATTCTTCCTTCCTCATTCTTCTTTCTTTCTTTCCTTCTTTCATTCCTCCTTCATTCTTCTTTCTTTCGTCTTCCTTCCTCCTTCTTCATTCTTCTTTCTTCCTTCCTTCTTCCCTCCTCCTTTCTTCTATGTTCCTCATTCTTCTTTCTTTCTTCCTTTCTTCTTCCTTCCTCATTCTTCTTTCTTCATTCCTTTCTTCTTCCTTCCTCCATCTTTCTTCCACCTTTTTTCTTCTTCCTTCCTCCATCTTTCTTCCACCTTTTTTCTTCTTCCTTCCTCATTTTTCTTTCTTTCTTTTTCCTTCCTCCTTTCTTCTTCTTCCTTCCTCATTCTTCTTTCTTCCTTCTTTTCTTCTTCCTTCCTCCTTCTACCTTCCTCCTTCCTTTCTTCTTCTTTCCTCATTCTTCTTTCTTTCTTCCTCCTTCCTTCTTCATTCTTCTTTCTTCCTTCTTCTTCCTTCTTCCTTCCTCATTCTTCTTTCTTCCTTCTTCTTCCTTCTTCCTTCCTCATTCTTCTTTCTTCCTTCTTCTTCCTTCTTCCTTCTTTCTTCTTCCTTCCTCCTTCTTTCTTCTTCATTCTTCTTTCTTCCTTCCTTTCTTCTTCCTTCCTCCTTCCTTTCTTCTTCTTTCCTCATTCTTCTTTCTTCCTCCTTTTCTTCTTCCTTCCTCCTTCTACCTTCCTCCTTCCTTTCTTCTTCCCTCATTCTTCTCTTTCTTCCTCCTTCCTTCTTCCTTCTTCCTTCTTCTTCCTTCCTCATTCTTCTTTCTTCTTCCTTCCTCCTTCTTTCTTCTTCATTCTTCTTTCTTCCTTCCTTTCTTCTTCCTTTCTTCTTCTTTCCTCATTCTTCTTTCTTCCTTCTTTTTTCCTCATTCTTCTTTCTTCCTTCTTTTCTTCTTCCTTCCTCCTTCTACCTTCCTCCTTCCTTTCTTCTTCTTTCCTCATTCTTCTTTCTTTCTCCTTCATTCTTCTTTCTTCCTTCTTCTTCCTTCTTCCTTCCTCATTCTTCTTTCTTCCTTCCTCCTTCTTTCTTCTTCTTCATTCTTCTTTCTTCCTTCCTCCTTCTACCTTCCTCCTTCCTTTCTTCTTCTTTCCTCATTCTTCTTTCTTTCTTCCTCTTCCTTCTTCATTCTTCTTTCTTCCTTCTTCTTCCTTCTTCCTTCCTCATTCTTCTTTCTTCTTCCTTCCTCCTTCTTTCTTCTTCATTCTTCTTTCTTCCTTCCTTTCTTCTTCCTTCCTCCTTCCTTTCTTCTTCTTTCCTCATTCTTCTTTCTTTCTCCCTCCTTCCTTCTTCATTCTTCTTTCTTTCTTTCTTCTTCCTTCCTCTTCCTTCTTCATTCTTCTTTCTTCCTTCCTTCCTCCTTCTTCTTCCTTTCTTTCCTACTTTCATTCTTCCTTCCTCATTCTTCTTTCTTTCTTCTTCCTTCCTCCTTCTTTCAACTTCCTTCTTCATTCTTCTTCCTTCCTTTCTCCATCTTTCTTCCTCATTCTTCTACCTTCCTCCTTCTTCTTCCTTTCTTTCCTTCTTTCATTCCTCCTTCTTCATTCTTCTTTCTTCCTTCTTCTTCCTTCCTTTCTTCTTCCCTCCTCCTTCTTTCTTCCTCCTTCTTTCTTCTACCTTCCTCCTTCATTCTTCTTCCTTCCTCATTCTTCTTTCTTTCTTTCCTTCTTTCATTCTTCCTTCCTTTCCTCTTTCTTTTCCCCACAGCTTCTGCAAAATTTTGGAAAGTTCTGGAAAATCTCCTTTAACTAGCAGGTTATTAGAAAATTGGTTCTTAAAACCCAGACTCCTCTTTTATTAATTTTCTGCATATAAATTATTCTAAAAATCTATCTGCCTATATAAATTGAAAAGAAAATGGATCCAAGAACAGCAGCCAACAAAGAGAAGATATCAAAAGAAGGAATAGCTGACTACCAGCCGAAAGCAATGGATTGATCAAGAAAGATAAGATGGGCTTAGGAAAGCCAGTGCTGAGCACTATGTCCCTGAGTACTTTACAAAGGACCATTTCCGCAGAGCAATGACAGTAAAAGCAGAGGGGAATTAGAGAATTGAGAGCTCATTATATGTTCGAGTAGCTTAAATCTAAAATGGTGCAGATAAACCCAATGATGGACAGAGGAACGTCCTGGGAGTTATAATGATAGGTTTGACACTATGTTATAATGAAGATGGGAACGTGCCAGTGGAGGAGATATTAGAGCAAAGTCAAAGCTGTATATTCCTCCAGGGAAGAGATCTGAGGAAGGAACTGTTATTTTTATGTCTCTTCCATCAGATCGGATACTAGCGAGCAGCGAGTAACTTGTGGGATAAAACCACGATGAGAAAGAAAAAAAATCAATAACCATGATTACAGGGTAAAATAACTGCAGAATATCATGGCTGGCCCTTAAAGAGTTAAAAATAAACCAGTGGTGCTAACAAAAAGCAAAATGTGTCTTACTCACCCTCACCTGGTCCAGCACTGAGTCTCTCCCTCTTGTCCCAGTATCTGTTATTGTCTGCAGTGCTGACGTCATCTCAACAGCACTGCAGACAATCAGGGAACTCAAAATCTCACAATTCGCCACTCCAGCGCTGACAGCGCCCTTCTTTTCCACCAAATCTTCCATCATAAGTGACTCTTAGGATAAAGGCCCATAAGGGGTGGAAATGTCACACAATGTCACCATACTGTATACATCTGTTCATGATGACTTCAGAACATCTCTGTCTATTGTGTTTGAACCTTCGTGCTCCATAACGTATCAATCCGTCATGAGTTGGGGTTTATTCCTGCTTTACGACTCATGAATCTAGAAAATGTGTTCTTGCTTATGGGTCACATGTTGCTTATTTTATGAGGATTTTACTAAAGGATTTCTAAATTGAAATCAGCAGCGTTTCTGCAGCTAAAATCCACCCATATTCAGAAATTGACATGCTGTGGATTTAAAAAAAATGAAAAAATGCCAGTTTCTTTATGAATACTGTAAAAAAAAACAGAAAAAAAACAGCATATAAATGAGAATAAGTAAAAATGTAATGATTTCACAGCTTCTAGAAAATGCTCCAGATTTAAATGCTCTTAAATTTCACACCTAATTGTGATCTTTATTTAAAAAAAATCACTAATAATGTTTACATTTTCATACTTTTTTAAGCTTATACTTTCAAGCCTTTCTGGAAGAGTTTTCAGCCGGCTCATTATCTTCAGAGGCATGATTACAATGACAACTAACACCACTATTCTCAACTGATAACACAGGTTTCACAATATAGTGAGGTCACAGATGTCCCTGCTCCCCCCTCCCTTCACAATGACTTTTGCACATGCTCATTAGATGTTTCAATACAAAAGATAGAGTCAGGGTCTGTTCATTGTGGCTATGTACATGTGTTGTTTCCTGAAACAATAGGAAGTTAGTCTATTAAGCCCCAGTGGCCACTGTGAGCATTGCAAGATTTCTATTTTTTTATCTTTAATACAGATTTTGAAATGAGAAACAAACAAATAAGCCAAAAAACGTTGCCAAAAATTATTTAAAAATACATTTAACACGAAAACCTCATTTAAGCATTAGGTAATTATCAGATGATGGCTTCCCTTTAAGAAAAGGAAAAAAAACACATGCCTTTATGTTACCTAACCCAAAGATGAAACGTACCAGTAGGTCATAACAGTGCGCTATTCCGCCCTGGTACAACCTAAGCGCCAAATCAAATTAGCAAAAACTCAACCCCCTTCATGTCCTGCTTTGTGTTACTGTCCTACGAAAATGGAAACTGTCAGCAAGCATGTAACATAACACTAATATATGCGTCTCACATTTTAAAATGAAATAAAAGAATAGAAAAAAAGCAGGTTGCAGTATTAATTTAAAAAAAAAGGAAAAATTATTTATTACGAAATGCTAATATCCTCATTTCCGCACTATTATAATTGGAACAATCTAAGCTGACAGTAATATGTAACGATTTGGCTAAGCGGTACATCCAATTAGAAATATATTAATCCTACCCTTTTACACTGTCTCCAAAACAATGAAGCCGAAGAAGAAGCATGTAAACTACGAGACAAAAAAAAGAACTGTAAAACCTTTATCATTTTTTCACTGGCACTAGAAGCAAATAAATGGAAAGCTCAATAGCCCTATTAATGTGTTTTGTCAGACTAAATTATGTTTTGTCAGAACAGGTCCTCGGCGAACGTCGTTACTAAATAGGGTTTATTTTTCTCACATTACAGTGTCATCGGTATATTTTGTACTTGTTTTTTGTATTCTTTGCATTCAGGCTATTCCATAGTTCCTTAGAACTAGTCCTCTTCTGTAGATCATCAATGTCTCCTCGTTATCGGAGTGTCAGCATTACCTACAGGGACTAGTAAACCAAGGTTGTATAATATGCCGGTACAACCCTGAAACTCCAATGTGGCTTATAGGGAACCAAACTGACCTACTTCGTTTTTATCACGTTCAATGTGAACAATGCATATTTTTTATTAGGATTTAAAATTGAATTTATTACTTTCCAAATAATATGTATTTTTTTACCTGATCTAAATGCCATTGTTCTCCTGTATGTGTCAATGTTTTTCTTTTGTTCCTGCTCTTCTCCATTCCTGAGACATGGCCTCCTGTCCCTTGTATTGAAATTTGATCTAGTTAGCCAAGTGGGCGTGAACCTCAACTTTTCCCTGTTGGTGTGTTCCTGAGGATAACGCCCTATTGGCTACTAAGATTAGATTTACAGACAAGAAACAGGCGTTCATATCTCAAGAAGAGAAACGCAGGAACAACAAAAAAGCTAATTAAAGGTAATTTGTCAATAGGATCAGCCCTCCTAAGCCGTCTATATTGGCATGCAGGTCATAGGAAGCTAAATTAAATGATACCCTGATATCTGCGATCCGATGTTTTATTCCAGAGAAATCCACATTTTTCTTAATATGTAAATGAGCTGTTAAGATCTATGGGCCGGATATAGATCTCCCCGAAAATCTGCCTCCAGAGCTTATTTTAGATGAAAGGAGACATTACAAGTATGAGACATATAATGACTGACATGCTGCTCTTCTGATCTACATGTCTGGCACTGGCACTGTCCCCTTTCGTTTAAAATAATCTCTGGAGGCAGATTCTCAGGGAGATCAATGGCCGGCCCATAGATCTTAACAGCTCATTTACATCTAAAAAAAACATGGATTTCGTAGGAATAAGACATCAGATCACAGTTATCAAGGTAGCATTTTATTCATCTTCCTATGGCCTGCATGCCATGTAGACGGCTTAGAGGGGGTTGATCCTTCTGAGAGATTCTTTTTAAGGAGAATAGTGAAGTTTACACCAAGAAAAATAATTGTATGTTAATGGTAATTTATAGGTCCTCTTTAGTACTTTAATACTAAGTAGGGCTTTATTTGAAACTGGCAACAATAGGTTGCAGATCTTGGGTGTATGTGAACCCCTTTACGGTCATATCAGGAATTATTTTATATAATATATTTCTTTATATTGTAAGCGGTAGGTTAATGATTTGGGTCTCTTATGTTTTTTTTATTACAAATCTTAATAATTCTTCATAATCTAAAGTTTGGATGCAGAGTTCAAAAAATAGTTTGCTATATATGACAATATTAGTATATGATATCACAGAAAAGCTGGCAAAAATGGGTGATCACTTTTTAGCGATAGTCTTTTGGGGAGTTGCCATTGTTAATTTTTGACAAGCAAGTCGAGGATGTGTATTTGAGTTTGTGTAAAGCCGTATGCACATTATGATTGGAGTAAGAGTTGCATATGTTGCCTCTAGGGCAGATAGGCATAGCCTTGTACGAGCGTTGGGCGGCTCAGGGAGATTTCAGTTACTATCTGTACATGGACAGTAATCACTGGATCTTCCCAAGTGGCCCAAAGTACACAGCCCATCCCCTGGGGCTTCTGGGCCCCCTGAAACTGTCTTTATAATCCATTGGTGGGCTTGTAGTGTAGTGGTCAAAAGGAACTTGCTCTCTTTCACCGGCTAAATGGCTGTTCTCTAGCATACCGTGCAGTTGCATGCAGAAAACTGACCTATACCCACCTGATGAAGGCCAAGAGGACAAACTTTTAGCCTCTGTCTGGCAATAGAGCTGTATAGACATGTTTAGTCTGTATGTTGGGAGGTTTCCTGCATGTGGATCTTAACCATAGGTCAAAAAATATCGTGAATAGGTCTTAACTTGGATTTTTTTACTTAAAGGGGTTATCCAGGGCTACATTTTTTTTTCACTATAAGCTAAAATAGCGCTGAGCTCACCGAGCAGTGTCCTGTCACTCAGTGAGCTCAGTGAGTTCAGCGGCCCGCTCGCTGCAGTGAGTCATTTTCCCCGGCTCCTCAGCATGTGCGGTCAGATGGATTACAGCTTGGGACACTTAGGACAGGTGAGTATAAGGATTTTTTTATTTTATTCTTATTTTTACAGGCTTTGGACACAGCAGGAGCAGAATACTACTCTCATCATTGTCCCTGCTGGTGCTGATCGCAGCACCTGCAGGGGACAATGATGAGGGCAGTGTTCAGCACCCGGCGCTTGGGAACAGCGCTAACTGTACCTCTGCTTCCCAGGTGCTGGTACGTGTGATACTGATGCCGGACACGGTTGCCACACGTATCATACACATGGATACGTATATCTCCGGTACTGGAAATATCCGGACGTGTGAAAGAGGCCTTATACAGAGGCTGTAGAACGCAAACGGTGTAACATTTTTAATGAGACACAATTGAAAATATAATTTGTAGTCCAAAAAGCATGCACCTAAGTAAAAAAAAAAGGTGGACAACCCCTTTAATTAGTGCAAATGTCCAAACCACAACATGTAGATAAGGGTTCCGAACAACATGCATCCTTTTATGAATGCTGGCAAAAGCCTCTCTCATTTGCTTCTTGTTCAATCTATAACATATTGGTCTTTTTGTGGTGGCGAGGTCTGTTTTTTTGTAACACATCAGTCCTGCATGATTAGCTACATTACCTATAGTTATGGCTGTGACCACTGATTGCCCCCTCAAGCCAAGAGTCGTCAGCCCTCTGCTTTCTGCCGATATATCACCTGCGACCTGGGGCTAAGCTCTGTAATATGGAGATGTGGATGTGATTCCATTTGCAATTCAAAGCAATAATTATATCTCAGAGATGTAAATTTCTATCTTTAGAGAAAAAGGTGCCTGATTCATCATTTGCTTTTTTTCCTTCTTTTTTGGTGTTGTGGTATCCATTGTCATTTTTTCCTCCAAATTCTTCAAAACTGCTCAAATGTTTCCTAAATTGTCAAGTTTTGCACAAAAACAAAAATTCTCTTTATTTTTGTCTTTTGGCTTTGTTTTGCTAAAATGTTGCAAAATTTGCTCAAAAAATTTCAGACCTACTGGAGCCCGTTTGCACCAAAATGTTTGTGACTTTTCAAAAAGTCGAAGTCTAGGAATCAGTTAAAAACATGTGAAAATATCAAACAATGCCCACAATGACGAACGCAACAAAAAAAAAACAGATACATTAATACAGATCAAATAACTTTAAAACTAAAAAGAATAAGGTGCAAAAGAAAAAAACACAAAAAACTAGACAAGAATAAAAGGCGCAAATTCAATCTTTACTATGGACACGTCGAAAAGATTTACTTTGCAAACCAATTATATGACTGTATTGTTTTGTATCCATGAATATTAATCAATTTATAAATGGTTACTAAATAATCATAAATATACAGGACGTGGCATTACCTGTATTATTTGTGCAGCTTTCGTCTTGTTATATCGTGTGCAATAATGGATTTAATACATTAAGAAACAATAAGGTGCTAATAGCTAAAAAAAACAGCGAGAGGCGATCGTAATAACTAACCTAGAATCATTTACTTCTTTCAATGCTCATCTTTAATATAACATCCGCCATTGAGAACGATCACCTGTGGTATTTATTAATGGGTCGGCGAGTCTTCTAAGCAAGTTCTGATTTCTCTTTCCTTCTCATTATGTAGTTATTACCCACGGACCTCCTTGGAAACCAGGAGCAGTTTATCTACAGAACCACTAAGGTACTGTGAAATGCATTGTGTTCACCGGGCGGATTCCCTCCTATCTGCTCAGCATGAGTCAGTCTGAAGTTTGCTCCATCCGTCTGGTTTAATATACCTTGGCTGTTTTATTACTTATCAACTACTTAAGCCTTTTTTGCTACTGATCAGAAAGTCAGCATGAACCTTCTTTCTAAAAAGAAGGCTTTCAACATCAATAAGTCAATTCTGGCGTTAGGGGGGTGAAATGGCGGCGCTCCATCCCTGTGCTTTATTCGAATTGCTTGACCAACTTCAGGGTCCGCTATCGATGTAGATGTTGAGTTGTTCAGATCACTTTTAGCAGCGTCTTCAGTCTTATATATCTTCTCCTTAGCCTCCTTTTACATGAACAGATTTTCTGCACCTATTGAGGATATGGCAAGTTGATCGACGCGTTTTGAGCTCCAATTATACGGAGCATTGCATACGACTGAGCGATTATAGTATGATCACTTGTTCTGCATAGTTTCATTGTTGCTGCAGCCAAATGACGAATTTAAAGGGAATCTGGCAGCATGTTTTGAAGAGGCTGGGACCCTGATTCCAGTGATGTGTTACTTACTGGGCTGTGTCAATAAAATCAGAACTTATCCCTACAGCACTAGGTGTCTTGTACCATCTAGTCAACCTGTTCTGTGTAACCCCACACCCACCACTGATTGGCAGTTTTCTGCCTATGCACAGTGTACACAGGAAGCTACCAATCAGTGGTGTGGGCCGGGTTATACAGGGATCAGTATTCAGATTTCTACTAGATCTGCAGCAGATAATACAGTGATTTTATCAAAACTGCATCAGGTCGTCCAGTAAGTGATACATCACTGGAATGGTCTATGCCCCTACATCATGCTGCTCTCAGATTACTTAGCAAAAAACAGGTTACAGATTTCCTTTACTGTCCACTTAAAAGATGATATCAAATGACATTTGGTCAGCGTACATACTTACCCAGATCACTGGCTGGGAACGAGTGTTCATCTGAGCAGTAAAGGGCTTTAAAAGGAGTTGTCCAGTGAAACGACTTATCACCTATCCACAAAATGGGTTATAACTTTTTCATTGTTGGGGGTCCATGGGCAGAGCGGGGAATTGTTATTCTTGTTACAAAATGGAGCAGCAGGCTGGATGTCCAACCACCTTACAATTCATTCCCCAGGGGTTGCCAGAGTGCTGCGCTCGGCAGCAATGTAGGAGATGAATGGAGCGGCAGTCTAGCGTGTGCACTGCTGCTCCATTCTATAACTGGGATTGGTGTTTAAGGGGTAACATTTCACGTTGAGGCTTGACATTACCCCTTAGACCACAGTCAGAGGCCTCTCATACAGCCAAATCAGATCTCATACTTTGCACTAATGAGGGGCAATACCCTGAAACACGTGTCTGCACATCGAGATTCTGGTTTGGCTTTTATCCTAAGTCAAATTGCAAGGCTCATTAGCGAGTTCATATTGACTTTTAGGATCGCTGCTTCCAATAGGTGGCGCTAGAGTTCTAGTCCTCTTCCTTTCTGAAGAGACAATTTGCATAACTGGGATTAAACTTCTCAGTTCTGCTGAATGGTGTGGGTCCTAGCGGTCTGACTCCCCCAAGATCAGCAAGTTATCACCTATCCTGTAGATAGTTAACTTGTTTTCACTGGACAACCCCTTGAAGACCTACATCTGCACAGTACCTGGTGAGAGAAGACAAGGTGGGGTCAGGGAGTTCATGAAACATCTGCTGGAGTAATATGTACCCAATTTATTAAGAAGCTCATGTCTCATCATGAATTTAGTGCATCTTTCAGGCTTAATATGTCCAGTGTCAGAAGATGTGCTCCAGTTATGAGATGAAATACATTTCTGCTATAATTGACTCCACTTTCTGGCATAACTACATTGAGTGTCTTATGCTAAGATAAAGGTTTCAGAAAAATGCTGGTGTAAAAACACCAAGAATCACAAAATGTTTGTACAACTGTGTTGCAAAAAAAAAGTGAGACTTTTATATGTCAATTTCCTGGCATAAGGTGTATAGCGAATTCTTCCCAATATTTTGTGATGCAATTTGTAATTTCCGTTAGACCTTACAATGCATGTGTTGGAATGCGCTGTCTTCTTTTGCAAAAAAAAAAAAGCATCTTGCAGTACCACATGTGAGCATAATAATTGCATTTGCTATCATTTTAAAAAAAAAATGTAACAATGAAGATTTAACTCCTTCACGACATCCGACAGGGGTATGGAGCAGGATCGCCCCATACTCAGCAGGTAGTGGCTATGTGTCACAGCCAGGACCTGCCTCTAACAATCCCATGTTTTGTTTTATTTTAAAAATCCAGTTCCAGAGATATGGGCCTTTAATGTTTAGTACTAATTTTAATTGTCTTTTTTAAAGGGGGCGTGGCTCACTGGGTAATAATACAGAGTAGCCTAAACCATGCCCCCGAGGATCCTGTAAGCCACGCCTCCTTGTAAAGACCATAAAAAAGGCCTATATCTTTGGAACCGTAAGACCGATTTTTAAAAGACAATAAAATGGAATAAAATAAGAGTAGAAACTGGCCACTTATGACCTAGTGACAGGCCCTCCTTAAATGTCAGAGACTACAGGAAAATGAATGTCATTGCCCTAAGCACTACCCAGGCACGGTTAACAAGTGCAACATATAGTTCTAGGATAGAACCCATTATGAGAAGTCGGCACATATTTTGCATAAGGCTCCTACATTGACACAAGACGTTCCGCTTACACAGGCAGTTACACCGCGTTATGTCATGTGTTATGTATTATTTGATGACAAGGGTCTGCTTTAATTAAGCTAAAGTGTTCACACGTAACCGCACTATACATGACAAGCCGGCTCTCAGCTAATGTCATCTACAATGTTTTACATAATTTAGGCTGCCGGATTCATAGTGCACAGAAATGTAATTTGCTTCGTCTTCAAGTCTGGGAATGCATGATAAACCGTGTATCCCCTTTCTTCATGCCTCCATGATTATTGCTTTCATTTCCTGTAGCGTCTGGACACTTTTATTACATCTCGCTTCATCATTTGCAGTTTTAAAAATGTAGCAACATTTCTCACATCTTACAGTTCTATCGGTGTTTAATTCTTCATAAATATTAAGGGTTAGCATTTTACTATGTTGTCAATGAAATACAATTATATGGACTCAATTATCTGTGCAATTAAAGGGGATGTAAGTGGTGACTAGGATATCACATCATCTAATGATCCTTGGGGTCTCACTGATCGTGAGGGTGTAGGGGCCGCAATGCTGCTTTCCCACCTGCACAGGATCCTTTATATTGGTTGGAGCATAGTTGGAGAAGCTGCAGTTCCCTACACAGCTGGGCGTGGTGCTGTACAGAGAAAAAGCTGTAAAAGGGATGCAACGTTGTGACCCTTCTTTCAGGGGATTGCTAGGGCTCCCATAGGTTGGACCCCAACGATCATTAAAAACAAAACTGTCACTTGCTATAAGTTTCTAATTTTTTTTTACCTTTTATAAATGCCGCTGTTTTCCTGAATCCGGTATAGTTTTGCTTTTGTTCCTGTTTGTCTCCATTCCTGAGATATGGCTTCTTCTTCCCTGTCTGATAAATTTTGTCAGTTTATCCAAGTGGGCGTGGTCATCAAGAAGACACCCACAAAGAAAAGTTTATGACCACGCCCACTTGTATAAAGGACTATATTTATATACAGAGAAGAGGATGTCTTATCTCAGGAGTGGAGAGGCGCAGGAACAAAGTGGGCATGGTCATCAAGAAGAAGCCCACAGAAAAGAGTTTATGACCACACCCACTTGTATGAAAGACTATATTTATACACAGAGAAGAGGGTGTCTTATCTCAGGAATGGAGAGGTGCAGGAGTAAAGTGGGCAAGATCATCAAGAAGACACCCACAGAGAACACTTTATGACAACACCAATTGGATAAAAGACTAGTTTTACTTACAGGGAAGAGGGGGTATATTATCACTTGTGATAAATATGTAATTTTTTTGTGTAGTGTAAATGCTGTTGTTCTCCTGAATCCAGCGTTGTTTTTCTTTTGTTCCTGCGCCTCTCCGTTCCTGAGATACAGACCCCTCTTCCTGGGAGGTAAATCTAGTCTTTTGAGCTGAGTGGGCGTGGTCCCCTATCTTCTCTGTGGGAATATTCTTGTGAACCACACCCAGTTATCTAAAAAGACTAAATTTATTTGCAGAAAAGAGGGGGCCATATCTCAGGATCAGAGGGGTACAGGAACAAAAGAAAAATGATGACAGATTCGGGAGAATATTGACATTTACACCGGGTAAAAAAAAATACATATTTATGGAAAGCGAGCTCTCCCCTTTAAGTGACAACATATCCTTTTGATATACCATCACTCCCTAAAATCGAAATACAAGTGATGGAATCCAAATAAACTAGAACTAAAATGAGGCATGATCCAAATAAACTGGAACTAAACATTAGGCGAGAAGAGATATTACTCTGTCCCCTATGGTAACACTTTCTACCACTATGCTCGGACATGTCAGTGTTATCGTAGAGATTTTATAGTTTTTATCTTTCTAGCACTGTCAAACAAATGAACAGGTTATGCCTATCTCTGCATTTCATGGCTGAGATGGGAATAGCTGCGCTGTACCATTAACTGACATCTGGGTGTTATCAGTTGGAGGTGTGACACCGGCTGACACTGTCCAATCAGTGCTAATAGAATCAGATTATACAGTGACACACCTGTCCAACAAGGGGAACAGCAACTCCCAGCTGCCAATTTATTCATGCATTTCTACGAGGAATAACAGAGGGACGGCACTACGCAGAGTTATTAGAAAATATTCTCCTGAATTCTAATGTATAAAGGGGATGCAAATATTTACTAAAACAGACGTGTCAGGAGAGGGGACGGATGCTTTTTATTATGAGTGTACACATTTCTGAAGGACAAGTCATATTTTAATACAATTCTATCTTCCTTGATGAATGTATTGTCTTGAAGTAATGCTGTATCCTGCCTCCTAACACACATAGTGCACTGAATTTAGAGAGCATCCGTGAGAAATGGAAAACTCTGTCATATATGCCATAAGAATGATTAGATAAATATATCTATTTTATACCTATGTACAGTATGTTAGATAGATAGATGGATAGACAGTTAGCTGGATGGATAGATGGATGGATGGACAGCTGAATGGATGGGTAGACAGCTGGATGGATGGATAGATAGACAGCTGGATGAATGAATGGATGGATAGATAGATGGATGCATGGATGGACGAATGGATGGATAGACAGTTAACTAGATAGATGGATAGACAGATGGATGTATGTATGGATGGATAGAGAGTTAGCTAGATGGATAGATAGACAGCTGGATGGAAGGATAGACAGCTGGATGGATGGATGGATACATTGAGATATGGATGAGTGGATAGACAGCTGGATGGAAGCATGGATGGATGGATAGATGGATGGATAGACAAATGGATGGGTGGATAGACAGCTGGATGGATGAATGGATGGATAGACAGCTGGATGTATGGATAGATGGATGGATAGACAGCTTGATGGATGGATGGATAGACAGCTTGATGGATGGATGGATAGACAGCTAGATGGATGGCTAGAAGATATCATTGCCACTTCTCCATATTTCTCCCCAGATAGGACATCCTCATTTTGATAGATTGGGAGGAGAATGGAGCAGATATTTTTGAGGATTAGCTTTGCGCTATCAGGTTTCTGATTTCGTCTGCGGATCACCGTTCTGCTTTCGCATTTATATTTAGTTGAAATATGCAGTTCTGCGCGATCCACGTAACTTTATATTCCGCAAGCTGCCATGCATCATAATCATCTCATTTACAATCAGGAGAGAAATTCATGAAGAATTAGTCAGAGATGGCTTGTGTGGCACCTCTGTGAAATTTGCATGTGTCGTATGTGCTCCTGTGAGAGGAATCAACCTGCTTTATGTGGTATTAAATTCTGCTGCCAGAGTAAATCATTTGCATTGCAAATTACATCAGAAATAAAGGCAAAGGGAAGACTCAACGGCTATAAATCAGTATAAATGGCTTAAATGCCGCTTATTATTCCGGAGCACCACACCCTAGAATTTTGCTTTAACAAATGCAAAATCTCTGTCCTACTCTAGTGCAAATGATAAAAACCTACAATATAGAGCCTGTGTAGCAGAGCCGACTGAGTAGTCAAATCTGTAATCCTGTGCAACTGATGATAATATCATGATATGGCTTCCATAGGACGGCCGGTGAATCTGCAGTTCACCCGTTCCTGTCCTTTCACTCCCAGCCTCTAGAGAAGCCTGGTATATAAGATAAAACTGCATTTGGTGCACGTGCCTGTCTGATATGTCCTGGAAGTGACCTGATTCTTTTACTCTGTAACTTGTCACCCACTGTTTTCAGTGGGCGGTTCCTTATCATCAACATTCTGCCAGCACTATAGGTGCTAAAAATTCCTTTCCTTCATTTCCCAGCATGCCCTTTGCTTGCCCTGAACAGAAAGCCTGTCTCTATGCATTGGCTGTATGAAGCTTCATGGACAAGTGAAAAAAAGCTGAGAGACAAAGCTTTGCCCCTGTAATCCGTTTCTGTGACTGCTGCTAGAGAAGGATTATAATTGACCACATCCAGCGGACACCAAGTCACATAACAGGGAGACACTTAGTGGCCGACACTTTAGAGTGATTTTTCATTTTTTTTTATTTTAGACTGGACAACCCCTTTAAGGGACCATTTAATTCTACTACATCTGCATGCATATATATATATTTATAGATAGATAGATAGATAGATAGATAGATACTGCTCAAAAAATTAAAGGGAACACTCAAATAACACATCCTAGATCTGAATGAATGAAATACTCTCATTGAATACTTTGTTCTGTACAAAGTTGAATGTGCTGACAACAAAATCACACAAAAATCATCAATGGAAATCAAATTTATTGACTCCAAATCCAGGCCTCCATTGGTTAATAAATGTGATTTCCATTGATGATTTTTGTGTGATTTTGTTGTCAGCACATTCAACTTTGTACAGAACAAAGTATTCAATGAGAATATTTCATTCATTCAGATCTAGGATGTGTTATTTGAGTGTTCCCTTTAATTTTTTGAGCAGTATATATATATATATTATATATATATATATATATAAAACACAGATAAACATGCAAAAATATATATATATATATATATTTTACCAAAATCTCCACTTTTGGAGTGGCTTTCAGGAATATATTAGCCGCTTGTATCTTTAGTGTGTTATTATCAGTAGGGAGAGTCTGACATTCCTTGCAGCAATACAGGTTATTAGCTCATTCTTGAGGTTGAAAGAAGCGTTTCCAATAGCAGAATATGAGTGGATTGCTATTAATACCATTCCTTAAAGAGACCCCATCATCTTTGCTGACATTTTAGCCAATGCTCATTTTTTTCCCCATGAAATGGCAATATTTATATAAATCATGTATTCCTCTATTATTCCAATTGGACGCATCAATCAATGCATCAATTCTTCATCTGAAGCAATTCTTCATCTGAAGCCCTACACATTGGCCTTCATGAGCAGAACACAATTGTAAGAAATAAGTAGCAGTGTTGATGCAAGGATTCCAGCATTTCATTTTTTTTAAAGCATTGAAATGAAAAAGTGATTCTCTCAGTTGCCGCTGGTGAGTCCGATGTTTTAAAGAAATTAAAAAAAAAAATACATCTTGTTACATTTTTATTGCCTTTGTCACTGGTATAGAGCATAGTAAAATGTATCTCTCTTATAGATACTTTGTAGCAACTGATTGACAACTTGTAAAGATAACAGAAAAGCATACTGTTGTCAAGGAGCACACATTCTACAATTTATCATGGTATTTTTATTGCATCTAGACCGAAACTGAAGTCGTTCTTTCACCAGATTTCACAGTACTAATTATATCCGTTATTAAATATATCTCAGACCTGATGAAGCTGGTGTACTGACTATGAAAATTAATGTCAGAATGGCTGTATAATCCTTTTTTTTTTTTTTTTTTTTTTTTAAATCCTCCTCTCCTGATCTCAGCTGGACTCATAATATGTTACTTTAAATATCTGATAAGTCAAGTTGACCCAGTCCAGCGACCACGTCGGTTACTTAGTGTGGCCATCAGACGGGAGCCCTGACAACATCCCTGGTTCTTCTTTTTGTTATCCAGCCTGGTTCAACGTCATGGCTGTGGCCTGATCCACATGTGATGTCACAGCCAGGTCAGCTAATGAAAAGAAGAACCACGGATCCCGTCAAGCGGCAAGAGGCAATTGTCAGGGTTCACATCCAGCAGCTACTGATGCATCCGCTGGACTGGGTCCTGCAAATCAATTCCCTGGGTCCTGAAAATTGATTCGCTTGGTCCTGTAAATCGATTCGCCCCAAGTCTGCTGTTAAGATTACTTTTTAAAAAAAATGTATTGGAATGGATTTTCAGAGTAAGTACACCAGCCTCATCAGTTCTAACAGATCTATCTAAAAAAAAAAAAAAAGTATGTAGCTTGGATTTTGAAGGATTCGCTTTGAGATATTAATATATATAAGCAGTGAAATTTTTTCAATGCCATTAAATTAAGCAGAGCGGCAGCCGCGCCTTAGCTCCTGTTATACGAGTGCGATTTATTGCAGGGCGATACACATCTAGCAGACAGAGAATCTGTCTTGTAAATCCTCGAACAAAATAGGTAGCAGCCCAATATCTTTTTTTTTTCAAAGACTTTGATTCATTTTGTCTCGGATCGTGAGATGAAGCTTAATGCTTTTTTATTGAGTTGTTTGAAGGAAATGAGAAATGTATAAACTCCGCGGCGGCGGCTGCTGACAAAAGTCTTCATTTGCATTCCCGCGCTGGCAGATTACTGCTAAGTATTAGTGACTGGCAGCTAATTCACCCGCAGCTTCACAAATAACCGTCCCGGACTTCAAAATGCAAAGGAGACGATAAAGTGCTCTCATTTCTACATGGAAGATAGTGTTTAAAGGAGGCCAAAATTACAGTGCCGACACCAAGGCGGGGGCAGGGGGGAGCTCTTTAAATGTTTCCATTAAAATAATCAGTGTTTTGCCGCATTTCCACCCTAATTATATGTGTTCGATTCAGTGCTGGATTTTTGTTGCCATCCTCCTCCATAGTAATTAGCTTCACATCTGACTAAGACGTCTATTATATTCTTATGTAAACACCATTTTTTTTTCGTCTGTTTTATTTCGGCATTTGTCTTGGTGCGTATATATATATATATATATATATATATATATATATATATATATATATATAAATAAAGGGGCCTACAAAAATGATAGACGGACAGGGTGTTCTTTCTGATTAAAGGTTGATAAAAGTCAGCCGATCAGCCACATGCAAGCTGTTTAACGTCCGGTTTAGACAAGCACTGTGCACAGAACGATCGTTAAAAAGATTGTTCTGTGCAAAGACAACATCATGTTATCGGCAGCATATGTGCGATTCGACAAAACAAAGGCTCACGCTTGGACCAATGTTATTCTATAGGGCCGTTCACATATCCGAAAATTGCAGCACACCTGAGTTGGATCCGATTATCAGATCGCACTCTGCCATGCAAGCCAAGGAATTAGTGGAAAACATTGGACTGCACTCGGATGACTTGTGAGTACAGTCTGATTTTCACAGACTGACAGAATGGAGACATTTTGCTTCGCCATCTTCTCGTAATCTGAGAGAATCGGAGTATACTCTGCTCAGAGTTTTATCAGAGTATGATTAACATAATCGTCCTAATTCTCTTGGATGAGAGAAAATATACCGGTGTGACCCTAGAATAATGCAAATCTCAAAGGCCCCCATACACTTTAGATAAAAGTTGGCCAACCGTCTAATGGCTACGGGAGTCTCCTGATTCTCTTCTGACAGATGATGGATCTGACCTGTTGAATTTTAGCAGTCGATCCTTTTGCTTGGCCGGGGGGGGTGGGGAGGTAATAAGCCATTGTCATAAGAGTATGCCAATGGAAGCCAGGTATTCCTGGGGACTGTGAAGTTGTTTGGCTGACAGTGATCTAATGTGTTTGTCCAGCTGACGTGTGGCTTATAGTCGTCTGGTCTGAAACTGTTAAGGGGACTCTGTCAGCACAACATGACTGTTCAAACCAAGCACAGGTGCTCGGTTCACCCTTGGCCTGGTTGAGTAGTTCAGTGCACCTTTTCATCTGCTTGTTCTCCATCTATGTTTGACCTCCTCCTTCTTGATTGGCAGCTCTGACTTTACAGGACCCAGATAAGGGCAGAGACTGATGCAAAACAAGTAGGTGGGAAAGGGTCAATGAACTGATCGGCCACCCCAAGGGTGCACCAAGTGCATGTGCTTCGTTTGAACAGTCACTTTCTGTTGACAGACTCCCTTTAATAATTAAAAAAAAGTCAGACAAACCTACTAATTTCAGCAGGACTGGCTAAGGATTTAATGTTTATAGGGGAGTCCCAACTTCCCCCACCCCAACATCATCTGAATAATGTATGAAAAAAAGGGGTCAAGACAGAAGCGTCATATGGATTGATGTATTGAAGTTTCAATTGAATAAAGTCAAGAGTTAATTGAAACTTACATGGGTGCCGGTCTTCATATACATATATTGACTCTAGCATCTCACCACCCTGCAGAGCTCCGGCTGGAAACATATGGTATCTGCATAATGTAGGGGATCGGGCAGTTTAAATTAAATGCTAATCCTTTCATTCTCCCTGAAGGTATCTGGCACCCACTTACTTCAGCCCCCCCATGGAAAGCACCTGGACTCTTGGCCGAACCGAGCATGCTTATATGTAGGAGACTATTGAGCTTGAGCTGTCCTTGTAGGTCACATTGACCTTCGTTTTGGCCCCGCAGATGGCATGACACAATCTAACAATATACAGTATATTGATGAGATCTCTTTATATTATGGCACCTTATTTGTGCCCCAATAAGTAATAGCTATGAGAAGTCACCGTTGTACCCGTCTGGTAGTTTTACCAGGACATCTTCTAGATCCTCTCCTATATAGAGAATGGCATGGTGGGATGTCCTCGGTAATTCATCCCTTAATATCTTCTATAAACACCCCCAGCAAACGCTGCGTTAGGGAAGGCGATTCCTTGACCTTTTTAATCAGGTATTAGAGGACAGAGGAATACTTCACGTTTTGTAGCTTCATGATGAAATCATCGGAACGTGGATTTGTCACATTAAGGTCCTGATCTTCTCCCTAGAAATGTTCCCCACAATCTCATTAAATAGAGAATGGAGGCAGTGATTGCAGAAGAAAGAACCTCTAATAGCAGTGAAATAGAGATTGGGGCGAGAAATGCCGGAATTGACTCATTAGTCTCTCGATTTCTATAATTCATCGCCCAGCAGTATAAATGATCAGTGTTTGCTGTATCTGTGACGTACAGCGAGGCTCGGTGCACTCCAGTATCAGCTGAGGAGCATTTATCAGCCACATCACATTCAGTTATTAGTTGAAGCTTTTTGCTATTCCACATCAACATAAATCAAAAGAAAAAGGGAACAGATGGGGAGCCGGGCTAAAGAGGGACTGTACTTCTCAATACTCCTATAATGAGAACTTTCCAATCTTCTGCCTAATTCTAAAGTGTTCCAGAACACAATTATTATGGAGACCTCTGACCCCTGAGACATTGCAGTCTGGGCTTTATTCTAATCAATATAGAAAGCTACGATCAAAGGCAGTCTGTGATAGATAGATAGATAGATAGATAGATATTAGATAAATAGATAAATATATAGATTTATAGATAGATAATAGATAGATAGATATTAGATAAATGTAGATACGAGACTGCTAGAAAAATAGTTATGACCTGTCTCTTATATCTATCTATGAGAGACAGGTTAGATTGGATAGATGGATAGATTGGATAGATGGATAGATGGATAGATTGATAGATGGATAGATCTGGGATATATAGATTAAATAATTATGATATGAGAGAAAAATATTAGATGGATAGATATAAGATAGATAGATATTAGATAGAATAGAGAAATAGATAGGTAGGAAATACATAGATAGATAGAGGGATAGATAGATAGATAAAAGGTATATCATATGATATATTTATGACATAGGTCGGGTCAGCATTTCACTTTGGTGTGCTGCCCCCAATTTTTAGATATTGTTTTGATGGTAACCTTTGGGGCTTTGTACCCTTTTTTGCATGAAAACTGCTGCTTTTATTTTTCTATCTCTAGATAGAGTAAGTGATCCATCCATCCTAATTATTATTGCACATGAGCATCACAATGAGCAGTTTATGCACTTTTGATATTTATAACCTTAAAATGTTCTGTGTTTTTCTTCAGATGATGCATAATGGATCAGTATATTATAATTTGTTCACTTGTTATTTATCATGTACTACAGATGTATTATGAGGATTACTATTTTAATGATCATACTTGTAATTAATGCACCTTTAAACGTGTGATTTGTGCACTTGGTACAATGATTGAGAAAGGTTCATATTATAAACTGGACCATTCAATTCCTATAACTTTGCACTTTATGTTTGGAGTGCTGCCTCCATATATTTCCTATAGATGGATAATGACCCTGCGTTGCTATTTCTAGTTTTTGCAATTGAGACCTTTTATGTTGCTTAGATGCAGATGTCCAGTATATTTTTTTGGCTGAAATACTATTCTCTGACATTACTGTGAACCACATGGCACTTACCATTACTTCTATTGATTATTGACAGGGATTACTTCAAATTTGAAGACATTTGTGACATCTGGGTGTTAATGATAGCCTTTTTTTCTGCCTTAGCCCTGCATTTATACATCCCGGCAAGTGGACATTGAGAAGGTGGTGTCCTTCCCTGGCACCGGCACACGTGATTTCCTGGCTATGCCCCTTTCATGACGATAGATTAAATATGGATGTCAGTGTAAGGAGATGGGCATACTGCCCACGCTCCCCCTTGAAGGCCCGATTATTGTTGTGGTGTGTTGTGTGAATTGAGATATGCGTTATTGGTGATAATGTTGTGTTAGGGTTAATGTTTGGGACTAGCCCAGAGTGGGAGGGACTAAGGTGGAAGGACAGAGACCGTTTCCTGTCAGGACATCAAATAGGGCCCAGTGTGCGTCAGTAGCAGACCTAAGGTCTGGACAGTAAGTAGTGCAGAATGACGTTGGTGTCCCGAAGCGGGAGGAGACTGAGGCAGTGGATATCGTGATCCGGAGTAAAGAGGAAGGAAGACTGACAGAAGGTCAAAGTGATCAACCGGAGATAGGTTCTGGGAGAGGACGCCTAGCAATACAGCCCCGAGTTTATAACTCAGAGAGGTAACTGCCCAGGACGGGACAGAGAGTGTGAGACGATGAGAGTGCCCCGGGCAGAGCTCCAAGGCGTCAGTAGCAGAGAGACTAAGTACTGGTCAAACTAGTTCCCTTGAGTGGAAAGAAAATGCCGAACCGCGGGTTGAGAACAGGACTCTCACTAACTGGACTGTAGTAATGTGCTGGGTTGTGGTAACATAGTAACATAGGTTGAATAAAGACCTAGGTCCATCCAGTTCCACCTTTCTCCCCCAATAGTACTCTCTACACTAACATACTAACTTATTGGGACTATGCCTCACAAATGTATTATTACCATTTTTATTATTGCTGAACTATTACCAATAAAAATGAACCCGTTTATAATTTTTTTGATTAGTTTTATATTTTGTATTACTCTTGTGATTCTAATAAAGGTATTACTAAAATCACTATGCCTAAATCTGTTGATCCAGAAGAAGGCAAAAACCCCAGGACACATTCAGCCAATTTGTGTCACAGGGAAAAATTCCTTCTTGACCCCGAGAAAAGGCGATCAGTCCTAGAACCCTGGATCAAACCTAATTATGATACTAGTTATGTAATTACTATTGCTGTATTAAATGTACTACTATAGTTTTTTTGTCTAATTTAACTGTAGCCCACAATGTTATATGTATCGAGGAAATCATCCAGCCCTATTTTGAAAGCTGTTATAGTGTCGGCCATCACTACCTCTTGTGGTCGGCATTTCACAGTCTGACTGCTCTGACTGTAAAGAACCCTTTCCTGTTTAGCTGCTGGAATCACCTTTCTTCCACCCGTAATGAGAGCCCCCTGGTCCTTAGTATGGTCTTTGGAAGGAATAAGTTATGTGCCAGTCCTTTATACTGACCACACATATATTTATACATGTAAATGAGATCTCCTCTGAGACGTCTTTTTTCTAATCTAAACAGACTCAACTTTTTCAACCTCTCATCATATAAGAGGCCTTCCATCCCTTGTAGTAATCTAGTTGTCCGCCTTTGAACTGATTAACTTCTGTATATCCTTTTTAAAATGTGGAGCCCAAAACTGGATCCCATATTCCAGATGTGGTCTCACCAGTGAAGGAAGGTGAAACTGTGGAGACAGAGACCAAGTGCGTACAGAGAAAGGAATTCAGACTGTGCGTGAAAATGCTCCGTATGGTTCATCTAGTTGTACACCCACTATCTGTTGTGCATAATCCCCACCAAGTTATCCTTCAGTAAAAAGTTTATTTTTGACTAGTGGTTTCCCTCATTGAAGTCCTCAACATCAGGTCCTGGCCAACCCAAGCCATAAGTAAAGTGACTTGCTAAGGCGTAGCGGCCCATAGACGAAGTCCACACACCCAGTCAGGACCCCCACTTTCATGGGCGTAAGAGATGAGTCCCTCGTCCACGGCTACCGCCCGCGCCATGTTACATCAGATGACTAAGTAGATGCCACTTATAGGGTTGTATATAAAATGGTTATATACAGTACTGTTAAAAAAATTAATCTAGTCAGCAATAATTTACCTATACGTCAAAAAAGTTACTAAACTTTTGTTCATCACATTTTACTGCCCTTTACTTCGGCTGGTTGCCCATATTAATGCCACTGGTCTTTTATGAAAATGAGATAAAGCAGAATGAGCACCTTCCTATGTATCATTGCACTTTAAAAAGTCAATGTTATGAATTTCTATGCAGAATCATGTGTAGATGAGTTTTTTTTCTTGCAAGGGGCAGATGAGATACTTCTACCATGAAAATAACACAAGGGGCAAAAAGATGTTTAACTTGGCACAGTTTTATGACGGTTTAAGGGATGACTTAAAGGGGTTGTCCAGGTTTGGGGCTCAAGTCTGCAGTCACAAGTAGTGACTGCAGACTTGAGAATCCTCACTGCAGGCACAGTGCACGTTGTCAGGATTCTCCAGTGCCGGGAGCGAGCGGTCATCTGATCACAAGTATGTGTGGCGCCCCTGAGGGTTCAGTCGCCACAGAGATACTGCACCTCACTCGAGGTGTGGTGCCTCCCTTCTCTCAGGTAAGGAGGGAGTGCTGCACGGAACCCCAAACACCTGCATCCATCACTACACTGCTCCAGGCCAGCTGGAGGGGCAACATGCAGAGCGCAGCTGCTGAGCCCTGACACACTGGCTGGAGTAGGGGGGGGGGACCCAAAGTTAGGGGGAACCAATAGTGGGTGTGGGTGGAGGAAGCACTGATAGGTTGATATAAAAGGAAGACATCTTAGTTTAGATCAGACTAGTAAGAGGTGGAGTGAGTGGAGTTTAGTGAGGGCTGTTCAGAAGAACAGTCCGGGAGCAGAGGCTCAGTCAGAGCTCTGCTCCGCAAGTTAGGGCCCAGGATAGAGGCCCCGGAGGGGAGCAGGGAGTAGGCTCCGTTCTACAAGAGGATGCCAGGGGGTACGGCGCGTGCAGGACGGCACCCGTACGCCCCGCTCCTGCCAGGTGGGATCGGTTGCTTCATTCTAATCTCCAGGGGGTCAGGTTGGTCCCGGATCCGACGTACAGGAAGGACTTCAGCATACCCGAGCGGGTTTGAGAGTGGGCAGCGGTGAGAAGGACCAAGTGTGAAGACGGTCAAAGTAGGAACACGAGAAAGTGGGATTCCGCCAGGCATTCCTAAGCTGCTTAAAGAAGGACTGAACCCCTGCCCGGTGAACGCAGCGCGACGAGGGAGGCCTTCACCTGTAAAGTGCACTTGTGAATTGCCTAAGAACTGTAAGTAAAACCTTGGACGACTGCATCGAACAGCCTCTGTCTGTTTCTTCACCAGCACCATTAATCCTTACCGCACTACAACGCCCAGCGCACCAAACATCTATTTTTACACTGTCCTGAGGCCCGCTCCGCCTGTGGGGAGCTGTACCATCTTTAGCTGCCCTGACATCTGCCACAGAGGACTGTTGCAGCGCAGGTGATCCTCACCAGACATCACAGGTGGCGTCACGAACTCTTTGAACATTAGCTAATAATTGGTATCCCCTTTTGTGCACTGACCGCCCTGGGCCAGCCACCGTGATATCTCGCAAAGAGTGCCCCGCGGCCGAGTCATATGCAATTTTCATACATGCTGTCATGTGCCGACTAGTCGTATGCAGCTCACTCAATTCACTTGTATTGAGTGAGTCCGTCCATGTCTAGTCAGCATGTGATCTGCAAATCGCATACTTGCGGTCACATGCCCGCACCCGGCGCCGGTATAGAGAATTCTGACAGCGCACACCATGTTTATTCACATAGAGTGACTGCAGACTTGAGCCCCAAGCCTGGACAACCCCTTTAAGTCCACCAAACAAATTAGATTGCAGCTATCTCATCTGCCTCTCCCATACACAGGAGCACTCGCTGTGTCAGCGGCTTGACTCCGGGAGAACAATATGATCAGCATTCTGAAATCTGACATATCCAATCGATATTTTCCCCATCAATAAATTGTCAGAGGTCCCCATACACATTAGACTGTCAGCCGACCCCAACGATATCTGAGGGTTCGGCTGACATAATCCTATTGTGTATGGGGGATGTTATCCTTAAAATATGCCATTAATATCAGACTGCCAGTCTACCTAACTGATCATCTGATCAAAGCCACTGTACTCTATTGAGTGCTGCTGCCTCTTTTATTGGATGCCAGCCACAGCGCCATACATTTTTTAGCGGCTTTGCCTGGTATTGCAGCTCTCCATAGCTCAGTCTTAGGCCTCTTTCACACGTCAGTGTTTCCAGTACGTGTGGTGACAGTTTCCACACGTACCAGATGACACTGACACACGTAGACACATTCAAATCTATGGATCTGCGCATATGTCAGTGTGTTTCCACAGACTGTGTGTCCGTGTGCTCCACGCGCTGACATGTCCGTTTTTTTACACGTTGCACGGGCCCAAAATGTCCCACACTGAAGACACACGGATGACATCCGTGTGACACGTACCAGCGCCTGAGAATCAGTGGTACAATTAGCGCTGTTCCCAAGCACCGGATGCTGAACACTGCCCTCATCATTGTTCCCTGCTGGCGCTGCGATCAGCACCAGTAGGGACAATGATGAGAGTAGTAGTCTGCTCCCGCAGTGTCCAACTGTAAAAATAAGAATAAAATAAAAAAAAAAACGTATACTCACCTGTCCTAAGTGTGCAAATCACACTCTGATCCGAGTGTGAGCATAGTGTGCTCCGGTTTTGTCGGGTGAGGAGAAGATGGAGAAAACAATGTCTCCATCTTCTCCATTGTCAGTCCATGGAAATTGGACTGCACTCAGATGTCTTCCGAGTGCAGTCCGATGGTTTCCACATGCTCATTGACTTGCATGGTTCGAGTGAGATCTGAATATCGGATCAAACTTGGACATGCAGCGATTTTTTTTTCCCTCGGATCAACTCTGTTTGAAGAAAAAATCTGACATTTGCACAGCTTCATAGAATAACATTGGTCTGAGTGCGATCTGTTGTTTTGTTTGATCGCACTCGGACCGGAAATACGCTCGTCTGCTCCTGCCCTAAGTATAGCCCATTTAAGAACCCTATATAACTACCATAGCTGACCACACACTATACACTTCTCTTCCTGATGCCACCAGGCTTTGATACATGTATATTGTTGGGACATACAGCGAATCCCACTTGCATCATTTAATTAATCCACATAAAGCCACTTTTCAGTTGATAAATGTGTCCGGTGTGAGCTTATATTTGTCACTGTCATTATTGTAGGCTAATGGCCGCCCATGCACACGCTTTTCACATTTCTAGTTGCATATTGCTCAGTAATTAGTTTCATTCATAAATATGTATGTATATGCGACGCGCAGCATTTTTCCGGACAGTCACTGAAGACTGTATGTCTCCATGATAACAGGGAACAATAGATTGTATGAAATTGCACAACAATGACTGTAATTTCAGTGTTTACATAAAATAAAAAGAATTAATGATTGATGAAGATCCATTTATTAGGGCTCTTACTTTTGTCTTCATTGAATTGAATTCTGCCCAATGTTTCTTGATGCCCAGAAACCCGTCCCTGCTGGTCCAGTGTAACCACAACCATATTACCAATAAATGTAATCAGTTCTGAAGTCACAATCATATATTTTATATGGAGAAAATCTTTCAGCATTTAGCGAGCAGAAGCAGATGAACGGTTTTAAAGGGGCGTTTCAGAAAATCACATTCTTTTTACAGAGAAATCTTCATAGAGATGTATGGGACTTGTAGAAATTTCAACAGCAAATCTGGTAACACATGCAAAAGCTGCCTGCTGAATGCTCATTTGGCCGACATCAATTCCTCCCAACCCACCCCCCCATCCCCCTAAAGGGGTTGTCTGACACTTAAAAACATCCTTGCCTACATTTTTTGTTTGGACACAATAAAGGGAAGCATACTCCGTGGATCCAGACTAGTCTGCATGAAAAGTCTGCGCCAACTGTGTAAGCGAAGTCTGCTCTATTTGGAAATAAGAAGGACCGCTGCAGCCAATCACATCCTGTTGACTTCCAAATGAAGCAGACATTGCTTCCAGAGCTGGCGCAGACCTCTAATGCAACCTCTACTGGACCCAAAGGGGTACTGGAAGGCGAATATCCCTTTGTGTATGGCTTTATAAACAACCATACCTTAATTATTTATTTTTTTCAGAGCTGGGTGACCTCTTTAAGTCGTTTTGAATTGTCCTGGTTAGTCAAGCTGCTAAAATTTGTATTCAGCCATCTATTAGTTAGACCTGCTTATGGGAAAGCTGGGTGAAAGCTGACACCCAGCTTTCCCTGATTTCTGAATGGTGACATTGCCTTCCACTGCTCTTGTAGAACTCGATCAGTTTCACCATAGTAGATATTTCTAAGGAAGGAATCTGAAGACTTTTGCGGAAGCTGTAATTATGGCTGTCATGATGGAGTCACAGCTTTCCCTTATTCCTCATTCACACTTCCATGTAAGAAATCGTACTGGTGTCATCAGTGTTGTGCATCAGTGTGTTATCAGTGTGTCCATTTTTACCATCAGTGTTCGGTCCGTGTGTCCGTTTTTATCATCAGTGTGCCATCAGTGGGTCTGTATTTACCATCAGTGTTTTGAATCAGTGTGTCATCAGTGTTTGGTCCGTGTGTCTGTTTTTACCATCACTGTTGTATATCAGTGTCATCAGTGTGTCCGTTTTTACCTTCAGTGTGTCATCAGTGTTTGGTCCATGTGTTTGTTTCTACCATCAGTGTTTTGCATCAGTGTGTCATCAGTGTTTCATCCGTGTATCTGTTTTAACCATCAGTGTCTCATCAGTGTTCTGCATCAGTGTGTCATCACTGTTTGGTCCGTGTGTCAGTTTTTACCATCAGTGTCTCATCAATGTATCATCAGTGTGTCATCAGTGTTTGGTCCATGTGTTTGTTTCTACCATCAGTATTTTGCATCAGTGTGTCATCAGTGTTTCATCCGTGTATCTGTTTTTACCATCAGTGTGTCATCACTGTTTGATCCGTGTGTCAGTTTTTACCATCAGTGTCTCATCAGTGTTTCATCAGTGTTGTGCTTCTGTATGTCCGATTTTACCATCAGTGTGTCCATTTTTACCATCCGTGTGTCATCAGTGTGTCATCAGTGTGTCTGTTTTTACCATCAGTGTCTCATCAGTGTTGTGCATCAGTATGTCATCCGTATGTACATTTTTACCATCAGTATCTCATCAGTGTTGTGTATCAGTGTGTCATCACTGTTTGATCCGTGTGTCAGTTTTTACCATCAGTGTCTCATCAGTGTTTCATCAGTGTTGTGCATCTGTATGTCCGATTTTACCATCAGTGTGTCCATTTTTACCATCCGTGTATCATCAGTGTGTCATCAGTGTGTCTGTTTTTACCATCAGTGTCTCATCAGTGTTGTGCATCAGTATGTCATCTGTATGTACATTTTTACCATCAGTATCTCATCAGTGTTGTGTATCAGTGTGTCATCAGTGTTTTGTCCGTGTCTGTTTTTCCCATCAGTGTTGTGTATCAGTGTGTCATCAGTGTTTGATCCATGTCTGTTTTTACCATCAGTATCTCATCAGTGTTGTGTATCAGTGTTTGGTCCGTGTCTGTTTTTCCCCATCAGTGTGTCATCCGTGTATCATCAGTGTTGTGTATCAGTGTGTCATCAGTGTTTGGTCCCTGTGTCTGTTTTTACCATCAGTGTTTTTCACGGATGAATAAAGAGACAAATAAATGACAACGCTTCTCCTATACTTTGCAGTGTTAAACACAGACGGCACACAGATGACACACTTATGCCATGTGACTCGCCCCCTGGGCCGTGGGGCACTCGGATCCGGGCAATAGGGAGACGGTGGGAGTAGTAGTGGCAACCCGGTTCCGTGGCTCAGGGTGGTCAGGCCAGTGGTAGTCCGTTATGTGCTGATGTTTATGTCAGACTACGCCACCCGTGGATTTGCGGTCATTAGGAACCGCCGCTGCAAGGCAGACCGCTGGGGCTGATGATATGTGCAGCTGGGATGGTGTGACTCCCCACGGGAAGAGTGCGGCCCCAGGGCAGTGTAGTGGACGGTGGGAGTGATGGTGGTGAGAGTCCCAGTACCGGTAGTGCTGGAGGCGCGAAGGAGCACACAGACAATAGGTTGTAGTCCAGGGTCTTTACTGAAACAGGTAAACTGACCCATAAACAGTCCCAGCTAGGAGGGGACCTGGATGTCTGAGAGCAACGGGGAAATTGGCCCTGGTCAGGGTGAGGGTGTAGGCCTACTGTGCTTTCTGCGCTCCTTCTGGCTATCTCCTCGTTATAGGGTAACAGCCCACGTTTCCGAGCTTTACGTGTATTCTCGCCTGTATGGCCTGCGACGTGGGTTCCTTTCTGCTCCCAGCCTTGTACGGCTTTACTGGTCCCTTCGGTTGTGGCAGGGCCTCCAGGCTTCTTAGGCCAAGGAATATACAGTCCCTTGCGAACTGGTTCTCTGCTGGAGGGTGTAGAATCCTCCCAGCCTCAGACACCAAAGTCTGGTAAGATTAAGTCCTTTTATCTGCCAAGACAGGCTCTCTTCGCCTCTTGTCTCTGGCTTGTGGCTCTCCTCCTGCCACACTTCCTCTTAGGTGCAGTGCAACTGTCTGTCCCTGCTCTGCTCTGGGACAAGTCTCAGTCCTGAGACAGGCCGTCAAGTTCTCCCTAACCCTGCCCCCAGTACCAGCTTTTATAGGGGCAGCCTGCTCCCCCTACTGGCCTGAGACAGGAGGCATTGCATGCTAATGTTCCCCTGACTAGAGAACCTCCCCCTTGCTCTCAGACACAGCTTTATTTACACTTGTGGCATCCAGGCCAGGGTGACACACATGCGTTTGCTGTACATGTTTCTCACGCACCAATAGACTTGTATTGGCCCTTGTCATCCATGCTGCCGGAAAAAAGCAGAACAGTACCATAGACTATAATGGAAACCTTTGGTATCCGTGAAAAAAAACAGATAGAACACGCACGTGTCACACGGACGTCTGAATGATGCCTTAGAAAGATGTAATGGGAATTTTCAATAAAGGTGTCCTCTACTGATAAACATTTTTGATTAATCCTTAGAATATGTAATTAATTTCCGATACGTGGGCGCCCCCCGAGGTAGAAGAACAAGGGTCTCATGTTCCCTCTTGTCTCGCTCATCTGTTTCCATATCCAATCACTACAATGGAGCGTGCTAGGAACGTGTGTGGGCTTGGTCTCAGGAGCAACTGGGAATATGTGTCCCTCATTCTCCTAAAAAGGTGGAAGACCCCAGCAATCACAAGGACCACTATTGCTTTTATACTGCCATTATTCTTGTATTGTTATAGCCATTTTCCTGTTCTCTTTCATGTTACCTTTGTCTGTGTAAAACTTAATAAAAACGAAAAATTATCTATTGATGGAATAATTTTAATTATTCTGTAATATATTGATGATTTCTTTTTGGAATACTCTTTAATTATTTTGCACTTTTCTTTTAATTTACTGTGCTTGATCCAGAATCCTTTTTCTTTTTTGTTTCATTGTTTTACATCATTCGTGTAGCCGGCCCCTCCCAGCCTTGGCTTTGTGCAGAGGGGTCTCTATGAGGGTCTTGTACTGCACATTACACAGACATTACCCCCCTAAATGGCAGGGGAGGCTGTCATCCAGGGCCCTTTTTTTTTTCCGGCTGTCATCAATGTGTTCCTGTTACCGTAGAAACCAAGGAGGGCCAATCCCAGGGCCCCCGTCTCTGGCTGGGAGCCTGTCCCTCTGTGCAGCATGTGGCTCTTATGATTAGCTGTTCACACGGACCTGACTGACAACGTGTGCTGGGAATAAGATAAGAATAAATTATTTTAAGGCAGGGAGGGCGTGCGGCGACATTTCTTTTTGTTATGGTCTCACATGTTCTCTTACAATGGACTGGACGTGTCCGGTGACAGCAAAGTGAGTCGTCCTGCTGATTTTTTTTTTTTTCACAAAGAGGATTTTCTAGGTGATATTTTTTTTTTTGGAAAGCCTTTGCCTGGGGATTAGCAAGGAAAAAAAAAATGACCCTTGAGAATGATCAAAACCTGTGTGGATTAGTGTCTTCTCCCTGACGAAGATTTCGAGAACTTCCAGTAATATGAAGAGGTCGGAGCAGTCATTCGGAGACGTCGTTCTTCTCTTACTCCATCTTTCTGGAGTTTGCTACTTTTTGGGGATGCAGAATTTTCCCATGCATCTGTGCCAATGTGCAGCGAGGCACCTGCTGGTTTTGGATGGTGCCATCTAGGCACTCTTTACTACTCGCTATCAAAATGATGAAGTTAAAAGCTTTTTGTCTGGATTACTGGCAGTTTCTGTGTCTTCAACCCCTCCACGGGCTCTATAAGAGGTACGACATGATGCGGAATGTTGGGAATGATTTGTTTACTAAACATCATGAATACATTCTATCAATATTTATCTTTAGAATTCTCGCTGATACATTCCGTGTGTGCGCTTTCCTTTACATGTATTGTCGTCTTGGGGGATATTCCTCGTCCTTTTCTCGGGATCAATCCTATATTATGTCGTCTTAAGCAACAAGATCAAGGGTTACCGATCCGAGGATGTAGACAAGATGGAGATATTGGCTAATAAATAGTTAATCTCAGCTCCTGTGACAAAGCAGCTTTGTGATTGATGGTGAGCAGGGGAGGAGGGAGCCCCAGTATAAAGGCAGATACATTCATATTCATGAGCAGCGACACATCCTTTATATCGGCAGATATCAGCAGATTACACACCCACCATCCACACAATAGATTAACAGACATTCTTCCTTTCTGCTATTTCTTTGCTTGGTTAACCTGCCCAAGGGCTGGGGTTCAGCGCAGAAGTGTCGCTCGCTCTCCAAACTAAATTTAGCCTGGGAACTTCAATGTGTGATAACACGTAGAATATGTGCCGTCACGTGGTGACTTCCAGCAGCCGCGTATTAAGCTTCACTTGATCCCTTTATACCTGGCGTAGGGCTGCGTTCACATGTGGATGTTTCACGGTCTGAGGCTGTCCTGACCCCAACACTACAACCTATTGAGTTCAAATTTGCAGTCGGTCCAAAAATCGCAGACCATGAAACACAGAAATGTGAAATCAGTCTTAAGATATGTTCACATTGCATTTTTGCTGCATTTTTTTTCCCACGTGAAATAAGCAAAATATTGGCAGGAAGAACACTGTGTAGATTATGCACATTTTTATATATATTTTTATGCAATGGTTATAAAAAAGGCGCTTGTATTTTTAAGGGCAAAAACGCCTTTAAGGGCAAAAACGCAAGAAAAATGGGCATAAAATTTCAAATGCCTTTTTAAGACACCCATTAGGTAAAAAAAAAACACAGTAAAACAGTGGAAATACACTGAAAGAATTGACATGCTGCGTCCAGAAAAAACACACTGCGGGTCAAAAGATGCAAGGAAAAAGTGCGCAACATAGGCATGAAATTTTGGGAATCTCACTAAGGCCACGTGCACACGTTGAGATTTGGTCAGTATTTTACATCAGTATTTGTAATCCAAAACCAGGTGATAAATACAGAAGTGGTGACGTGTTTCTATGATACTTTTCCTCTGATTGTTCCACTCCTGGTTTTGGTTTACAAATACTAAGGTAAAAAACTCACCAAATACTGAACGTGTGAACGTGGCCTTATTTTGCTGCCATTGTAAAACGCTACATTTTTATGCACAAAAATATGTGAAGACAAAATGCACCAAATATGTTACGTGTGACCAAGCTCTTAGGCTAGAATCTCACATGGAGTTTTTGATGCAGTTTTTTGTGCCAAATCCAGAACTGGATCAAAAAAGACCGAAACATAAAAAAGAAAGACCGATGCTTCTCTACTTTATATCCACTTTTTTTGTTTTTGTGCAAAACAGTTGCAAAAAAAAAGAAGTCATGGCTTTGTAGAAGGGAGAGTTGTTTTGCGGCCTGACAAATTTACTAGAATTTATATTATAAATTGATTTCCTTAGGCCACGTTCACACGTTCAGTATTTGGTCAGAATTTTATATCAGTATTTGTAAGCCAAAATCAGAAGTGGGTGATAAATACAGAAGTGGTGACGTGTTTCTATTATACTTTTCTTCTGATTGTTCCACTCCTGGTTTTGACTTACAAATACTGATGGAAAATACTGACCAAATACTGAACGTGTGAACGTGGCCTAACAGTAGAAATCTAAATCAGCTCGTAGATGGTGTATATTTTAATTTGTGTTGCACAGGTTGCCCAAGATGAGATGAATTCAGTAAGAGGTGTGCACATTTTACTCTAGTGGGCTTTTGTCTAGAATCGGTGCATCAATCGCAGGTTTTAAGTAAATTTCCCTTATAGGTTTTTTTTTTTTTTTGCTGTAGGAAAGGGTATTGATTGTTATACATTTCTTTCTTTTTTTTTACAAGCGTTTCATGTGGCATTCTTTTTTATACACACATGCGTTTTGTTTTTATTTTTTTTAATGTCTAAAGAATAGGAATTTGGAACCCTGAATGTTGTGTAAAAGCTCCCATATCCAATATATATATTTTTTTACATTTAAAGGCCATTTCTCCTTGAGCACAGGTGCGTCCATTGAAAACTCTAGTAGTTATTTCCTTTAAAATGGCTTTAACCATGGCCTATAAGTCTAAAGGACTGAAATTGCCCCCTCCCCGCCCCCAATCCACTAAAACAGCACCTCATTTGTTCACACTCCCAGGGTTAGCGAGGGGCACCAGCTGGTTGTGTCATCTCTCATTGTTGTGCGTAGATGGGACTCAATTATGCTTTGTTGTCCAGCACGTGTGAGGTTTAAAGCACTAGGAGAAGGAAATCAGGGAAAAGATGTAGAACAGAAGACTGGAAAATGAGAAATGCTTCCAATTTGCTACCAATTAAAACCTGGAAAGTCATCGAATAGCCGGGGGCCCCTCCAAAAATGCGAACACAAGTAATACATATACTACTAAATCAAACAGCAATGCAATAGTACAATATATAAAATACTGTACATACGCTAATGTTTATGTCTGATTACAATTTTCACTACCCTGTTTCTTAAAGAGGATGTCCAGAAAAATATAAATTTGGCTAAACAAACAGGCTCACTCGTGTGAGGACGACCACAGCTGCAGAAGAGGCGAGGGGTGTGATTGTATTATTATGTCTCTCCCTTGGGCATGACATCCCCAGATCCCTATGGATTTATCCCATATACATGATCAACGCACATGCAAACGTACAAGAACCATTTCCCCCTCCCCCCACAGCTGTGGCCTTAGCCATATGTAGATTGCTCCTAAAACTCTTTAAATTGGTTGTTCATCTATGGGGACATTTATTTTATTTTTTATTATTAGTATTTTATTTTTTTTATTAGATGCTTTTAGGCCAAAAAAATCATTTTTGAAATCGGGATTCATTACAGATTTTACAAGCTCTTTGTATCCTGCATGTTCAACTTTGCTGTGGTTTGAGGAGCTCAGAAAAACATCAGTTAAAAGAGTCACAAACTCATGGAGTCTCAGTTAACTCATTCTGCAGCCAGCAATAGACACTGCAATATAGACCCTAGACACTATAGAAGGCAAATGGTGTAACTTTTTTGTAATTAAAGGGGTTGTTCGGTCCTAACCGATATGCCTGTAATCACCCTGTGTGACTGCAGAGTTATGAATTCTCCCAGCACATGCACTGTGCGCTTCGGGGATTCGCTGGTTTCTGAGCCAGGATCGGAGGGTATGTGTTATACATATTCCCGGCCAGAGCCCGTGTAGTGGGAGTGGCCTCTTCTCCATATATTTGTATGGAGCGAGGCTGCGCCCTCTAGTCGTCCCCGCCCACTGGACAGCCGCATCGATAGTCGGGGAGCGGCCTTGCTCAATACAAGTGTATGGAGCGAGGCTAAAGCCCACTAGACGGGCTCTGGCCGGGAATATGTATAACACATAGCCTCCGGTCCTGGCTCAGAAACCGGTAAATCCCCGCAGCACACAGCGCGTGCACTAGGGGGATTCATAAGTTATCTATTTGCCTTTAAGCCACTTGCAAACCTGAATTTAGGTCCAAATACGTGTATTTAATAATAAAAAAAAGTCAACAAATATTCTGTATTTTATATATATATGAAATATTTTGTAATTTCAGGTTTTTTTTTACTTTTTGCTTCTGCGTGATCTCTTTTCAGGCATAAAGGGGCCCAACGGCTCTATCCTGTGTCATATGCAGTAGATGGCGGGATCTGCCAGTTAGTAATACATGATCACACTGTGTTATCCAAAGCGAGAGACCCTCTATTTTGGTTCCTACCTATAATTGCTGTGGTAAATAGGGGATCCCCTCTGTGATGCCCAGATACCTTAATAGATCATATAGTGGTCGTCCTACTCAATCTTTTTTGAACTAATAATAGCATTTATGAAGAATTTGATCTTCAGGTACACGTCTGATTTTCAAATAGTGAGGTGCTTCAGTTTTTGGATATTTTAGTTTCATTAAAACCGGAAAAGTGGAAAGTGTCACCTTCTCATGGCATCTGTCACTTTTGACCTTCAAGAGTTTTATAAGCTCAAGATTTTTTGTAACACATGTCATTACCTTATTTTTCTTCCTTCTCTCTCAACTCCATGCTGCAGTGTTGTTTCAATGTCCAGTTCAAGCTCCTTTACATGCTGCTTTCAACTGCTGCTCATAAAAGATCCTTACACTAAATTAAAAAAGTCAGAGTGTGGAAATTCTCTTTTCTGAGCTTCTTCTCCCTACCTCAGTACTTAGGCAGGGGAATTCCTACACATAGACTGAATATAGCATTGTTATCTTTACCTGGCAGCAGCTGAAAGAAACTTATGAAGGAGCAGGAACTGGGTATTGAAAACGTACTGCAGCTAGTGTTAGGGATAGAATGATACAAAATAAGGTAATAAAGTGTATTACAAAAAAAATCAAAACTTTGTAATTACTGGAGTATAATAAGGTAAAAAAAAAGTTTAGTTACTGTTTAGACTAGGGCTACATGGCAACGTTAGCCGAGACAGATGTTGCGTGGACAAAGTTTGCAAGGTGTTGCTGCTACATTGCAGTGCAATACAAGTCAATCGGGTCGCATTGATACTAAGCAAGTGCCAAAAAGTCCAACTGTGTTGGATTTTTTTGTGATTTCCTTGTCGATGTCGTAGTACCCTTGGGGTCACAATGCGAACCTGGTCACTTGAATTGCTCTGTGATGTGGCAACGACACCTAGCGAACTTTGACTGTGCAACATTTGTTGTGGCCAAAGTTGCCACTGATTTTATATAGTGTTTTTCAGTGTTTTTTTGTATTTTTAACTGAGTTTTTGTTTGATTTTTTTTTTCAATCAGAAATCTATAGTAGGCTACGGCCCCACTATCAGTATTTGGTCAGTATTCGGTCAGTATTTTTTCTCAGGAGTGGGAACCAAAACCAGGAGTGGGTGATAAATGCAGAATTGGTGACTTGTTTCTATTATACCTTTTCTCTGGTTGTTCCTCACCTGGTTTTGGCTTCCACTCCTGAGAAAAAATACTGACCGAATACTGATAGTGGGGCTGTAGTCGTAAGATGCAAAACAGTGGTGGGGGAGGAGGGTTAGTTGTTTTTGGCCTTTTTAAGGTTTGCGGGGTTCTTTTCCTTCAAAACACAGCCTGGATTGGTAATGGCATTTTCTAACATTTTTTTCTTATTGGTTTTCCTACTTTCCTATAAAGCATGAAGAATACTAGAATAATCCTTGTTATAAATGTAAAGCTGGTTTTATATACATGACCATAAAAAACTACTTGGAGTAATCAAATATAACCCAAATTGGGAGTAACAGGTCATTAACTTTATTAAAGACACAAATATGACAAAACATGATTAAAAAACATATAAACAGGACAAAAATAAAATCCACACAGATATGTTAAAAATAGGAGGCAGAGGAACATCAACAGCGTCAACCCAAAATGATCTTATATAAACAATATGATGAATAGTTAAATATATAAAGTGCAAGGGTGTTGAGGGAGGGCACCAACGTCCCTTCACGGTTGACCAAGTGAGTGTCAAATTATTATGTTGATTGCGCAATCCACAGAAAACTAAACGGAGACAGTGCTCTGTATGGAAGGATTCAGAGAATCTCTAATCCCGTTTATTTCTACTTAGCATTTTATATTGTTTTGAGTATATCGATGGCCAATCATCTACAGCTGTACTACAGTACTACAGGCTTAGGCCAATGTTAGTACAATTATTACGGAAACACACATATGGCCATATATCATCGTTAGTTCGGCGCATGATGGAAATTTAAAAGGTTACCCATCCCGGCTCAGACTAGTCAGATAACGGGAGCAGGGTGTCTCACAGAATGTTCTTGTGAGAAAAGGTTAGTGTGGGAAGATGTTTTGGAAGCATGAGAAAAGAAGGAAAGAATGCATGTTATGCAAGGAGTATAATAACATGATTTTAAAGCAAGCAGACAAAATGGAGTTGCTCTAGCATGAGTATCAATATGTCCTTTACACTTGGATAGCATGAATATTAATATGTCCTTTACAAGGGCACAAGGGAAATTAATTACCAAAAATAGAAGCTAAATATCAAAAACATAAAGTGAATCATTGTTAAATAAGTAAAGAAAGTTACCAACCAGGCTTCATGGATACTGCCGCCACCCCACACTCCAACGTGCGTTTCACACAAGCTTCCTCAGAGAGTGATCATCCTTGAGGAAGCTAGTGTGAAACCTTATATATTTAACTATTACTCCAAGTAGTTTTTTTATGGCCATATAAGTAGTTCTCTGCTTGGGTCAGTGCTTTAATTGGACGTCTACATGTTTTCGATTAGGGATACATTCCATCTGTTAAAGGTTTAACTGGTTTTATACATGTAGTTTTTTGGGAGGGAGAGGGAGTGACATTTTCGTAGCTTTTTTTAGCCCAAAAGATTGTGGGTAGATGTTACATGAAAATCAATAGTGAAATATACAAATGTTAGAAAAAAAAGTTACAAATGCACGAATTGAACGAACACCATTTCATGATGTTTCTTACAAGAAAAAAATCCCCCCCCCCAAAAAAAACAAAACAAAAAAAACGCTTGTACAAAACAATATTGAGACTGCTTGAAACGCAGGGCATTTTTTATAAGCATTTCTGGCAAAAAAAGCAGAAAAAAAGTTGTACTCACCTTTCAGATCACATCTTGCGTCTGCAGTGGTGAAGCGAGACATTATTTATGTGCTTGGTCCCTATGGAAAAGACTCTTTCTTAAATAAGCATTTATGCGAGGCGGTATGTGCTCATTTTATCTTTATTTAACCTTAGTTTTAAGAAAGAGAATCTGTCACATTTTCCTCTCCTAAGATTTATCTGTTGGGTTTGCATTGGTTGCGTCTTCTCTATAATCTTGGCATTTATCTCATTTTATTTCAAGATTTCAATCGTGAGGACACTGACTCGAAAAATGGAGTCGAGAGTCCCTGGTGCTGCCGAGTCCCAGCTTTATTATGCACTGGGTCGTAGCCAAGTTCATGACAAGTAACGCTCTCTGCTTGTCTTATTACCGCCTTGTCTTCTGCTCTGAACTCTCCGCTATCAGCAGTAACAGCATCGAGCATTGATAACCATCTTCTCATACATTTGCAATTCCTCTCAAATATTTTTATTCTCTTCTGCCGTTGGCAATTAACGAATAGCCAACATGCTGGCAAAGCTGGCAGATTTAGCTCCATATGATCTATCTGGCAGTGGCATAATATTCCCAAGGAATTGGTACCATTTGGCCGGAGTACAAGTGTCAATGCAACGGGAACTGCAGCGCACTCATTAGCATATTTGCATATTTATGACCCATTATGCTTCTCGTTAAAGTTTTCCTTCTGACAGATTTTTACAAATATTTTGACAGTACAGTAAATAAAGCATAAAACCGTGTCTGCGTCTCTTGTGAGCCAGATTATTATAACAGGAAATCAGGCAGGCGAATGGTTGTTATCGAAAGCAGTCGGAAATCCAAGTTCGCATTATTGGCGTGCCAGAAGCGCAGAACTTGGGTTCAAAAAGGTTTATCAGTCTGAAAAAGAGCAGATCATTCTCTAATCCCAGTCTCCCTTAGTCTGAAAATGAAATACCAGTACTAGATGCTGGTGGGAAGTTACTGTGTATGTACTAACCGGACATTTATAGAAGCTGATAGTTGTGCAAATAAGATTAGGTCAAAGAAGAGAAAATTAGACTTTGAGATGACATTTTCAGAAACTGCACCAGGAAATATCCCAAGAAAATAACAAAAAAAAAAGCATAAGGGTATAAGGGTGCTGATACACATTGAATTAAAGTTGCCAAAAAGTGGGTGATTTCAGCAGTGAATAAGGAAGTTACTTCCGAAACGCGCCAGTTGTTTGATGACTTGTGTTCAGTGCTTTTATCATGTATGGAATAAAGTTACAATAAACACGAGTTTCTCAAGAAGGACGGAGTGCTTGCTTATCTCTTACTGGATTTCGGCAATGATGGATCATTTTAGCACTCACCCGCAAAGTCAGCCATGCTTGAATTTTTCTAACAAATAAAGCTGTACTCTGTAATGCTATAGCATGCAAACATGAAATATATGAAATTTGAATTGCTTTACTGCTCTAGAAAATAGGAAAAAACAAGAATACTAAGCGCATAAACTGGCCAAATCATGTGTCCCCACAGCCGTGATAAGGTGATTCTCTTTGCTAGGAACCTATCTAATGTGAATCCTCTCCTAGGCTGAAGTCAACATATATATGAGTAGGTAGGATCCTGCTGTGATTAAAACTGCCAGAGGCTGAGGGGTGGAATGCTGGGTCAGAGAGCCTATGTATAAATATCAAAAGCCTGACCGCCATTTCCAAACAGAAGACAGGTGTGTACAGGTGTTTACTAAGAAAAACCTAGAAATATGAACTGCGATATAAACTGGCGTGCATGCAGCATGTAAGTGCATGTTCACACCTGGCCACTAAACAGAAAAAAACAAAGACAGAAACATAATAAGAAAATACTCTGCAATAAATAAATAGCAATAGTGCATGAAAATAATATAGAGTACTTAGTTAACATAATTTTGATCAAAATAATGCAAAAGCCATCCCACCACGTCGCGGTGACCCTATTAGGGACAGTCCTATTTCTAATATTTAAAACCTTACCATTGTCAAGTGACATGCATGTTGATAAGGGCTGAGAAAGACTGAGTCCGGATAGTAGACACTCAGCCATGGGAAACTAGATGAATGGAGTTTCCAGCTCAAGGAAAATCAGGCCGTACCTTTATATGCTGGAGATGCTATTTATTTATTGCAGAGTACTGCTGTTCTGTATAAGATATCATTCAGCATGGTGCAGCACGGTGGCTCAGTGGTTAGCACTGTAGCTTTGCAGCGCTGAAGTCCTGGGTTCAAATCCCACCAAGGACAACAACTGCAAGGAGTTTTTATGTTCTCCCCTGGTTTTGATTGGGTTTCTTCTGGGTTCTCTGGTTTCCTCTAAAGACATACAGATAGGGAATTTAGATTATGAGCCCCAAAGGGAGCAATGACTATAATGTCTGTAAAGCACTGTGGAATTAATGACGTTATATAAATAAAATAAATTAAAGTTAAAGTTAAATTATAAGTAAAATAAATTTCAGACGTCAGTGGGTTAGTTATAACCATCAGATTTTTATCCGTTTTTCTCGTATTAACAGCAACAAAAAAGATGAAGCTGCTCATATCAAATAGCCTGTGAAAAATGAGCATCGCATGGATGAATGACATCCAAGTGCTGTCCGATATCTTTCACGGACCCATAGATTTGCATTGGCAAGTTTGATCCAAGACTTGGATCAAGTACGAACATATTTCCATGATTTTTTGCAGACAGCATTGGACCACAAAAATACATGGTCATGTGGACAGCTCCTTTAGGTACAAGTGTTATCTATGAAAAACATGGATAGAACTTGTACACGAAAAACTGATGTCTAATTGAGCCTCAGTAATCTTGGTCTTAGATCTGGAGACCAGAGATTCCAGATGTTCTCTTGCCTTTATTGAATCAGGTTGCCCATTGGCTCCTTATGCCAACATAGAATCCTAGAATGTTAGAGTTTGAAGAGGCCTCCAGGGTCATCGTGTCCAACCCCCTGCTCAATGCAGGAGTCACTAAACCATCTCAGACAGAGACGTCCATTGAAGGAGAACTCACCACCTCTCATGGCCGCCTGTTCCACTCATTGATCACCCTCACGGTCAAAACAGTTTATTGAAACTTTGACATCATTGTAACATGCCATACTATCAAAACAGACTATACCACTTGGATCTACTACGACTACAATGAGTGTTCCCTCCTGAGTTCTGTCCAGTTTCAAAAGACTAGAATATGTTTGTGTATCTCATTCTCGACATTTAGTTTTTGATTTGATAAGGATTGGAATAGGATAGCGTTGGATGTTTTTAGTAACAGATACTGAAATCACAATCCAAGTGCGGATCGTGATGTACGGAAGACCGTAGGTCTCCTGACCCTAACTCAACAGTCCTATAGGAATTTATAAGGCTATAGAGTTTGGGTCAAGAAATCCAGTAGGTGTACTTGTACAATGCGGTCAAATCTGTGATCCTGGGTTCAAATCCCACCAAGAAAAGGAGTTTGTATGTTCTCCCCGTGTTTGTGTGGGTTTCCTCTGTGTACTCCAGTTTCCTTCCACACTCCAAAGACATACTGATAGGGAATGTAGATTGTGAGCCTCAATGGGGACGGGGATGAGGTCTATAAAACGCTGCGGAATATGATGGAGCTATAAAAGTGAGTAAAATAATTACCATAGATGGCACAAACGGCGATATTACTGCAGCCCTAATTATATGAACTTGCATTAAAAAATAGGAAAACAGAGATTTAATAGTGTACTGTAAGGAACCTTTTTCTGCACCAGAGCATGTACATCAGTGTTCATACATTGTCACCGAGTATGAAATTGCTTTTCTCCTCCTAGTAATTATGTTGCCATCTGGGGATTATATTGATTAGATCTATATACTACACAAAGAGCTTTTTAATTAAAATAGCAACGTCAATATACAGACATATGCAATGTGAATACATTTTGGGGCGATATGATGGTGTGCGACTTATAATGCATATGATTTATTATTTTCACATATTCTTCAGGTTACGGTCACTGGTCGATACATTAATCTCTTGTTACCGATCACTGTTCCTTTAACAAAAGTTTCTGGAGTGATGCTCTGCGGCAGTACCAGGAATTAGGCCAAAGTTCTTTCCCTCCAGTTATGTACAATAGAAAGTGCTCCGAGAGCCTGGGAAGAAAATTCGGCATTTTCACTCCCAATCCAAATCTTTCAAGACAATTTTCTGCAGTTTGCTTCCAAATGAGTTCCGGTCTGTGCAAGGCGAGAGATTGCGGCTGGAATAATGAGGAATTAAGTAAGGTTCAAGCTTTTGGGTTTATTGTTGATTGTCCTGCGCCAAATTCTGTACAGATTATAAATGATGTGTTTAGATTTTCGCGGACCTCGCCTCTGTAATTCTGTGATTTATGCTGTCATCGCTTTGAACTGGGATAGGCTGACGGCTGGGGGATTGCTGCATTAATTACATCTAGACCACTGAAGCGTGAAGGAGAATTATCATTAAAATGTAGTTTTGCTCTTTATGGTTATTTGAAATTCTCTTTTTCGCTCGTGTTCTCACTTTGTAAGAGTAAATGTTTTCTGAGCCATTTTACATGTCTGATTCTGTTGCCGTTAGCTATTTGGTTCAGTTTTTCCAGGAGCGATTCTAGCTTTTTTTGGTGCTGGTGGTGGACAGTGAAATATCGCCTACCTTCTGCTTGTTGGAGATTGGAAAGAGGGAAAGTATCTTTTTCTATCGTCAAAGTGCTGCTGAAAATGCTGCTGTCATACAGTCGGGGATGGGCACCATTGGTGGCACAAGTATGGTGCCCCCCTAAATGTTCTTATGTCTAGGTTGTTACTGGATACTTGGATATCACTGCACAAAAAAGTGTAAGGGTATGTTCACATCTCGATTTCGCCTACGTGACGCACCCCCTGGGCCATATTCTTTTAGGGGGAATATCCGGAGCCGGATCAGATGGGGGTTGTAGTCTTCCGAGTGGCTGTGACCCGGTCCGTGCCCAGGGTGTCAAACTCAGTTGTATGTGGCAGTCCTACAGATGTTAATAAGTTCTTAATGTCGACTACGCCACCCGTTGTATTGCGGTCACTATGGCCGCCGCTGCAGCAGGGTCCGCTGAGGCTGATGGCGTAGGTGCAGCTTGTGATGGTATAACCCCCAACGGGTGGGGTATAGCCTCAGGGGGTCAGGTGCAGAGGATGGGGGTTGTGGTGGTGCAGCATAGGTGTTAAAGGAAGACAGAGTCGGGTTGTGCAGTTTAGGGTATTTACTCACTGCTGATGTTCCGGTCACTCCAGCTTCAAGTGACCTCCCGAGCCGTGCTGCATCCACCAGGTCCTGGATCCAGCCAACCCCCAAGCGAGTCCGGAGCGTGACCCTGAGCTCTCCTTCTGTCCTTTCTCTGGCCGTCCCCACTATTGATCCACCCAGGTCCAGCTCCCTCGGGCCTTCTGTTGGGAGACCCTTGGCCTTGGGTTCCCTGACCCTCCACGTGGTATGCCTTCGTGGTGGATGTGGTGGGTGGCCGTGGCAGACGCTGCCCACGGCCTCCGGTCTCTGGCTGGGGTGTGTTTTTGCCCCCACCAGCTTGGGTTCCGGTACCCTGATGCCGACTCTTCACCCGTGGATTGGATTTGGGGTCTTAGAGTCCTCTCTTCTGCTTCCCCCTCTGGGTCTCTCTTTCTTTCTCCTCTCTCTCTCTCTCTTGGGCTGCTCTGCTCCTCTGCTTCTTACTCTGACAGACTGACCCTGTTCTTTGATGGTGCCCACCTTATATACACCCTCTATGTGTGAGCTCAGGTGACCAGCACCCAATGAGCTCCTATCTTTACCCAGGCTGCTCCCCCTATCTGCCCCTACACTACTTGGGATGTTCCACCCCCCTCCCACTCCAGCCAGGAACAGACTCGGTCGTACCTGCACATTTCTAAGTGGGAGTACCGTCGGCCTGCTCCTCGGAAATGGAATGTATGTAGTGCATGCAGCCTACCGAGCTCAGATCCACACTCCATCCTTACCCGGGAGTGGAATATCACACCTCTGGGTTGAGGTGCAATACCCCTGTAGCAGCCGAATCCTCAGGGTGCTACATACGCTTACATCTGAAACCCTGGAAAACGAATCTGGGCGTATGCACTGACGGGGTCTTAGACTGTAATGATGTAGACGGGGTCACTGTGTGCTCTATCGGACATCATTTTCGGCTACGACGTGGTCAGCTACGTCTTGGAACCTGCCTCAAAGAGACGTATAAGGCCGAAAATAATGTCCGATAGAGCACACAGTGACTCTGTCTGCTTTATTACAGTCAATGGTTGCCCCAACAGAGCCACTGACCTTAGGCTAAAATGTGATATGATCATAGTCTAAGGAAATTGTGCTCACTTACAAAATTTTGCATTCCCCCCAGTAAATTGTGCATATGGAGTTGGAAAAATCAGCTGCAAATTTCATGTCGGAAATCAAGACAACTCCATGGTAAATCCGCAGCACAATCCAAATGTGCAACATTTGGATTTTGCTGCTGATTTACAATGGAAATTACTATGGGTTTTACACTGAGAAAGGGGAAATGCACCGTGAAATTCTGCAACAAAAATTGATATGCTACAGATTTTAAAATCCATAATTTAATGTCCCTGTAGCTTGTGGATGAGATGAGATGCACTATCGGTGCTGTAATCTACTGTGGATTTTTTGCTCGCAAATCGGCTGGTGAGATCAACAGCATTTTTTCCCCACAGGGATTACAGTTTTGTTGTCCTCATACCCGCCCTTTGGAACCTGATCACATTGGGCATTTCAGTTAGAAACTCACTTGTTGAGTAGGTCCTGGTGAGGTTCTCGTTGTCAATGCCCTGGACCCACTCAGTTGGGTGAAAATGTCGCTTTATTTTTTGCAAAGTAAAAAATGCGATTGTCTTTGTAGATAGCGTGTGTCTATGTCATAAGTGCTTGGTAATTACAGTTACAAAAATTGAGGATGTGGAGATCTCAAGACATTTCCTGATCAGATTTCTCTCATGGCGAGCGTTCTCACGGAGATGAGCACAGAGGCCGTTGAGAACACCCTAATGCACACAAAAGGACCATTTATATACAGGACTTCCTGCCAGGACTGTGGAGTCAGAGTCGTGGAGTCGGAGTTGGTGTCCATTTTGGACATATAAAATATGTAATAAATTGGGTACAGTAGTTCAATGCCGTTTGTGGGGAATATTTTTTCATAAGAATTTGGGAAAGTTATGAAATGTCCTATAAATGTCTGACCTATTCCTGATCTAAGGGTCTAGACTTTTAGCTGAGATGAATCTGTGCTACAGTAAATTTATCACATGAGCCATGTATGAGGGAGTCGGAGTTGGAGTCGGTGTCATGAAAATTGAGGAGTCGGAGGTTTGGCTTACCGACTCCACAGCCCTGTTTCCTGCGACTTTTTTCCTGTTTTTTTTCCCTTTTTTTTGCAGCAAAAAACCCTCTAGCCAAATGTTGGGGTTTCCTTCTGGTCTTTTTTCCATTTTTTGGTTATGTGCACACGGAGTATTTTTGGGTGCTGAAAAGCGGAAACTCAAAGTTTTTGAGGAGTTTTGAGATTTAGAGGAGAATTTTGAAAGTTTCTCCACCAAAACCTCCTTGGAAAAACTCTATGGTGTGTTATTGGTTCTTTGGCATTTTTTTAAAAGCCGTTTGTTCTAGGTCTGCCTTTTTTTCATGCGTTTACCCATAGACTTCACTACAGAGAAAAAAAAACATAAAACGCTTGTAAATATATGCCTAGAGTTCAATAACTGTGTGATGGACGCCTCGAAGGATTTTTCTATAAATATTCATTGATGGCTATAAATATACATCCATCTGGACCCCCACAGTTCGCTGAATGAAAGGATCATAGCATTTTCTACAATCATTATTGCAGACACAGCAGCTCTCTCTGGTACGGCTGCTCAGCTTTATTCGAGGGCAGGCTTTCAATAAATATTACTGAAATTCACATTTAGGTTAATAAAAAATTTGTTTGTGTTTTTTTATGTTGGTATTGTACAGATGAAAGAGATATTGGATTGCTTGTACATCCAAGGTAAAGTTGGCCATACACAAGCGATAGCTATCGGCCAATTGCGGTCTCTTTCGACTCCTCCATACCGGTTCAGCCGAACATTAATGTGTTTTCAATGAGGAGAGCAGAGAAAGCCGCTGTCAGACATATCTGGCGGCGACTTATCTTCCAAAGAATACAAAGGATTGGGCACTTAAATGCAAACGGCCCAATCCTTCTATCGCCTACTATTATCTGTTGGGTAGAGTAAGAAGGACACTACAATGTCGGCCAATTCCATTGAAAACGGGAAATCCTGATGGCTTTAATATTTGTAATTCTCAAATTACCTGGAAGGAAAAAAAACAAAGGAAGGAGTGTGGATTGAAATTTGTATGTGTCACCCCAAGGAAGCATTGTTGCTTTGCTATGGTCCAAAATATTGGGCTACCGCTTAACAAGCAGCATGGTCAAATATTCTTCACTAGGGTACTTGAAGGACTCTCTAATCTACAATTATAATGTAGGTTATTTTTTATGGCCTTCCTCCCCGGCCTGCTTGCTCATTGTTTTCCATTTTGCTTTCATTGCCAAGCTGAGAAAATGCAGGAGGCGAGGAACGTGCAGCGAGAACCCCATGATAATTAGGCTGTGTTGTAATAAGGGGACCTCAGTCTTGGACTATCACAGCATTCTTCTCATTGCATAGATTTTGTTATCGACCGCTTCCATCTTAACCTTTAAAATTGTTTATAATTAATGTAAAATGCGCTGTTTTTCTGGCCTCGCTAATGATTTGTTTAATTGATCGCTGGCTCTTTCAAGTATAAAACTGAGTTTGGATTACTTCCATATCCTTGAGTCAGTCAGATGCTAGGTTAGTGGAAAGTATTTGCAAATCTCTTGTGTTCCTCAGAAGAAAGTTCACATCTTGGTCAGATATTTACCCCCCCGCCCCATGATCTTCTACTCTACTGTCTTTTTCCTCTACAGTTTTCTATCCAAAACAAAGGCCTCGTATATAACAAGTATTGCAGACGTGAAGTGGAGCAGTACACAGATTTATCAATGCTCGTGTCATGGTATTAGGTCATCTCTTAGGATATGTTGACACGTGGCGATTCTGCCTGGGATATTTGCCATCAATTATTAGACAGTAAAAAAACAAAAATCTATGAATGGAAGACCCCCAAAAAGACTATTTTAAACATACCCTATAAAACCCTTGTTTAAAAGGTTTTATCCTGGTGGAAGCTTCCTTTTACAGAATCCTTTACCCGTAGTAGGTAAAAAAATATATGATTGGATATGCTGCACAAAATCTTTAGCATTAATCATTTTGATCCTAAAAAATTTGTCCATTTTGATAAAAAAGGAAGGGTCAGAATAGTAAAAGAAACAGAATAAAGTAACGCTGACCTCTCGAATTCTCTCACACTTTTCTGGTCTTCCACTGATCTCTACATCTTAGTTGCTCTCAATATTCAGTGACCCTTCGCTAAGGGTCATTTCTTGTGCTCCAAAAGTTACCAGACAGAAAAGACCGATATGGGACCAGGGAAACATCGAGATCAGTGAAGAAAGCATCACTTCTTTTTGTTTCTTTTGTCACGCTGAACCATTTAAAAAAAAAAAAAAAATATGTGGACAACCTTTTTAATTATTTGTAAGCCTGGAAAAAGTTCTACCATTGGTGGCTGGATTGGTACAAGTCAATGCCAATAATGGCCAAATATAAATGTGAACTGCATACAGTAAAACTATTACCAGGCAACCATGGTGTCACCCAGAGGTCACATCATGTTAACCATGGAAAAAAATTGCCGCATAGTGCTTGACCTTTAGCATATATGTATAGTAGTATGCAAAAGTTTTAGGCAGGTGTGAAAAAAATGCTGCAAAGTTAGAAAAAATAGACATATTAATAGTTTATTTTTATCAATCAACAAATGAATGAACAAAAGAGAAATCTAAATCAAATCATTATTTGGTGTTAACAGCATTTGCATCAATTCTTCTAGGTACACTTACACAAAAGATTTGAAGGAGCTCGGCAGGGAGGTTGTTCCAAACATCTTGGAGAACTGACCACAGATCTTCTGTGGATTTTGGCTTGCTCAAATACTTCTGTCTCTTTATGCATAGTAATCCCTCACAGACTGGATGATGTTGAGATCAGGACTCTGTGGAGGCCATATCATATTCTTTACGCTGAAGATAGTTCTTAATATCATTGACTGTCTTTAGGAATTGTTGTCTTGTTATAGCCAAATATTTCAGATTTTGACTCATCAATCTAGAGCACCTGCTGCCATTTTTTTAGACCCCAGTTCACGTATAGTTGAAACGCTTGGTTTTGTTTCAATGTAGAAGGTATAGTATTTGGAAGCAATTGTTCCGTGAAGACCACTTTTGGTCAGAATAGTAGATTGGTGTAGCTGCCAGTTCTGAGTTGATGGCACTGCTGGACATCTTCTAATTTCAAAGCTAAGTAGGCACAATGTGTCTTTCATCTACTGCACTAAGTTTCTTTGGCCGACCAAAGATTTGGCAATCTTCTCTGGTCCTCAAAGTTGCCCATTTCTTGATGCTTTTTCCAAAGAACTTGAACAGCACATTTTGAAACTGCAGTCTGCTTTGAAATCTTTGCCCAGGACGTTTACAGAATGCTGTATGCCGAGAACAAATCATAAAACCCTTTAGAAAGCACCTGGATAGACCCAGCGTGAAACAAATCTTAAATAATCTGGTTTTCCATATGTGCTTCTGATTGTAAGCTTCTTGTTGACAGGAAACGTGCTGATTGTGGTGACGTTCGGTGAAGTGAAGATTTCTTTTTTCGTTGTGGATGAAGGCTTTGTGCTTTTATCCCTTTCATCTCTTTGATGTTTCTTTTTTTTATCTTCTATTTTTAGAATTCGATATTGCGCTGCATTGCAGCATTGGAATTGAAGCCATTTGTGTTCAGTGTGTTTATGTGAATAATGATTTAGAGCAGCGCTTCAGATGCTCGGCTGTAAACAGGGGACTTTAAATCTTTCTCTTCCAGCCCAAGTGTTTTAGACGAAATAAGACGGATGTCTCACTTAAAGGACCATTAAACCTAAAACAATCCAAAACACAAGTTGCCCTCCATGAAAACTTTTATCAAAGTTTATTGCAGTCGTAAGCATTAATTCATGGATGCAACATGTACTCATAAATAAAGCATTTAGGGCAATAAATAAAAACAACCCTCAATATTATTTTCATTGTCTCACGACCATGAAAATCGAAGTGACCATCCCTTGAGGAGCCATTGTAATTCTATAAAAGTGAACTTTTGTTGCTATGGAGTCATGAAGCCATAGTTTTAACTTTGATTCCTCTATTTCAATTTTCCAAGTACTTCATAAATTGCCAATAATTAATAATAACAAATTTACTGTAGCTATCACAGTTTTTTTTCTTTTAATAATCAGTTCCGTTAGACTGAAGGACATACACTTTTATTAACGTTTCAAAACTTTTCTTAATTCCTATGAAAATTAATTAATCATTCTCTATTAATCATTTTTTCTTTCAAGATTGAGTCAGAGTTTGTACATTTCAACTCACTCCGACTTCACCCAAACCAAGCTCCGACAACACAACTCCGACTCCACAGACGTCGCATCGCATCCATCGATTCATCTTTTAGGTTCTAGGCTGAAATAGTAAGGGTGGAAAATGGCTGACTGCTAAGGCTTCATTTGAAAAAAGGTCTGATACGTGAGGTTGTCCACTATGGGCAATCACTTTTTGTTAGAAGATATTCTTTGATCTTATACTGACCATAGGGTCTCTTATTTCTTGACACACAAGTGATTGCCTACAATGTGTGCAATAAGGCAGAATCAGAACCAGAAGCAGAGATAAGAACAGGGTTAGAATCCAGAAGGTCAAGCAGAATTAGCAAAAGGAAAATAGGGAGATAGTCCTCCTAGGTCAAACCATCCAAGAGTTTACTCAGAAGAACTGTCTGGGAGGTAGCCGAGTAAGAACCTTAGAATCAGACTTCAAATGAACGTTCTGGGTGGTATATAGACTACAATCACTGCCATAGAGAAATTCAAACAATGAAGTTGATCCTTGATCAGCCGCTGAACCTGCCCTACCCTGTCCGCTAATCAACTTGCTTGATTGGTTGGTATTTTGGACTTTAAGATTGATCACAACGCATCCATCATATGTAGCACCTCTTCCATAGATGCCAAGTAGCCCGGAGCTTCAGAGCTACAATGAAACCGTGATGGTCTTCAATGTGTTTTGTCATTGAGACATGTTATAAAATTACAATGGTGGAGTCCAAGAGGTCAAAACTGCTGGCTTCCCAAATGATGGAGAAACCAAAGCCATTCAACAAAGCTCAGAGGTTTTACACAATCAATCGTTCAGATCAGTGTGGCTTTGATTGGATTGTAGTGTGGAAGATTTACAGTAAATTTAATCCAAAGAGTTGCCTAAGGGGTTCGTAGAGCATCACCCATTTCTTCTTGAAATTGATGGTGGCCACAGATTTTACATAAAAAAAATCATCATTTGGCCTAATTTCTTCTTTGAATTGAAATTCACTTAATCTCAATAAAAGGACAGTTCTAGAACGTTATAGCTTTTTTTCAGTCTTTCCTGGGATATAAAGAGGGTAATATTAAATAGAATTCCGGATAGGCAACTGGCAAATAAAATATCGGTATTATTCTAAGAATCTGCAGAGCATTAAACACGTAGGCCCAGAATAATTAATACTGGCGTTTTGTACGCCAGTCTTAATGAAGCGTCCGCTAGAGTAAGAAGCTCCTAATTTATGAAGAAGCGTGCACCTGTAAATTATTTTGGCATAGCTCTCAGATGCCTTGCACCATCATAAATAAATGTAGTCAGGTACTGGTTTATATTTCTGTTATAATTTATAACATTGTTATGGTGTAAATTCTGATGTTACCCATTGAAAGAAAGCAGGAGGTAATGTCTTGGGTGGCAGGTATGTGTTAAGAGATGGTTTTATTTTGACTGGATTTTGGTTCCAGGATTTAGGAGCGACCAAAAGAGCCTGGGTGGGAATGGTCGCTCCCATACTACAGTCTCAGTCTTGCTGGCCTGATAAACTATACCTGGTCTAGCTGAGGTAGTAGTAGTGTGCTGAGGCTGGAGAAAGACAAAGCTGGTAAATATTCTGTGTTATAGCCTGAGATGTTCCTGTGACACTAAGTTGGTGAGATGGTTTTGATTTATTGAATAACTGTTTTTGGGACAAAAGTGCACACACAGAGCAGTATCGCTGGGTAGAAAAGGAAAAAGTATGCGCTCACCTGACTGTGTTGTGTGAAGGCACACCACATGTAGACACGTGTAACTGCTGCTGCGACCCCGTGGCTTGAGGAGAAAAACTTCTTCCAGATGATTAATAGTAGAGGAGCACAATATCATGTTGAACGGGCTTCACTGAGGTAAATGAGAAACCTTTTGTTTTCCAAAATAGGTTCTTATTATTATTATTATTACTCTGTGTTATATCTTGAGATGTTCCTGTGACACTAAGTTAGTGAGACCATTTTAATTTATTGTGCAGAGAAAAGGACTGTTTTTGTTTATTTATATGGGCTGGAGAAAGGACTGTTTTTGTTTATTCATTTGTTCTGAAGAAAGCGGTTTCCGTTTTGAAGCCGTAAAGTTTATGAAGGACAATATACTTTATTCTGATATTAAAACCCTATGCCTGTAAGTATCCACGCAGCTACCAGAGAGCCGAAACCCCCACATTGTGTTCGGACACACCCCATCCCTACTAAACTGTGCCCACTTTTCAGTAGGTAGAGCTGGCTAAGGCTGGTGTAAAAATTACAAAAAAATTGAAAAAGTATTATGCAACATTTCAAGCTGTTTTAACCCAGAATTTTGGGAAAAACTGATGAATTGACACCAATGTGTCCAGACCTTATTAATGTAGATTGAGGTTGGCAGATCATTTAGTAATTAGCTGCAGCTGCTCTTTGCCCCTGACAGTCTATTTTTTTTTGCTCTTTGACCAATGATGTGCCCTATATCTATGGGACTGCTGCAGCCAGTCATTGGCCTCTGCAGTCACGTGACTTAAAAGCTGGCATCAGCGCTGAGGCCAGAGATTGGCCAAAGTCATGTGGCTGTATGGGACATCATCTCTCCAGAGACTTGCAGTAAACAAAGACCGAGGGGGACCATTTTCTGCAGCTTAACTTCTTAAACTCTCCAGCTATTCTTCCAAGGCATGTGATATATATTACACAATAGTCAAACTTGTATACGATAGAAGAAAATTGCACTTCTTAGGATGATATGGATGGTCCCTCGAAGTCTGAATTGTCTGTCTCTCTCTCTTATACATATATATATATATATATATATATATATATATATATATATATATATATATGTGTTTTGGTGTGTGTAATATATATGTATATATATACAGTATGTGTGTGTAATATATATGTGTATATATATATATATATATATATATATATATGTGTGTAATATATATATATATATATATATATGTGTGTGTGTGTGTATATATATATATATATATACACACATGACTATACAATAAAACTTAAAATAACTTACACCAGATGATCCAGTCTAATATACCCAGTAATAATAAGTGTTTATCAGTAATTAAGATGTTTACAGCTTGATAACATTATATAATGGCTAATGACTTATGCAGGTTAATCACTTTTTGGCTTATAGCCATAATTTAATTTCACTATTACTAATAATAGTCTAATCACTCCATCTGTGTACAACAGAAGCATTTTTCAATCAAGCTAAGAAATGTTTTTGATACAATTGCATCTCTAATTTTATGAAAAATAGACAGACAATACTAATTACTAAATTGTGTGATATGTAAAACACTGATTATTCGGTTTTCTAAATCGGTCTAATTTTAAATGAAGTAAACCAGATAATTGGAAACAAACACTTGTATGATTGACAAATTATATTTGTTAAACTACTGAGGTCTTGGAATGGGCCTTAGTTCCATCCTATTCAAGGGAGGCCACTGAAAAATCTGTAAGTCCACAATGCTCCGATTCCATAAATTCTTTACATCCGGACTCTGCGGAGCTGATAACAGTTGATCGGTGGGGAAAGGTGCTGAGTATCAGACCCTACAGATCTGATATCGATGGCCTATCCTATGGACTCATGCACACATACAATACAGACCAAAAGTTTGGACACACCTTCTCATTTAAAGATTTTTCTGTATTTTCATGACTATGAAAATTGTACATTCACACTGAAGGCATCAAAACTATGAATTAACACATGTGGAATTATATACTTAACAAAAAAGTGTGAAACAACTGAAAATATGTCTTATATTCTAGGTTCTTCAAAGAAGCCAACTTTTGCTTTGATGACTGCTTTTCACACTCTTGGCATTCTGGTTTTCACTTCACAGGTGTGCCCTGTCAGGTTTAATAAGTGGGATTTCTTGCCTTATAAATGGGGTTGGGACCATCAGTTGTGTTGTGTAGAAGTCTGGTGGATACACAGCTGATAGTCCTACTGAATAAACTGTTAGCTGCTTTTTTCTTGCCATAATACAAATTCTAAGTAAAGAAAAACGAGTGGCCATCATTACTTTAAGAAATGAAGGTCAGTCAGTGCGAACAATTGGGAAAACTTTGAAAGTGTCCCCAAGTGCAGTTGCAAAAACCATCAAGCGCTACAAAGAAACTGGCTCACATGATGACCGCCCCAGAAAAGGAAGACCAAGAGTCACCTCTGCTACTGAGGATAAGTTTATCCGAGCCACCAGTCTCAGAAATCGCAGGTTAACAGCATCTCAGATTAGTGACCAGGTCAATGCCACACAGAGTTCTAGCAGCAGACACATCTCTTCAACAACTGTTAAGAGGAGACTTTGTGCAGCAGGCCTTCATGGTAAAATAGCTGCTAGGAAACCACTGCTAAGGACAGGCCACAAGCAGAAGAGACTTGTTTGGGCTAAAGAACACAAGGAATTGACATTAGACCAGTAGAAATCTGTGCTTTGGTCTGATGAGTCCAAATTTGAGATCTTTGGTTCCAACCACCGTGTCTTTGTGCGACGCAGAAAAGGTGAACGGATGGACTCTACATGCCTGGTTCCCACCGTGAAGCATGGAGGAGGAGGTGTGATGGTGTGGGGGTGCTTCGCTGGTGACACTGTTGGGGATTTATTCAAAATTGAAGGCATACTGAACCAGCATGGCTACCACAGCATCTTGCAGCGGCATGCTATTCCTTCCGGTTTGCGTTTAGTTGGACCATCATTTATTTTTCAACAGGACAATAACCCCAAACACACCTCCAGGCTGTGTAAGGGCTATTTGACCAAGAAGGAGAGTGATGGGGTGCCACGCCAGATCACCTGGCCTCCACAGTCACCAGACCTGAACCCAATTGAGATGGTTTAGGGTGAGCTGGACCGCAGAGTGAAGGCAAAAGGGCCAACAAGTGCTAAGCATCTCCAGGAACTCCTTCAAGATTATTGGAAGACCATTTCCGGTGACTACATTTTGAAGCTCATCAAGAGAATGCCAAGAGTGTGCAAAGCAGTCATCAAAGCAAAAGGTGGCTACTTTGAAGAACCTAGAATATAAGACATATTTTCAGTTGTTTCACACTTTTTTGTTAAGTATATAATTCCACATGTGTTAATTCATAGTTTTGATGCCTTCAGTGTGAATGTACAATTTTCATAGTCATGAAAGTACAGAAAAATCTTTAAATGAGAAGGTGTGTCCAAACTTTTGGTCTGTACTGTATGTATTACTACACTATAAAGAGCCATAATACACTACCCAGAGACTTCTAGGTTGTCCTACAGTATTTCTATATGCTCTGATTTCAGAGGGATGCATACGGAGGTTTTTTACTAGGGAATAGCAGAACAAGCCTGATACCCTTGCAGCCCTTATTTTCTTAAGAAACAGCTTTTAGCCCGGTTTCACCACCACTGCTTTGTAGTATTTTTCATGCTGTTGCAAATTATTGAAAATTTACATATACGGCACCTTTGTTTTCCATGTTTTTGTGCCATTTTGTCCTATTTTTCTTTTAAATACAGCTGGTTCTAGGACGGATAAAAAAGCAAAAAACGAAAAAAAAAGTGTTTTGAATTACACTATACAACAGAAAAAAAACATAATAAAAACCCTTCTTTACCAAACTTTTAAAAACCTGGAAAAATTGTATGTGAGAAGGAAGTTTCTGCTAGGGTAGGGTTGCGCGACCGTTTTCTCTCCATCTGATCGGCGTTTGATCAGGGTGGTATCAGTTTTTCTCGGACGTGGAGAGAAAAAAAGTTCCTCCACTTTCTCCATTCTCTCAGTCCTCGTAAATTGAACCACATTCGGATGTGATGTTTTTCCCGAACTCATAGACTTACATTGAACATTGAAATTTGAATTAACACTCCGACCAAAATCGGTACTAGGAAAAAAATCGTATATGTGCCCAGCCCCATAGAATATCATGGGAATGAGTGCTATTTGTGAAAACCACTGATATCACAGGTCCGATATAATGGGTCACGTGCACGAGCCCTTAGGCGCACTGTGGTTTCACCAGCACACGGAGGTGGCTCTCATTGTGATTTTTGTTATGGTTATTACTGTATTTACTGAGAAGTCGAAACATAGCTTGCTGCACCCAACCAAATCTCTACTTTTCTGTATGGTGTATAGAAGTAAGAACTGGAATCGCTGACATCGTCGTCTCCTGACTCCTCAATGTTTTCATTTGGGGGACTGCTAGGTCATAACAATTCCAGTTTCCACCCATGGTGAGCTCATTCCTAATTAGTTCCAGATCTACAGTGCTTTTGTTAGAAATATACAATCTGTCGATTAAAGTCCTTTTTTTAGGTTATTTAATTCCTTGTAAATCTGCGAAGTCATGCCTTAGCAGATCTGGCCCTAGTCCCAGATACGTCATGTACCCCTTAGACTATGATTTGGGAATATGAGTCTTTATTTCATACATATCTCAAGTGTTTAAAAGTATTTCAAAGTTTTCAAGCCCTTTATGTCTGCTCACATACATGAATGAGTATGTACATAGACTTTTAGAAATTGTCAGTTTTCACTATGAAGTTCCCCAGTAAACAGGGGCATTCCCTCTCATTTCCAGTAAAGGATTGAATCTATAGGTACAAAAACGGGATTCTTTATTCTAGAAGCTGTAGAGTAGCTGATATGTTTCACTAAAGTGATTAAACCTAATTGTTCCATCTATATCTATGCTCGTTCCCTCTGCTTCAGCTTCAGTCAATGGACCACGCCTTCACCGCTGCCGATGCGGGATAACAATACAGAAGAACTGAATGATATTCTGGGAATTGTGGTGTCGTCCAGGCAGACAACTTGGGGGTTAATTCCTGAACATAGTCATGTCATTGTCTCCTTTCTGTGAGACTTAGGTGGGGCTCACACCATATAGCTCCCTGCCTCTAGTTTCCAGTTATAGGTTATACCTGACCCTGGTTCTGGTCCTAAACCTCTGCTGCCCTAATCCTGTGTGGTATTTAGTTGCTGACCTCGGACTGTATTGATTTGGGCCTTTGCCTGCCAATTCTGACTTTGTTTTCTGACTTTTAATTTGGCTTTTACGATCCTTCTCTGCCAGTCCGCTCCACCAGCCAGCAGCGCCAACCCAGGAAGCCTTGTATAAGTCCAGATCCCTGAACATGGATTAAAGGATTAAGGGTAAAAGCCAGGGAATTCCTTTTAAGCGCTGCCAGACTATCATGAACAGAGCTACTTTACAATAATAATTCAGATGGCCATATTTTTTAGTTCCACATGGGGTCAGAACCCAGTAATTTCCCCTCTTTAAAAACACCTGGATGTATGCTCAATGTCTTTTGATGGTGGGCGTTGAAGGTATGTCGTTTGCAGTACTGTACCTAAGAGCTTCTATGCTTAGAGCAGCCTCTTGGCTGTGTCTGGGAATGGTGAAACCTTCAATACTAGTTATTTAAGACCTTGATCACCATTGTCCAAGAGTGAAGTATAATGAAAGGGGGACTCCCCCTTCGGTCAGACAACTGGGTTTGACTGCAACATCTAAGTTGTTAGAAAGCCACAATTGAAGTTTTCTCAGCTGTCGCAGCAGTGTCACCTACAGCTCCTCCTTCTTTAAAATCATTTTAATGATCGTTCATTGCCATTTGGCAGTGATCAGTGCTTTAATTTGCAAATATGTCTTTTGGCTGAAGAGACTTATGAGCGCATCAGCGAGCACTCCGGCTGTAAGAATGGGCTGTTGGTAAAGGCTCCTGTTCTTAGAGCACCGATCGAGGTAACCCAGCCTTATACCAGGATGGTGAGCGGACTGCAAACTATGTCCTACGAGGAACGGTTAAAGGATCTGTCAATGTTTAACTTGCAAAAAAGAAAGGCTAAGAGGAGACTTAATAGCTACAAATATGTCAAGGGCTGTCACACTGTAGGGGGATCATCCTTATTCTCATTTGCACATGGAAAGACTAGAAGCAATGGGATGAAACTGAGAGGGAGAAGATACAGATTAGATATTAGAAAAAACTTTTTGACAGTGAGGGTGATCAATGAGTGGAACAGGCGGCCATGAGAGGTGGGGAGTTCTCCTTCAATGTAAGTCTTCATACAGAGGCTGGACAGACATCTGTCTGAGATGGTTTAGTGAATCCTGCATTGAGCAGGGGGTTGGATCAGATGACCCAGGAGGTCCCTTCTAACTCTAACATTCTATAATTCTATGATATACAGCTGACATCTCCCGCAGATGGCTCACCTTTGTGCTGTACATGCATTTTAGTTTGCACTATGTACTGTATATACAATGTGCCATGTTAGCTTTATTCATAAACCTGAATTACATCTTCCCTGTAGCTTTATTTTAAGTACAAATACGGGATTGGATCCTTTTGGAGTACTGTTGGAGTGTTTTCCCCTATAGAATGCAAGTTTTTTGGGAGGTTGCTTCTATAAAACCTATGGTGTTTCTTCTAGGTCTCTAATCCAAGATACCCCCCCTTGTTTCTGAAGAAGCACATTAAGACAAAATGATTCTAGATTGAATTTTCCATTTCAGAAATCCACCAGTGTGTCCTTAACACGGCTTCATTTCCTTGTACTAAAAACAGATTACTGTGTCTAGCTCGTCCAGAGATGGAGCTTCACATTACCCTGGTTCATTTAAGTTTCAAGCTCCTTGTTTGCTTATTGGAAAATGATTCATTAGAGCGCTTGGCCTGGGAAAGAGTTTATTACACAGCCGTCAAGTCAGATAGTTTGCAGACAGCTGGGGTCTTGTGCAGTCTCAAGTAGATGATTTCACTTGCAGTTTTCAGAGAGAGCATAGTTGTACGGAGACTCTGAAGAGACTTAATAAAGAGACCCTTGGATGAAATCTTGACTAGAGGAAAAACCCAAACCAGTCATTTTGAGGTTACTTTCTGTTTTTTTTTCCTTCCTCGGAAAATGTGCATAATATTCAGCGTAACACAGATTCCTGTAAACCATGAAGAGGTAACATGAGATGAGGCTTCAACTGAAGTTTTTGTCCCAGAAGTCTGAGGATTTCTACAAGTTGAAGCGTTTTTGGTGTCTACTGCATCTTCGCGAGTCCTGAACTGATCTTATAAGTTGTACCTTATAAGTGGATTGCACAGGACATCCCGGGTGGTCATGAAGGGGGATGGAGGAGCGATGTGGAACCTTATGTGGAAATATTGCCTTTCGGTCCGAACTATAAGGTAAGGTCAAAGTCTATGAATGAAATTAATAATTTTTGAGATATTTAGTGGGGGCAATGTAGGGTAGCTGCTGTCTTGGAGATGGGTCTCCTACCCAGGAGCTAGATTACATGATTAATACAAATGAACATCTGTTGGCTGAAGGCATCAGAAGAGCTTCTGAAAATAGGAATTTCGTATATAGAAAGACTACTAAATTGAGATTATAGGGTGTGACTCTGATAAGAACCAGAGAAACAATAACCAACTGAATGTGGGAATTAATGGGTTCTAGATTGACGAACACTTTTACATTATCTGAAAATACACATTTTTGATTTAGTTTTTGATGCAATTTTTGAGGCAAAGTCAGAATTGGATTTGGCAATTTATGAGAAATGTACAGTAAGTTCTTCTTTTTTTGTATTCCTTTTGAATTCACAAGAGATAAGCAGATCTTTTGAAATTCAACTTTGCCAAATTTTCCCCAAAAATTAGTTTTGTGGTGAATAAATTTGCTTGAATCTCAATACTGGAAAGCTTGTAACTGCTCGGAAAATACAAGCGGGGGAGAGGAAAGAGAGAGGACTCTGCTGACCATAAGAGCTTACACTCTACAGGAGAGAGAAAGAACACTGCTGACCATAAGTACTTACATTCTACAGGAGAAAGAGAACCCCGCTGACCATAAGAGCTTACACTCTACAGGAGAGAGAGAGAAAGAGAGGACCCCGCTGACCATAAGAGCTTACACTCTACAGAAGAAAGAGGACCCCGCTGACCATAAGAGCTTACACTCTACAGGAGAGAGAGGACTCTGCTGACCCTAAGAGCTTACACTCTACAGGAGAAAGAGGACCCCGCTGACCATAAGAGCTTACACTCTACAGGAGAGAGAGAGAAAGAGAGGACCCCACTGACCATAAGAGTGTACACTCTACAGGAGAAAGAGGACCCCACTGACCATAAGAGCTTGCAATCTACAGGAGAAAGAGGACTCCGCTGACCATAAGAGCTTACACTCTACAGGAGAGAGAGAGAAAGAGAGGACCCCGCTGACCATAAGAGTTTACACTCTACTGGAGAAAGAGGACCCCGCTGACCATAAGAGCTTACACTCTACAGGAGAAAGAGGACCTCGCTGACCATAAGAGCTTACACTCTACAGGAGAGAGAGAGAAAGAGAGGACCCCGCTGACCATAAGAGCTTACACTCTACAGGGGAGAGAGGACCCCGCTGACTATAAAAGCTTACACTCTACATAAGAAAGAAGACCCCGTTGACCATAAGATCTTACACACTACAGAAGAAAGAGGACCCCACTAACCATAAGAGCTTACACTCTACAGGAGAAAGAGGACCCCATTGACCATTAGAGCTTACACTCTACAGGAGAAAGAGGACTAAGCTGACCATAAGAGCTTACACTCTACAGGAGAGAGAGAGAGAAAGAGAGGACCCCACTGACCATAAGAGCTTACACTCTACAGAAGAAAAAGGCCCCACTAACAATAAGAGCTTACACTCTACAGGAGAAAGAGGACCCCACTGACCATAAGAGCTTACACTGTACAGGAGAAAGAGGACCCCGCTGACCATAAGAGCTTACACTCTACAGGAGCAAGAGGACCCCGCTGACTATAAAAGCTTACACTCTACAGAAGAAAGAAGACCCCGTTGACCATAAGATCTTACACTCTACAGAAGAAAGAGGACCCCACTAACCATAAGAGCTTACACTCTACAGGAGAAAGAGGACCCCATTGACCATTGGAGCTTACACTCTACAGGAGAAAGAGGACTCCGCTGACCATAAGAGCTTACACTCTGCAGAAGAGAGAGGACTCTGCTGACCATAAGAGCTTACACTTTACAGAAGAGAGAGGACCCCACTGACCATAAGAGCTTACACTCTACAGGAGAGAGAAGACCCTGTTGACCATAAGAGCTTACACTCTACAGGAGATAGAGGACCCCACTGACTATGAGAGCTTGCACTCTACAGGAGAGAGGAGATGACCCCACTGACCATAAGAGCTTACATTCTACAGGAGAGAGAGGACCCCACTGACCATAAGAGCTTACACTCTACAGGAGAGAGAGGACCCCACTGACCATAAGAGCTTACTCTCTACAGGAGAAAGAGGACCCCGCTGACCATAAGAGCTTACACACTACAGGAGAGAGAGGACCCCACTGACCATAAGAGCTTACACACTACAGGAGAGAAGACCCTGCTGACCATAAGAGCTTACACTCTACAGGAGATAGAGGACCCCACTGACCATAAGAGTTTACACTCTACAGAAGAAAAAGGACCCCACTAACAATAAGAGCTTACACTCTACAGGAGAAAGAGGACCCCACTGACCATAAGAGCTTACACTCTACAGGAGAAAGAGGACCCCGCTGACCATAAGAGCTTACACTCTACAGGAGAGAGGGGACCCCACTGACTATGAGAGATTACACTCTACAGGAGAGAGAGGACCCCGCTGACCATAAGAGCTTACACACTACAGGAGAAAGAGATTTAGGCTGTGTGCCCACGATGCGTTTTTTAAGAGTTTCCGCAGCGGCAATTCCGCTGCAGAAACGCTTAAAAAACGCTTAGTAGAAGGTCTGCCATGTTCCCCAATGATAATCCGCATGTGCTGTGTACATGCTGCAGAAATTTCCGTTGCGGATTATCATTGCGGAAAAATCCGCAGCATTACCAATTATTTTGCGGAAGCGCTGCGTTTTCGCCCCCATTGACTTGCATTAGAACGCATGGAATCCGCATCACTGGATCTGTACATGCGGATTTCATGAGTTTCTATGTGCGGATGGTACCCGGGTTTGGAGAAGAGGAGACTCTCCTCCGGACCCGGGTACCATAGAACCTGTAAAAAAAAAGAATAAAATAAAAAATATACATTATACTTACCTTCTGATGGCCCCCGGTGTCTTTATCCGATGCGTCCTGGCTTGCCGGCAGCTTGCGGTGGACTCAAGGACCAGCCATGATGTCATTTAGTCATGTGATGGGTCACACGACCGCTGATGTCGGCAGGTCCTTTAGTCCACCGCGAGCTACCAGCAAGCCAGGACGCATCGGATAAGGACACCGAGGGCCATCAGAAGGTAAGTATATTTTTATTTTTTACCATTCTTTTACGGTCACGCTATATAAATCCAAGCCGGTTGCATGGATTTATATAGTGTGACCAAGTTGACAAGCACTTTCCAAGTGATGCTAAAATCGTTTGGAAAGCGCTTGACAACCCGCATGCGAAAATGCATGTGAAGAACGCTTCACATCCACATGTCCCTGGCAGGAAAAACACATGTACAATCAGCATGTACAATCCGCATGTACAATCCGCATGTACAATCCACATGTACAATCCGCATGTACAATCCGCATGCGTTTTTTCTGCCAGGGAGATGCAGAAACGCTCAGGAAAAATCCGGAGCATTTCTGCATCGTGGGCACATAGCCTTACCCTGTGACTCTGTAGATGGAAAACGTACAAACTGTGCTCCACTGGGTACTGCTGATCTGTGATGGCCAGGTACTGACCAAGGTACAAGGTATGATAGTCCGCTAGAGGTCACAGTTGCAGGGCATTATGGGAAAGTCCATGCATCAACACAAAATGACATTAGCCCACTCTCTGATGCTTCAGCCTTGTGGGAAATGGTGTCGGGCAAGTGTTTTTTATGCGAATCGAATCTCAAAATGTTCGAACATGTGAAACTTTAACTCGATCCTCCACTGACTGATCTGCTCATCTCAAGAATTCACTCATGGATTTGTCTCCAAAACTGTGTACCAAAAAAAAACTTCACCTTTAACTTGTGCCTGGGTCGTCTGGGATTCAACTGACCTGGACATGGATCCTTTTTGCCAAAAATTGCTGCAAGACTACAGCAAAATTCTAAGGTTTTGCAGCAACTATGTCTAAATACTCACAATGTCTGAGGTTTATTTTAATGCATATGGAGCAAGAGAAGCCATCAGACTTAATTACAGCATTTTCTAATGCCTAAAATAAAGCAGATGTATGCGCAGAGTGCAAGGAGAATGAATGTAAACAGGTCTGTGAGCAGCCGATGAAGTCATCGTGGTGACAATGAGCCGTCCAGACGTGCTGACATCTTATTGTATCCCAGACACTTACTATGTATGGAAATGTATACATGGCAGTCAGCACCTTACACTTCTGCAAGATTACAGCGCAAGATTCTCAGCGGATACAGCATTACCGCCGACCACCAATCTGGGTGATATTTAGTCGCAGTTCTTTAGGTGAATTATTTGGATTATATTCACATTTTATTTTATTATTATATTACAACTTTTGTACGACCGCTCACAACTTGCAATCTTTATATAGAAATGACGCAACGGCGTTGTATATAATATAAGTACAATATAGGAATTTAAGCCAAAAGAAATAAATGATCCATCACGGAGTGGCTTGTATTATTGGGGTCGTCCACTTTTAAGGAATTTTTTTTTTACTTGATGCTTTTATTTGGGGCTAAAAATCATTTTGTTTTATTAAAAATCTGGCACCATTTGACTTTTCCAGACTCTTTTTTATTTGTTTGATGTGGTTTGTGGTCATAAATAAGCTGAGAGTTCAGAAAAAGAAAAACAAGAGTCCCCTGACAGCTTCAGAATGAGCTCACTGATAGATTCTCAGTGAACTCATTCTGTAGCCAGAAATAGACTTTGCAATACAGAGGCTGAAGAAGGCAAACAGTGCAAATTTCTTAATGAAAACCAGTTGCAATAATGATTTTCAGTCTTAAATACGTGCATTTAAATGAAACAAAAAAAAAATAGTGTCCCCAAAGGTGGACAACCCCTTGTGTTGTCACTGGACTAAAACGCCCTCAGTTCTGGGGAAGCCGGGTCTGACGTAATAACTGTATTTTATTAGTACAGGATTATTTTGTTTGAGATGCAAAACTTAAAGTGTTTGTCCCTTTTCAAAGATTATTACTCCATAGGCTCAAGAACGCAAAAAAAAACAACTGACCTTGTCCTCATACTTCCGGGGCGCTGCCTCTTGCTGCTGCTCCAGTCTTTGTTGATTAGCTGCAGTGGTGAATACAGCACTGCAACCAATCGCTGGTCTCAGCAGCTCTGCAGATGTAGAAGTTATGAACAGCTGAGCACAGTGATTGATTGCAGCGTCTTCAACGTGACAATACCACTGCAACGAATCAAGAAAGCCCTGAACAGCAGCGAGAGGCTGCGCTATAACTTGAGAGGGTGATTTATACTCATCCATTCCATCACCGATGTTCCAGCGCTGGTCTTCTGTTTACCTTGGCTAGTGATGTAATGTATACCTTATGTGACTGCTGCAGCCAATCACTGCTCTCAGTGGGTAATAGCTCAAGACAGTGATTGTAATTGGCTGCAGCTGTTACACAGAGTATACGGGACATGATGACTGCAGTCTAGGTAAAAAAAAAAGGATTAGTATTGGAGAAGAAATGTGTTAGTAAATATATCTCTTTATATATTGCTACCTTTAACAAGTTCACCTTTTTTTTTTTTTTAAATAGGTCCTTGATTCTGTGCTTGTTTATTTTTTCATATATCTGTATAGGGTTGAAGCTCTGTTTTTCTGATACAGATCCTCTGCATTGGCAATGATAAAATTCTGCCTGCCTGCAGTCACCACTAGGGGGAGCTTGAGAACATACGGCATAGTGTTGATGCAAAATATTGTCCTGCACTCCCCCTAGTGGTGGCAGAATCGTATTGTTCACCTCTGTCTATGCAGAAACAGAGCTCTGACCGCTAAGAAGATTTATAGAAAATATTGACACAAAAAGTTGAGCATGAAAAGGTAACACATTGGTTTGTGAATTGTTTGGGCTTTTTTTCTAGCTTTTTGAACAGGTGACCCCCTCCTTTGTATACACTGTTACTTTTTATTATTTGATAGAAGCTATGTTACAAAGTTACAGCTTATCAGCACTACAATAGGTTCATATTGGGCTCCCAATTCGTCTTATGTCGCATTGTTGGAATCCATCAGATGCCGGATTATCTGCGTTTTACGGTACATGTGCATCTGCGGTACATAAGTAATTCTCTATTTACATCTTGCGGCTCCACTTTGTGTTTTCTGTTGATATTTTCCCCTTATCCTCCTTTCAGCCAACAGATAAGTGCAAAGAGGCGAGAGATCAGGCAGTTCAGCATTTACATAAGCAGTTCAGAGTTTTCTCTTCTTTTTTTTTTTTACAAAAGGGGCTTCATCACTATCTGTGTGGATAATGTTTATAAGACCTGTCACATCATCCAAACTGAACTCTGCAGGAATACAAAAGGGAAACATCAGAACATTCCTTGCTCTGTTTATCCTCTGTACATGGGGGAGAGACTGAATCCCTGCCTAAAATCGAGTCCCCGTCAGGTCACAGATCACACGGATGGATTTCATCTCTGTGTTTGTTCCACACTTGCTCTGTTTTGTATCTGAAGATAAAGTTCATTTCAATGATTTTTATATCTGGATTTTAAAGGTGCGGAATTATCTTCCTCCTCTCCCCTATAGATATCTGATAAGGATGCAATGTATTTTACGTTTACATCCTTTTCATGTTTTCCTGCGCATGGGGCATAAATTCAGTTTGGCGCCCCCCTATACACAACTTAATTGCTTTGCGTAGTCGTCATATGACTTCTCGTATGTATTTTGCCTACATACAGTCACGTGCCAACCTAATTTTCTCCATGTCCAGTGAAAAACGACAGCCCCTGCTTCACTGAGAGAAACAAGAAAAGAAGTTGGCATGTGACCGTATGTATGAAAATCACATATGAGTGGTCATGTGAAGACCGCTAGAACCGGCAAGCAGAGCTGAATCCTGACAGTGAGTATAATACACACTGTTAGGATCTGGTATGCTCAAGGCTTCATTTTATAATTAGTTCCTAACATAAATACTGATGTAGTAATCCTTAACTTGTCAGATGGCACAATACTTTATAAACATAGCCATGTGTGACGTTATCTAGCAAGTTATGGATTGTCATATATGTACAGGATCAGAACCAAATGCAGAAATACATCACTAGAACCACAAACATTACAGAAATACAGCATCACAACCACCATCAGTACAGCAACCAGAAGCACCAACAGTACAAGTATATATAACTAGAAGCAACAACAGTACAAGGATACATCACTAGAAGCACCAACAGTACAAGAATGCATCACTAGAAGCACCATCAATACAGGAATACATGACCAGATCAACCAACATTACAGAAATACATCACTAGAACCACCATTACAGAAATACATCACCAGAACCACCATTAGTACATAAATACATCACCAGAACCACTATAACTACATGCATACATGCTTTGAAGAGCGATCAGTTGTAATGTCAGGTCAGCCCCATATGACGGATTTAAAAAAAAAACTCAGGGGAGCAACGGGACTAAAATAAGAGTGAAAACTGGCCACTTTTACCAGGTGATAGGTCCTCTTTATATAGTAGGCTTGGGACAATGTAACGCTTCATCAGTTGGGGTTATTAATAGACAACGATAAAATAAAAAAGTGACTATTGAGCCTGCAGGATGTCCATGAGCCAACATACACCCCTGGCTAGAACTGTATGGCACAGTTTTTAAAACCATCCCTAAGAATATAGGTGGGAGGTTTAAATACCTTCCTTTTCACCATAAAAGTCTGATTGTGTTGGGGATGTTGAACCGCCCTCTATTACAGCACAAGCCAGGACACCGGGTGATTCAGGGAATGTGATGGGACAACTGAGCATTTATAAAATGAATGAAGGGACCAATTATAGGGAAGGGCAGAGTGAAAGCGCCATAGAAGTAGAACCATTACAGCATGGATAAGTAGGAATAGAAAGTGCTACACTATAAATAGTTTATAAAGTTCTCTTTCAGGAAGATACAAGGTTTATAGGAACATAGAAATGTTGAAAAAAGTCCATCATGTTCATATTTTTAATTTAATTTTTATTAATGAACTTTTTGAATAAGACAATAATCGATGATTGAGCATCTGTAATCGCTCTCGTTGCTGTCAACCCATCCAATAAGCGTTTTATTTGTTCTATAGGTGATTGCCGGTTGTTTAAATGTAATTTTTATGCCGGTATACAAATCATTGTTCTCGGCAGCACATCGCCCCGTGGAAACAAGCGATGTGCTGCCATGAAGATTACATTCTGTGTGCACAGAATGATCATTTTGGCGATCATTCTGTGCGCATAGACTGTTCATCAGTCGGCCTAAAAAGACCTGTAAAGAATCACAGATTAGCATGTATATAGCCAATCAGCTGACGTTCAAAGGGGCCATAAGTAATTTATGGGTACTATGTTAATGTCAATATATAGATTCACTTCTCATGTAAAATGGCTAAAGAAATACATTTCTCGTAGCCTTTACATAATAATAATCCAGAAAAAAAGACTTTGCACTTTAAAGGCTAAATCCACCTTTGCAATCATTTTGCTTTTCTCCTTAACATCTAAAATAAAAATTAAATCAACTTTGCAAAAAAAAAATTTGATAATAACTATATTACCGTTTTGTGTGCACAGTCCCTATGTTAGACCTATGTGTATCCATTGCTACAGACTACAAACAAACTCTTTGTAGTCTGATCATGGAGCCATAATTCTGTACATCTGTCTCCTCCTTCTTACTAATCATCAGGAGCGGTGACTACAGGATCAGACTACGTAGGGCTTGTTTGTAGTCTGTTACTATAGACACTCATAGGTCTGCACAGGAGTAGTGTATATATATATGTACAGTACAGACCAAAAGTTTGGACACACCTTCTCATTTAAAGATTTTTCTGTATTTTCATGACTATGAAAATTGTACATTCACACTGAAGGCATCAAAACTATGAATTAACACATGTGGAATTATATACTTAACAAAAAAGTGTGAAACAACTGAAAATATGTCTTATATTCTAGGTTCTTCAAAGTAGCCACCTTTTGCTTTGATGACTGCTTTGCACACTCTTGGCATTCTCTTGATGAGCTTCAAGAGGTAATCACCGGAAATGGTTTTCACTTCACAGGTGTGCCCTGTCAGGTTTAATAAGTGGGATTTCTTGCCTTATAAATGGGGTAGGGACCATCAGTTGTGTTGTGCAGAAGTCTGGTGGATGCACAGCTGATAGTCCTACTGAATAGACTGTTAGAATTTGTATTATGGCAAGAAAAAAGCAGCTAAGTAAAGAAAAATGAGTGGCTATCATTACTTTAAGAAATGAAGGTCAGTCAGTGCGAAAAATTGGGAAAACTTTGAAAGTGTCCCCAAGTGCAGTTGCAAAAACAATCAAGCGCTACAAAGAAACTGGCTCACATGAGGACCGCACGAGGAAAGGAAGACCAAGAGTCACCTCTGCTTCTGAGGATAAGTTTATCCGAGTCACCAGCCTCAGAAATCGCAGGTTAACAGCAGCTCAGATTAGAGACCAGGTCAATGCCACACAGAGTTCTAGCAGCAGATACATCTCTACAACAACTGTTAAGAGGAGACTTTGTGCAGCAGGCCTTCATGGTAAAATAGCTGCTAGGAAACCACTGCTAAGGACAGGCAACAAGCAGAAGAGACTTGTTTGGGCTAAAGAACACAAAGAATGGACATTAGACCAGTGGAAATCTGCTTTGGTCTGATGAGTCCAAATTTGAGATCTTTGGTTCCAATCACCGTGTCTTTGTGCGACGCAGAAAAGGTGAACGGATGGACTCTACATGCCTGGTTCCCACCGTGAAGCATGGAGGAGGAGGTGTGATGGTGTGGGGGTGCTTTGCTGGTGACACTGTTGGAAATTTATTCAAAATTGAAGGCATACTGTTCCAGCATGGCTACCACAGCATCTTGCAGCGGCATGCTATTCCATCCGGTTTGCGTTTAGTTGGACCATCATTTATTTTTCAACAGGACAATGACCCCAAACACACCTCCAGGCTGTGTAAGGGCTATTTGACCAAGAAGGAGAGTGATGGGGTGCTACGCCAGATGACCTGGCCTCCACAGTCACCAGACCAGAACCCAATCGAGATGGTTTGGGGTGAGCTGGACCGCAGAGTGAAGGCAAAAGGGCCAACAAGTGCTAAGCATCTCTGGGAACTCCTTCAAGATTGTTGGAAGACCATTTCCGGTGACTACCACTTGAAGCTCATCAAGAGAATGCCAAGAGTGTGCAAAGCAGTCATCAAAGCAAAAGGTGGCTACTTTGAAGAACCTAGAATATAAGACATATTTTCAGTTGTTTCACACTTTTTTGTTAAGTATATAATTCCACATGTGTTAATTCATAGTTTTGATGCCTTCAGTGTGAATGTACAATTTTCATAGTTATGAAAATACAGAAAAATCTTTAAATGAGAAGGTGTGTCCAAACTTTTGGTCTGAACTGTATATATATAAAACGATGGGAAATTTTTAATCAAGACTAGTTGCAAAAATGTATAATTTTTGACTTCAGGTATGTTGGAGCAATTAAAAAAAATAATTGGTGATGACAATATTGCATTTAAAAAAATTGTATTATTAATGTAGTGTTCTGGTCTCGGGCCAAGCAGATCCCTACCTAATATAATACAATTATTGGATATAATGGTCTCTTTAGTACTAAAAATATTATATTAGTTATACACTGTATGTAATGGATAGTAGAACTGACATTGCCAGAAAACTGTTACATCACTCAGTGGAATCTGTGCAGCCAAACTCCTGAAAGTCATGTTCCAGCGAAACCCTAATGATAGGGGAAATAATCGACATTGCAGGAAATGTAACCATATCTGTTTTCTCTTGTTTTTATTTTCCATTTTGTAATTGATACATTTTAAATAAGAGATGATGTAATTGTTCCTCTAACAATAACCGTTCTTCAGAGGTTACAGTAATGTAACAAAGGACGTCTTCTGTTTTTATATGATTGTCCCTCTCCCATGTGGGAATCATATGGGCAAAAGGTTTTAAAATGTTCCTCTGAGACTCATAGTCAGATAGGAGTCCATTCCAAAAGTGACTTCTGGTCCACACAGAGGACACTGCGTGATTTGGTCAATCACCGTGCAGGTCACGCGGGGTAGATGGGCCAAAACGGCACTGAAAACTGGAGGATGTGTCAATCAGTAAGTTTGTTAGCCGGTGCAGTTTGTACAAGATGATACGTTTCACTAGAGTGTTACTGTATCGGAGTTATCTGAACATTTGATGACCTGTCATTAGGGTACATATACAGTATAATGTTGGTCTAGATATGTACTGAGACGATCACTGAGCAATTGTAATTGTACAACTTGTTCTTTAAAAGCTTTTTACGTCCTGTAATACTTTTTTAGCTTCTAAGAAAATTGTATAGAAGTCACAAGTTTTAATTGATGCTTATAAGGCTGAAACCAATATCTAGCAGTAAAAAGTAATCCAGGTTTGCCTTTAGAAGTTTGTGCTATCTCTCTCCCTGTAGCCCAGCTCTGATGTAAGGATCCCCTCCCTTCTTCTCCACTTAGCGTTTGTCAGCCATCTTTCTAGGTTCGTCTCTGTACATCTCTGGTTCAGAACTGTCACTTTACCTACTGCAGCTTCTGCTGTTACTACTGTGCATAATACAAGAATTCAGCTTGAGAATAAACTTCTTCTGGAATCTTAACAGTTGCTTCTGCAGTCGAGTTAAGCTATCTGATGAAGTTCCTTTGTGTGAGTACTGGTTCTATACAGACATCTATAGAAACGCTGTCTCAAGAGCCCCACACTCGCAGCCTAGTTATGGAGTCAGAATGCATCAAGTTCTGAGACAAACCTTTTAAAGGGGATGTCCGATACTGTAAACCTTTTTTATGCTTGTATATCTTCAAAATAACAGACAGAGACATACTCCCCTTCAGTTTCCCCATGGATCCAGCGGAGGCTGCGGAGAACTATCAGCAGGTCCACTGAAGCCTGTGAATAGCTATGGTCGGTCAGGTGATGAGTGCATTGTAGGATGCTTCTCTGATACTGCTCTCTTCTGGTCACCTCACCAATACAGCCAGTCACAGGCTTCAAAGGTCTTATTGATATCTGGACACTTCTGGAGCCGGCAAAGACCTGAGTTGGATTGGTTTCAACGTTGGGCAACCCTTTATAGACAGGGACATGTGATCTCTGACTTGATGCACTTCTCTGGTGTATGATGATTGACTGAAACGTTCTCAATCTAAACACCAGATTCCTGTCTCATAACACTATTTGTCTTGGGAAAGGATGAGGGATGGTTTGTAGGACATGGGTAGAAGGTGGAGGGCATTGGCAGTAGTTTAGAGGGTGCCCAAAAAATCAAAGAAATCGAGCAGTTGCTGGTTAGACATGACATTTGCAATGAACATGACTCCATTTTGCTATGGGTTCCTCATATATCAGTGTGCATATGCACACCTTTAAATACTTTCAACCATCTAATGTGTATATTGGCCTCCCGGCACGTTTCCAGGTAGCGGAGAGTATGATTTTGCAGTTGGGCTTCAACTTGTTCAATATTTTTGTTCTCAGAAGAGATTTCTCCATTAAAAACACCAGCGAACTTTTCCGAGCGGATCATGTATGTATAAGAGGTGTCAGGAGAAACAGCTGTCGGCACAATGAGCATTAAACTAACAGATATGTAAGGTGTATGGAAACAACCAAACTTATCTTTACTCACCCTCCCCAGGTCTGGTCCTAAATCTTCACCGCTGCTCCTGGTCTCTGTTATTTTCTCACCCACCCCAGGTCTGGTGCTAAGTCTTCACCACTGCTCCTGGTGTCTGTTATTTACTCACCCTCCCCAGGTCTGGTGCTAAGTCTTCACCGCTGCTCCTGGTGTCTGTTATTTTCTCACCCTCCCCAGGTCTGGTGCTAAGTCTTCACTGCTGCTCCTGGTGTCTGTTATTTACTCACCTACCCCAGGTCTGGTGCTAAGTCTTCACCGCTGCTCCTGGTGTCTGTTATTTACTCACCTTCCCCAGGTCTGGTGCTAAGTCTTCACCGCTGCTCCTGGTGTCTGTTATTTACTCACCCTCCCCAGGTCTGATGCTAAGTCTTCACCGCTGCTCCTGGTGTCTGTTATTTACTCACTCTCCCCAGGTCTGGTACTAAGTCTTCACCGCTGCTCCTGGTCTCTGTTATTTTCTCACCCTCCCCAGATCTGGTGCTAACTCTTCACCGCTGCTCCTGGCGTCTGTTATTTACTCACCCTCCCCAGGTCTGGTGCTAAGTCTTCACCGCTGCTCCTGGTGTCTGTTATTTACTCACCCTCCCCAGGTCTGGTGCTAAGTCTTCACTGATGCTCCTGGTGTCTTTTATTGTCTGCAGCGCTCAATGGCTTTGCCAAAATTGAGGTCACAAGCTGCTCAGAACTGCTGAGCTCTCTGATTGACTGCAGTGCTGTTGATATGACATCAGTTCTGCAAACAATAACAGACCCTGGGATCAGTGGGGAAGACTCAGCGTGGGACTCAGCAGAGGGTGAGTAAAGCAGCTGGGGGACAGGGGTTTTCCAAAACTGGAAAACCTTTTTTAGCACCAAATAGGCCCAGATATTTGCTTACTTGACCTTCATCTCTTCGATATACAATCACCGATATGCAAGTAACTGGAAGTTTGGTATCATGTAGCATGGTGCCCTCATTATATGGAAAGTAGATATCGCTTTTTCTACAAAGTTCATGAATTGACCAAATGATACGATGCAGAAAACTCCCAATCTAGAAAGAAGGAACACTAATGAGTGTAAATAATTTGTTGGAGAGCCGAGCGCTCACGTTGGCAGCCTTTTATGCCCGGATCACCTTTAGCCCATGACAGTTTCTACTGAATAATGTAGTGTGCTGCAGAAAGAGATGGATGGGGCTTTCTTTCCTTAGGGGCTTTATCTTTACAAGGACTCCATGTTTCTGCCTCCTCCGTGTCTACTTTTGGACACGTTTGGCCTGTTATATTGACCTTAAATAAGAAAACTTTGAGACAACTGTAAATGTGAGGTTTCCCAGGATGAGAAGTTTAGCTGTGTCCTCTGAAACAAAGTCCGGGTATGATGTGAAACCTTAGACCACGGACACATGATCCGGCCAGAGCTCCTGTATTCTGCATGTCCCTGTGCAGCATCTTTCCGCAGAGCCATGATATTACAGGGTAGCTCCATTGTATCCTTACAGACCGCTGTCCTTCTTCCTAGGGCGCTGCATTAAGATGCTGAACACAGACACATTGACATAGGGTTCTCCTCTCTCCACAGTATCAAACAAGCCCCAAGATTATCTTGTTGTTTTTTTTTTCTTTTTCCAATTTGCTTTGTTTTCAAGGGCGGAACGGTCAAAGCTCCTTTTCTTTATTCCTGCAAACAGCAATCTCTTCTTAGGGAGGTTAATTTAGGGATCAAGAAGTTGCAGGAAGGACATTTAATTGATACAGGGAGAGGGACAGAAGAGGTGTTTAGTATTTAAGCTGGATCTACCTCGTACACTGGATGGAGTGATATCCAGGCCGGCGGTAAGTACATACTGTATATTGGATTTCATTTGTATTAACGTTTTTATTATGATGTCTGTGCGCTCTTTTCTGTATCTTAATATTACTGCTATGGAGAGAGAAGGGATATAGTTCATCGCCCACATCTGCGTAATGTGAAAGACGTTGCAACCTAGTGCACGTAGCAGCTAGGAAGACTACTGACATGTTAATATAGCTAGATTATGACCTTCATACGACGTGGAATCCTAGTGCACATAGCAACTAAAAAAGACAATTGACATGTGAATATAGCTAGATTACTAGATTATGACCTTCAACCGATGTGGCATCCTAGTGCACGTAGCAGGTAGAAAAGACTACTGAAATGTGAATATAGCTAAATTATGACCTTCATACGACGTGGAATCCTAGTGCACGTAGCAACTAAAAAAGACAATTGACATGTGAATATGGCTAGATTAATAGATTATAACCGTCATCCGACGTGGCATCCTAATGCACGTAGCATCTAGAAAGGACCACTGACATGTAAATATAGCTAGATTATGACCTTCATCCGACGTGGCATCTTAGTGCATGTAGCAGCTAGAAAATACCGATGTGGCATCCTAGTGTATGTAGCAGCTAGAAAATACCACTGACATGTGAATATAGCTAGATTATGACCTTCATCCGACATGGAATCCTAGTGGTCGTAGCAGCTAGAAAATACTACTGACATGTGAATATAGCTAGATTATGACCTTCATCCGAAATGGCATCCTAGTGCTCGTAGCAGCTAGAAAATACCACTGACATGTGACTATAGCTAGATTATGACCTTCATCCGACGTGGCATCCTAGTGCTTGTAGCAGCTAGAAAATACCATTGACATGTGAATATAGCTAGATTATGACCTTCATCCGACGTGGAATCCTAGTGCACGGAGCAACTAAAAAAGACAACTGACATGTGAATATAGCTAGATTACTAGATTATAACCGTCATCCGACGTGGTATACTAATGCACGTAGCATCTAGAAAGGACCACTGACATGTAAATATAGCTAGATTATGACCTTCATCCGACGTGGCATTTTAGTGCACGTAGCAGCTAGAAAATACCGATGTGGTATCCTAGTGTATGTAGCAGCTAGAAAATACCACTGACATGTGAATATAGCTAGATTATGACCTTCATCCGACATGGCATCCTAGTGCTTGTAGCAGCTAGAAAATACCATTGACATGTGAATATAGCTAGATTTTGACCTTCATCTGACGTGGCATCCTAGTATATGTAACAGCTAGAAAAGACCACTGACATGTGACTATAGCTGGATTATGACCTTCATCCGACATGGCATCCTAGTGTACTTAGCAGCTAGAAAAGACCACTGACATGTGAATATAGTTAGATTATGACCTACTTCCGACGTGGCACCCTAGTGCTCGTAGCAGCTAGAAAATACCATTGACATGTGAATATAGCTAAATTATGACCTTCATCCGACGTGGCATCCTAGTGCTCGTAGCAGCTAGAAAATACCATTGACATGTGAATATAGCTAAATTATGACCTTCGTCCGACGTGGCATCCTAGTGCACGTAGCAGCTAGAAAATATCATTGACATGTGAATATAGCCAGATTTTGACCCTCATCTGACATGGCTTCCTAGTGCACGTAGCAACTAGAAAAGACCAATGATGTGAATATAGCTAGATTATAACCCTCATCCTGAGTGGTTGACGGGTTCTGTTCTGTCTTCTGCTGTATGTAAGCTGGACTGTATGAAGGCGATAAGCATTATATCCAGCAGCAGTGTATATGATTGGGGTTCCTTATTGTACTTCATTACATAACCTACAAAATTTAGAGAGTAACCATTGTTTTATTTTCTTCCCCATAAATCTATAGTACAGGTGAAAATAATAAAATTTGGAATATATCTTATAGAAATCCGCTTTTTTTCTCCTCCTTCTGGACTGATCTTTCCTTCTCAAAAGTCTAATTTTGTGGATAAAACGGTCTTCAGTGAATGTAGATATTACCATTACTGAGCTAGGAGTGGGCAGTTAGTGCTCATAAAATTATATGGAGAACTGTAACTGACGTTTCAGGAGAAACTTGCAGCAGAATCCCCTTATTCCCTCCATAAAATATTATAAGCACCAACTGTCATCTCCTATCTCAGTCATGGGAAAATCTGTCTTCACTGACTACAGATTTTACCCATAAATTGAGAGTGAAAGAAGCAAAATTAATAAAAAACAAGTGCTTCTCACAAAATTAGAATATCATCAAAAAGTTAATTTATTTCAGTTCTTCAATACAAAAAGTGAAACTCATATATTATATAGAGTCATTACAAACAGCGTGATCTATTTCAAGTGTTTATTTCTGTTAATGTTGCCATAATCATTAACATTAACAGAAATTATCACTTGAAATAGATCACTCTGTTTGTAATGACTCTATATAATATAGGAGTTTCACTTTTTGTATTGAAGAACTGAAATCAATTACATTTTTGAGGATATTCTAATTTAGTGAGAAGAACCTGTATATTACAAAGTTGCTTATTTTCACGTGTACTATTGATTTATGATGCAAATATTAAAACGACGGTTATGCTTTAAAGTTTAACTGTCGTCTCAGGAGAACTTGCAGCAGAATGTCTGTGTCGGCCTCTAGCTCCTCCCATCTTCATAGAATCTTTTAAACACCAACTGTCATTTCCTATCTCAGTAATGGGAAAATCTATTCTCACTGAAGACTGATTTTACCCATGAATCGAGCATGAATGATCACTCCAAGCTTATTACTCTAATAAGATTTATTATTTTCACGTGTACTAAAATTAAAATGACGGTTATTCTTGAAATCACAATTTTATATTGCTAGGGTTAATGCCACATATGCCTCCCGTTATGAGATAGAATTGCACTTTGAAGTGTATATTCATCTCTAATCATCATTTTATAGTTTATTTGTAAAATGAATCTACTTAAAAAGTATTTTGTAAGTTGATTACATTACTGATACTGCACTGATCCTGGGACTAAAGGTCCTAGGTGACAGTGAGAAGATTAGACATCGCTGACTATATGATTTCTTTTTTTTTCATTTAATGGTATCTTAAGGGTTAATGGGGGAAAATAAAAAGGGCGGGGGGAGGAGAGGAAGCTTTCCTAGAAAAGACAAACAGTATGTCTGTTATAGTATAGACCAGTCCCGCAGGGACCGAGTCTGTCCCTCAACAGCTGCGCCAAGTAATTATCTCCTATTTATTTGCAAAAACTCATTGAATTGAGTGTGAAATATTTATGGGCCAAAGATTAGAAAATCCCGTTGTACATCCTCCGGTCAGTGACTCGTAGCTTTGAGTCTACAATACAGATATTTTGTATTTTGGGACATAGATGATGCCATTTTAGAGGATGGCTTATAATATGTAGAGGACTCATTTTATTTATTGAAATTCCTGGTTTATAATGTATAGGAGTCCAGTGGGCGGTCCTATTCAGTGATTGACAGTCTTCCTTGTATGACTGTGCATGCAGACATTGCTGTCAATCACTAGTAGGACCGCCCACTGGACTCCTATACATACAGACATAAGAGAATTATATACAGTCATATGAAAAAGTTTGGGCACCCCTATTAATCTTAAGCTTAATGTTTTATAAAAATTGGTGTTTTTGCAACAGCTATTTCAGTTTGATATATGTAATAACTGTTGGATACAGTAATGTTTCTGCCTTGAAATGAGGTTTATTGTACTAACAGAAAATGTGCAATCTGCATTCAAACAAAATTTGACAGGTGCATAAGTATGGGCACCTCACCAGAAAAGTGACATTAATATTTAGTAGATCCTCCTTTTGCAAAAATAACAGCCTCTAGTCGCTTCCTGTAACTTTTAATGAGTTCCTGGATCCTGGATGAAGGTATTTTTGACCATTCCTCTTTACAAAACAATTCCAGTTTAGTTAAGTTTGATGGTCGCCGAGCATGGACAGCCCTCTTCAAATGATCCCACAGATGTTCAATGATATTCAGGTCTGGGGACTGGGATGGCCATTCCAGAACATTGTAATTGTTCCTCTGCATGAATGCCTGAGTAGATTTGGAGCGGTGTTTTGGATCATTGTCTTGCTGAAAGATCCATCCCCTGCGTAACTTCAACTTTATCACTGATTCTTGAACACTATTGCCAAGAATCTGCTGATACTGAGTGGAATCCATGCATCCCTCAACTTTAACAAGATTCCCAGTGCCGGCATTGACCACACAGCCCCAAAGCATGATGGAACCTCCACCAAATTTTACTGTGGGTAGCAAGTGTTTTTCTTGGAATGCTGTGTTTTTTTGCCACCATGCATAACGCCTTTTTGTATGACCAAACAACTCAATCTTGGTTTCATCAGTCCACAGGACCTTCTTCCAAAAAGAAATAGGCTTCTTCAAATGTGCTTTTGCATACCTCAGCCAACTCTGTTTGTGCGTACTTGCAGAAACGGCTTCTTTCGCATCACTCTCCCATACAGCTTCTCCTTGTGCAAAGTGCGTTGTATAGTTGACCGATGCACAGTGACACCATCTGCAGCAAGTTGATGCTGCAGCTCTCTGGAGGTGGTCTGAGGATTGTCCTTGACTGATCTCACCATTCTTCTTCTCTGCCTTTCTGATGTTTTTCTTGTCCTGATACTTCTGGCCTTAACAAGAACTATCCCTATGTTCTTCCATTTCCTTACTATGTTCCTCACAGTGGAAACTGACAGGTTAAATCTCTGAGACAGCTTTTTGTATCCTTCCCCTGAACAACTATGTTGAATAATCTTTGTTTTTAGATCATTTGACAGTTGTTTTGAGGAGCCCATGATGCCACTCTTCAGAGGAGATTCAAACAGGAGAACAACTTGCAAGTGGCCACTTTAAGTAGCTTTTCTCATGATTGCATACACCTGGCTATAAAGTTCAAAGCTCAATGAGGTTACAAAACCAAAAAAAGTGCTTTAGTAAGTCAGTAAAAAGTAGGCAGGAGTATTTAAAACAAGAAAATGATAAGGGTGCCCATACTTATGCACAGGTCAAATTTTGTTTGAATGCAGATTGCACATTTTCTGTTAGCACAATAAACCTCATTTCAAGGCCGAAACATTACTGTGTCCAACAGTTATTACATATATCAAACTGAAATAGCTGTTGCAAAAACACCAATTTTTATAAAACATTAAGCTTAAGATTAATAGGGGTGCCCAAACTTTTTCATATGACTGTATGTTATACTGAATCTTATCCTGGCAACGTAAATATCATTCTGTTCTGCTTGTATTGTCTTGGAGGGATTTTTTGGTAATCGCCAAATAGGTCGTAGGGCGTTTTTATGAGAAAATATACGTTGAAAAGCCAACCAGGGACTATTCATCTTGGGTGACTAGTCCAAAAGGCTAGTCCTCTCCGGCTTCTACTTGTCCCACTACCCTGGTCTGACAGGTCTCTACCCATGGGCGCACAGGGACCCGAGAGGTAAGGGGCCCACTGCCACCTCGAAAGCAGGTGGCATTGTGCATTATTATGATGAGTTATTGGACTGCAATGGGTCCATATATTGTTCTTGCACAAGGGCCCCCAACTGTCTGTGACCACCCTTGTCTCTACCTATGTGTGTGTATAGGGAGAGAGTTGCCAGCTTAGGGCAGCGGGACAAGGAGAGGCTGCCGGGGACTTACCTCTTGGACTAGTCCTCTTTGCCGTATTTTCCCAGTCAGCTTTATATAAGTATTTTTCCATTGAAACTCTGCAGTGTTTTGGAGTAAAACCTACATGACTGCAATAATGGAGCCTTCCTCTGATTCATGATGCCTGCAGTTTGGGCAGCATGACTCAGCTACCAGGTTCCTTTTAAACAATGGATTAACTGAAGACAATTATCTCAAAGACCAGCGTTACCACCATCTGCATTATGTGTACAGCATAAGGGCTGATACATAAAGCCCCACAACATGGAGTGGTAGTATGGCTGCTACACATGGTTGTAGGCCTTCCTCTTCCCCTCTGCATGCCTCTGATTTCGCTAGGACCTGTTGGTTTTCCAAGGATCATATCTCATGAAGAACTATGGATTGTTGGGACCCTAGTTATCCCAAGAGCAGAGCTCTGACATTCCCAGTTGGAATAGGACTAGCAGGATTCCAGTTCTCCGCCATCTCTGGCAGTCCCATGTGGCATATTCCAAAGCAATACACAGCCATGTTCTAAGGATCGGAGAAGTCTCAGTGGTTGGACCCCCCCAATTATCCAGAGGTTAATATCATAACTTTTCATGTTGGGGATAACTCTTTAAAACGCAGCCCCTGTGCGCAGCTACCCATTAATCCTTAGTGTGCACATATGAAAGTGTTGAGATTTTGTAAATCTGCCCACATTTTGAGGGGAACATATCATCAGATTTGTACCATTTAATCTGACAGCAGCATGATATAGGGGCAGAGACCCTGATTCCAGAGATGTGCCACTTATTAGGCTGTGTTTCAATATAGTCAGAGTTTTATCAGCAGGAGATTATCACTGCTGGACTAGGTGTCACATGCCAGACAGTCCAGCTAATCTGTGTAACCCCGTCCCCTACCACTGATTGGCAGCTTGCTGACAATGCACAGTGTACAGCTGCCAATCAGGGGTGTGGGCGGGGTTATACTCAGCTCAGCATTCTGGTCACTGCTACATCTACCACAGAAAAAACAGGGATTTTATCAAAACTGCACCAAGCAATCCAGTAGGTGACACATCACTGGAATCAGGGTCTTTGCCCCTACATCATGCTGCTGTCAGATTACATATCAAAAACTGGCTAACAGATTCCCTTTAACTACTATTTGGAGCAACACGTTGTCTCCAAGGGAGGGACAATCTTCTCGCTTCATTCTTCTCTCTTATAGTTCAGTTGTAAAATTATTCTTTCAGTAATCATCTTCTGGAGATTGCCCCAGGTAATGGGAATGCTAAAAGAAATGAGAACGATTCTCAATACAAGTGGAATTGTTTTCCCGATGATAAGCCTGGTTATTACAGCAAACTTTAACAAAATGTGTGCTATCACATTCTGTAATCACAGATTTGTAATATGTATTGTTTATCCTAGGATGACACGGTTCCCTATTCCCTATATATATAGAATTTCACTTACCACATACATTGGTTTAGTAAATAGCTGAGAAAGTGAAGTTTCGGAAACTCTTTCCATTTCTCCATTATAACAGATTAGTTTGAAAGTTTAGACATAAACAATAAACTGGAAACTTGGCAGCCGAAGGACTGCTTCTATCATAGGAGGTAAGGGTCTCCTAAACCAGGGTCACTTATGGGGACTGCAGGCCAAGTCTCCAAGTGTTAGATGCATTGCAAAAGAGGGGAGGCATAAATACTCCAACAATGACTTGAAGGAATCAGATGAAACTCTGCCAAGGATATTGTTTTCTTGGACAGCCTTCAAACAAAGTCTTATGTTGCTATCTGTTCAGAGATCCCTGTCAGTTTCTGAATTAAAGGGAAATTATCATTAGAAAATAACCTATTGTTTAAATCAGGTTTTTATATCACATTTTTTTTTATTATTATTTTTTTTCTTCATATTGTGATCTTTATTTAAAATAAAATCAAAATTAGTAATCTTACAATGTTCACACTGGCAATTAAGGCTTTTTTAGACTCATAGATTCCTGTCGTTTCAAGGAGAGTTTCCAGCAGGCTCCTTATCATCAGAGGCAGGATTACAGTGACCCAGACTTCCTGTCTTTTCAAGAAGAGATTATCTTCACAGGCAGGATTACAATGACAGGTAATACAACGATTCACAGCTGATAACACAATACCCACCAATCACAATAGACAATGTCACTGCTGACCCTCCCTTCACAATGACCTCTGCACACGCTTATTAGATGCTTCAATACGAAAGGGCAGACTCCAGCCATTGTGGCTATGTACATTTGTTGTTTCCTTAAACTACAGGAAGATAGAATCTAAAAATAACCCCGGTGGCCGGTGTAAGAATTGCAGGATTTCTATTTATTATTTTTAATACAGATTGTGATATGTAAAAATATATATACAGTATAGACCAAAAGTTTGGACACACTTTCTCATTTAAAGATTTTTCTGTATTTTCATGACTATGAAAATTGTACATTCACACTGAAGGCATCAAAACTATGAATTAACACATGTGGAATTATATAGTTAACAAAAAAGTGTGAAACAACTGAAAATATGTCTCTTATATTCTAGGTTCTTCAAAGTAGCCACCTTATGCTTTGATGACTGCTTTGCACACTCTTGGCATTCTCTTGATGAGCTTCAAGAGGTAGTCACCGGAAATGGTCTTCACTTCACAGGTGTGCCCTGTCAGGTTTAATAAGTGGGATTTCTTGCCTTATAAATGGGATTGGGACCATCAGTTGTGTTGTGCAGAAGTCTGGTGGATACACAGCTGATAGTCCTACTGAATAGACTGTTAGAATTTGTATTATGGCAAGAAAAAAGCAGCTAAGTAAAGAAAAACGAGTGGCCATCATTACTTTAAGAAATGAAGGTCAGTCAGTCCGAAAAACTGGGAAAACTTTGAAAGTGTCCCCAAGTGCAGATGAAAAAACCATCAAGCACTACAAAGAAACTGGCTCACATGAGGACCGCCCTAGGAAAGGAAGACCAAGAGTCACCTCTGCTTCTGAGGATAAGTTTATCCGAGTCACCAGCCTCAGAAATCGCAGGTTAACAGCAGCTCAGATTAGAGACCAGGTCAATGCCACACAGAGTTCTAGCAGCAGACACATCTCTACAACAACTGTTAAGAGGAGACTTTGTGCAGCAGGCCTTCATGGTAAAATAGCTGCTAGGAAACCACTGCTAAGGACAGGCAACAAGCAGAAGAGACTTGTTTGGGCTAAAGAACACAAGGAATGGACATTAGACCAGTGGAAATCTGTGCTTTGGTCTGATGAGTCCAAATTTGAGATCTTTGGTTCCAACCACCGTGTCTTTGTGCGACGCAGAAAAGGTGAACGGATGGACTCTACATGCCTGGTTCCCACCGTGAAGCATGGAAGAGGAGGTGTGATGGTGTGGGGGTGCTTTGCTGGTGACACTGTTGGGGATTTATTCAAAATTGAAGGCATACTGAACCAGCATGGCTACCACAGCATCTTGCAGCGGCATGCTATTCCATCCGGTTTGTGTTTAATTGGACCATCATTTATTTTTCAACAGGACAATGACCCCAAACACACCTCCATGCTGTGTAAGGGCTATTTGACCAAGAAGGAGAGTGATGGGGTGCTACGCCAGATGATCTGGCCTCCACAGTCACCAGACCTGAACCCGATTGAGATGGTTTGGGGTGAGCTGGACCGCAGAGTGAAGGAAAAAGGGCCAACAAGTGCTAAGCATCTCTGGGAACTCCTTCAAGATTGTTGGAAGACCATTTCCGGTGACTACCTCTTGAAGCTCATCAAGAGAATGCCAAGAGTGTGCAAAGCAGTCATCAAAGCAAAAGGTGGCTACTTTGAAGAACCTAGAATATAAGACATATTTTCAGTTGTTTCACACTTTTTTGTTAAGTATATAATTCCACATGTGTTAATTTATAGTTTTGATGCCTTCAGTGTTATTGTACAATTTTCAAAGTCATGAAAATACCGAAAAATCTTTAAATGAGAAGGTGTGTCCAAACTTTTGGTCTGTACTGTATAAATATATATATTTTTTTTATTTATTTTTTTTTTTTTCAAAACTACATTTAACACAAAGTCCTGATTTAAACATTAGGTCACTTTCTGATGATAACTTCCCTTTAAGAAGAAGGTAACCCTGTTCTTGCAGTATTAAATAGAAGACATCATTGATATAAAATAGTGACTACACTGAATGTCTACTTTTATATAATCCCTCGACATAAGCTAGGGATCAGCTCCGTCATCCTTTTACATTCAGCATTTTTTTTTTAAAGGGAAAACAGACTGGAGCTGCAGCATTGGTCACACAATACAGCATATATAGTGGTATTGCCCCATTCATAGGGAACCTATCATTGCTCATGGATCAGATTTGTTTTTCTCTGAAACATTCTGGTGTTTCCAAGAAAATGTAGTTAGAAGATCATAGCCGGGGATGAAACAAGACGGCGGCACTCCCAGTTGCCTTTTCCCGGCACCAGTCCAGGTGATTGACAAATCTCTTGCTATGGGAACGACCTGTCAATCACCTAGAGCGGTGCGGGAGAATTCGTCCGGTTCCAGCTCCAGCACCATTTATGGTCCCCAGCCGTATTTGTACTTGGTTTGGGCAGCGTGAATCACGTGAAAGGTTCCCTTTAAAGCTTGAGTGAAGAGAATGACTCAATACCTGTGTGTTTATGCAGCATAGTATTTCACTTGCCGGTCTACAGATGCAGACAATGCAAGATTTCCTTGGAGATCTTCAATTCATTTGGATCTGAGCAGACACCTATTGTTTAGACAGTAAGGAGCAGCCGGTGCAGTCCCTAATTAGGAATGGAGGGCCGCCGCGCACATGTGGTCATACTCCAGAGCACATGGTAATGCGAGGACCACACCTGAGCCTTTAGGACTAGCCCGGCTGTGCCTTTATATTCACCGAGCCCCCGTCAGTTGTGGCATTGACTCCCACTGTCTTCATTGTTTTTTGAAAATATTCCGTTTTTTACCGAATGGTTTTTGTAGCACTTTGAGCTGTCCGGCACATTTTGACATTTTGCACATATTCCTTAATGAATCCCTTACACCGAACTGAGTATCATTAACAAGACGGGAGATAATGAACAGATCGTGGAGTAATGAGCGGTAGGGGATGAATCGCCGGCTGTACAGATGGCGTCTCGTGTGCTCACATTTGGCATGGAGAACGCGCTGGTCGCTCGTGCGTCATGAAAGCGCGAAGCGTCATAGTGATAGGGGCAGCTGGAGGAGGCACGTTATTCCCTCAGCCATTGACCTTGTATAATAACCTTTATTGATCGAGACATGGACAATTGGATCTGCCCCAATTAAACAAGTAATAAAGGATATAACAAAAAATAGCAAAAAAAAATAAACATGGTGGAAGGGAGATATTACATTGGTAATGAACAAAGAAGCCAAGGTGCTGATGATGAATATATTCTACTTACTAGATAAGCAAATGTATACAAGAAATGAAACCAAGAATATATAATTTATCTGGGAAAGTTTGGATAGCACGTTACATAGTAAATGTCATTTCTTGATCTCATGGTTTCTTGATTTCTTGTCTTTTTTGTACCAGGATTAAATGCCGTTATTCTCCCAAATCCGGCAATGTTTTACTTTTCTTTCTGCGCCTCTCCGTTCCTGAGATATGACCGCTTCTTCCCAGTATGTAAATCTATATTTATTCGGTCGTCCATGACAGCACCACGTGAGAGAGAGGATCCGCCCATCAAGGACAGGAAACCTACAGGTTAAAAAGGGCGGCCCTCTCTTTCCGCCTCAGTTTAGGTTTCCTGTCCATGATGGGGGACCTTGCAGACTTACCTGCAGAAGATGGACTCCTGTCCCAGAGTGGGCCACAGCAGGTGGTTGGAGCCGGTCCGTCCCGGTCCTCTGGAGACGCCACGGCAGGGCTCATGGGGGCGCCTCCGTGAGCGTTGCGGCAGGCGCGACATCGCCTCACGGGAGGTAGATGTCCGCCAGGTGTGGGGCCGCTAGCGGGCTTCCCCCCCCCCTCGCTACCGCTTGCAGGAGATCCAGGTTGCGCCGGCTGCGCACGTGACGAGCGCGACCTTCTGACGCGACTTCCGGTGCGCCGGGCAGGAAGCCCTGTGACGTCACCGGAAGGGGCGGGGCTCGTTTGAATTTTTTGGCGCGAGCAGCTGAACGCCGGGGGATTGAGGACCTGGCGGCGAGTAGCCCACCTGGATCCCACCTGGACCTGGGGAGGAAGACCAAGGAGCAGGTAACACCCTCCTGGGTAAAAAAAAAAAAAAAAAAAGAAACACATACCCACACATGGTACCGGTATGGCCAGTATATAAAGAGTCTGGTAACATACAGAGGTGCTTCCCAGCCCATTCTTACATTGTAAGCTATGGAAGATTCACAGGAGCTGTCACCTAGGCAACAACATCTGCTGCAGGAGCAGTCCTCTGGGGAGCCCTCACAACTAGTGGCGCAGCGTCATTCCCGGCTAGGGTCTGGTCGTGCAACTAGAAGAGCTACCACTAAGAGCAGGAAGGACGGTCCGGTGCGGCGTGATTCCTCGCCATGCATGCTGGATTCTTCTGCTTCTATGGTACCGAAGGTTCTGTGGGGTGAGTGGAATCTTCGTGAAAGTTCTACTAATGTTTCCTCCTTTTTTCTATCTATGACTTTCTTTTAGAGCAAGAAATGTTCCTCGAAGTCCAAGCACAGAGAGTGTGCCTTATGCAGCTGTCCACTCCCTGATTCTTATAGCAAAAGGTTGTGTCAGCTTTGTATCAGCAAAATGATATCGGAGGAGACCCCAGATTTTTCCCTAGGCCTAAGAACTTTAATAAGGGAAGAAATAGGCAAAGCATTGCAAGGTTCAGAGTCTGGGCATATTCCTCAAGAAACCCAGCCGGGTTCAGACTCTGAGCTATCGGTCGCTTCCTCCTCCGCCTTCTCTTCCTCTGATAGTGAGCCAGACAGACAGTGCTTCCCCCTGAAGGAGGTCGATGCCCTAGTAAAAGCCGTCCGATCTACAATGGGGATAGTGGACTCGAGGGTAGAGAAATCAGCTGAGGATGTTATGTTTGGTGGTCTGGGGCTAAAGAAGAGAAGGGTCTTTCCAGTAAATTCAAGGGTGAAAGACCTCATTGATAAGGAGTGGAGAAAGCCTGACAAGAAGGGTAGTGTTCCTCCATCCTTTAAAAGGAAATATCCGTTTGAGGATGCTATGTGTTCCTCCTGGTTAAAAGCACCCAAGCTGGATGTTGCTGTTACTAAAGCAGCGAAAAGAACTTCCCTCCCTTTCGATGATATGGGTGCATTGAGAGACCCCCTAGACAGACGGGCTGATACTTTCCTGAAAGGGGCATGGGAGACAGCTGCGGGAGCACTGAGACCAACAGTAGCAGCTACCTGTACGTCCAGAGCCCTGATGGTGTGGCTTGAACAGCTAGACAGTCAGTTGAAGGATGGGACTTCTAGGAAAGACATTATTTCTTCCCTTCCACTGGTTCAGGGGGCGGCAGCTTTTCTTGCTGATGCATCTGTGGACTCGGTGAGGTTGGCAGCAAAGTCAGCAGCACTGTCAAATGCGGCTAGGCGAGCCTTGTGGATTAAAAGCTGGCCAGGGGATTTACAGACTAAGTCCAGACTGTGTACAATCCCGTGTGAAGGGGAATACCTCTTTGGTCAGACCATGGACGACTTATTGGAGAAAGCGGGGGACCCTAAGAAGGGGTTTCCATCAGTTCCTCTACCCTCCTTTAAGAGATCGTTCCGGAAGAGGAAATTTTTCCGGAAGAGATATTTCAGGGAGCAAGACAAGTCTGATGAAAGAGGTCGAAAAGGTAGAGGTCTACTCTTTGGTCCGTCTCCAAAAATTGAGCAGAAGCCAGGGGATACACAATCAGCCCAGGTGGGAGGGAGATTGTCATTTTTTGTCCCAGCTTGGGAACAGATTTCTCATAGTAATTGGATTTTGAGCCTGATTAAGTATGGTCTTAAGTTTCAGTTTAAAGCATTGCCTCACAAAAGGTTCATGGTTGTTCCCTCCAGTTCTTCCCCAGAACGCCAGGCTGCCCTCGTTTCGGAAGTACAAACCCTAATAAGAAAGCACGTCCTGATTGAGGTTCCGGAAGCTGAAAAGGGTCTTGGTTTCTACTCCCCGCTCTTCTTGATTCCGAAACCGGATGGAAGTTTCAGGACAATTATAAATCTGAAATCCCTGAATAATTTCCATAAAATACACACCTTTAAAATGGAGTTTTTAAAATCCGTAATAAAGTTACTTTTTCCCCACTGCTATATGGTAGTGCTCGATCTCAAAGATGCGTATTACCATATCCCAATTCATAGTGATTACCAGAAATACTTGAGGCTGGCCATTGAAATAGACGGGGTGGTTAAACACTTCCAATACACTGCACTCCCCTTCGGTTTAGCTATAGCCCCACGGGTTTTTACTAAAGTAATGGCGGAAGTTATGGCCCATATAAGAGAAAGGGACATTCTAATTATCCCTTACCTGGATGATCTCCTGATAGTGGGGAATTCGTTGGTTCAATGCGAGACCCACCTGCAGGAGACCATGTCGGTCTTAAAGAGTTTGGGGTGGTTTCTAAATTTAGAAAAATCTAGACTATCTCCACTCAAGGTACAACAATATCTGGGGGTCATATTAGATTCCAGGAAACAGCTATGTTGTCTTCCAGAAGAGAAAATTGATAGAATCCGGGAGTTGGTAGAACAATGTATACGTAAACCTTCTATGTCACTCCGTAAGGCCATGTCACTATTGGGAACCTTCACCTCCACTTTTCCTGCGGTTCGTTGGTCACAATTGCATTCAAGAGCCTTTCAGTGGGATGTGTTGTACAATAACGCAGCTTTAGAGGGGCATCTAGACCATAAGTTTACGCTAGGTCCTCGTGCCATATGGTCCCTTCGTTGGTGGTTACGACAAGACAATCTTGCTAAAGGGGTTCCCTGGGAATGTAGTCCAACTGCAGTCTTGTCCACTGATGCAAGTGCTACAGGTTGGGGAGCTCACTTTGAAGGGAAATTAGTGCAGGGAACCTGGTCAAGCAGTGAGCAACAGTTGTCATCAAATGTTAAGGAGCTTCTGGCGGTGCAGCATGCGTTCAACGAGTTCCTTGTATATTTTCAGGACCAGCATGTCCGTGTACTCTCGGACAATCAAGTCAAGGTAGCTTACATAAACCACCAAGGGGGAACCCGCTCAAGAAACTTGATGAGGGTAGCGAACGCACTTCTGCTGAAAGCCGAAGATCACTGTCTCTCTCTTTCGGCTACTCATCTAAAAGGCAAGGAAAACATCACAGCGGATTTCCTCAGCCGTACTTCTGTAAAAGAAGGAGAGTGGTCCCTAAATACACAAATATTCTCCAGAATCGTAGAGATGTGGGGCCTTCCGTCTGTGGACTTATTCGCAACAAGAGCCAATCGGAAAGTGGAAAATTTTTGTTCCTTAGACCCCAGTGAAGGACCCCTGGCAGTGGACGCCTTTATGGTTCCCTGGAGGTTTCCTCTGGCATATGCCTTCCCTCCCATGATCCTGCTCCCAGCGGTGATAAAAAAGATCAGGGCAGACCGGGCCAGAGTGATACTCGTATGTCCCTTTTGGCCCAAAAGACCGTGGTTCCCTTGTCTCCGGAAGATGTCCATATCATATCCCTGGGTTCTTCCGGAGATTCCGGACCTCCTCACTCAAGGGCCACTTTCCCATCCTCCAACCCCGAGTCTACATTTGACGGCGTGGAATTTGAGAGGGTGTTATTGACCAACAAAGGATTCCCCGCAAATGTAGTGAATACTCTCCTGTCTAGCAGAAAACCTGTTACCACCCGTATTTATGCCAGGACCTGGAGGAAGTTCCTGTCCTTTGCAGAAGTTAAGGTGGAGGAGGGGCCCCCTATTGGGAAAATTCTGGAATTTCTGCAGCGAGGCTTAGAATTAGGTCTCACTACCAGTACCTTGAAAGTACAGGTGTCGGCGTTGGGAGCTTTATTTTCTTCCAATATTGCAGATAACTATTGGATAGGCCGTTTTATAAAAGCTTCCTTTAGGTGTAGACCCATTACCAAAGCAAAGATGTCTCCCTGGGATTTGAATTATGTCTTAGATGCCTTGACCAGTCCTCCTTTTGAGCCACTAGATTTAGTCTCCCCCAAAATTATTTTCCTAAAGACGGTCCTGTTAGTAGCCCTAACTTCAGCCAGGAGAGTCAGTGACCTACAGGCCCTTTCAATATGCCCTCCATTCACGCAAATTCTGGACAATAGGATTATATTAAAACCTGATCCAGCCTTTCTTCCTAAAGTGGCCACTCGATTCCATAGAACCCAGGAAATAGTTCTCCCAACTTTTTGCTTTCCGCCCAAAAATCAAAAAGAGGAGAGACTTCACACTTTAGACGTTAGGAGGTGCGTACTAAGGTACTTAGAAGTATCACATGGCTTTAGAAAGGATAAGTCCCTATTTATTTGCTATCAGGGGGCTAGGAAGGGTTGTAAGGCCTCAAAGGCTACAATCGCTAGATGGATCAAGGAGGCCATTTCCCTCGCATACTCCTCAGGGGATAAAGAGATACCGGAGGGATTGAGGGCGCATTCTACCAGAGCGGTGTCAACCTCCTGGGCGGAGAAGACAGGGCTTTCCATTGAGGAGATTTGTAAGGCTGCCACTTGGGCTTCTCCCTCTACTTTCTATAGGCACTATAGATTGGATCTGGGTGGCTCTGCAGATCTCACTTTCGGGAGAAGGGTGCTTCAAGCTGTGGTCCCTCCCTAATTTCCTTCGTCTCTGTAATTCTCTCACGTGGTGCTGTCATGGACGACCGAATAAAGCCTTAGTTACTTACCGGTAACGGGATTTTTCAGAGCCCATGACAGCACCCGTATATTCCCTCCCTTCACTGGTGTTGTGCACTCCTGTAGATTTGATTTCTTTTTGTGCACCCTTGTGGGAAATTGATGAAAAGTAATGTACTTAATGTGATTATGTTTTGTTATAACTAACCTTGGCGGTACTCTCATGCTCTGTTAACTAAACTGAGGCGGAAAGAGAGGGCCGCCCTTTTTAACCTGCAGGTTTCCTGTCCTTGATGGGCGGATCCTCTCTCTCACGTGGTGCTGTCATGGGCTCCGAAAAATCCCGTTACCGGTAAGTAACTAAGGCTTTTTAGTCAACAGGGTGCGGCCCTCTGAAGAATTGAGGAGCACGCCCACTTGGTTAATAAGACTAGATTTATATACAGGGAAGAGGGAGAAATATCTGAGGAATGGAGAGAGGCACAGGAACAAAAGGAAAACAACGCCGGATTCAGGAGAACAACAGTATTAACACCAGGTAAAATATATATATATATATATATATATATATATGTATATATATATGTAAATATATATTTATATACATATATATATATATATAACACTGCTCAAAAAATAAAGGGAACACTTAAACAACAGAATATAACTCCAAGGAAATCAAACTGTCCACTTAGGAAGCAACACTGATTGATAATCAATTTCACATGCTGTTGTGCAAATGGAATAGACAATAGATGGAAATTATTGGCAATTATCAAGACACACTCAATAAAGGAGTGGTTCTGCAGGTGGGGACCACAGACCACATCTCAGTACCAATGCTTTCTGGCTGATGTTTTGGTCACTTTTGAATGTTGGTTGTGCTTTCACACTCGTAGTAGCATGAGACGGACTCTACTACCCACAGAAGTTGCTCAGGTAGTGCAGCTCATCCAGGATGGCACATCAATGTGAGCTGTGGCAAGAAGGTTCGCTGTCTCTGTCAGCGTAGTGTTCAGAGGCTGGAGGTGCTACCAGGAGACAGGCCAGTACACCAGGAGACGTGGTGGGGGCCGAAGGAGGGCAACCAGCCAGCAGCAGGACCGCTACCTCCGCCTTTGTGCAAGGAGGAACAGGAGGAGCACTGCCAGAGCCTTGCAAAATGACCTCCAGCAGGCCACAAATGTGCATGTGTCTGCATAAATGGTTAGAAACCGACTCCATGAGGGTGGTATGAGGGCCCGACGTCCACAGATGGGGGTTGTGCTTACAGCCCAACACTGTGCAGGACGCTTGGCATTTGCCACAGAACACCAGGATTGGCAAAGTCGCCACTGGCGCCCTGTGCTCTTCATAGATGAAAGCAGGTTCACACTGAACACATGTGACAGACGTGACAGAGTCTGGAGACGCCGTGGAGAGCAATCTGTTGCCTGCAACATCCTTCAGCATGACCGGTTTGGCAGTGGGTCAGTAATGGTGTAGGGTGGCATTTCTTTGGAGGGCCGCACAGCCCTCCATGTGCTCGCCAGAGGTAGCCTGACTGCGATTAGGTACCGAGATGAGATCCTCATACCCCTTGTGAGACCATATGCTGGTGCGGTTGGCCCTGGGTTCCTCCTAATGCAGGACAATGCCAGACCTCATGTGGCTGGAGTGTGTCAGCAATTCCTGCAAGATGAAGGCATTGAAGCTATGGACTGGCCCACCCGTTCCCCAGACCTGAGTCCGATTGAGCACATCTGGGACATCATGTCTCGCTCCATCCACCAACGTCACGTTGCACCACAGACTGTCCAGGAGTTGGCGGATGCTTTAGTCCAGGTCTGGGTGGAGATCCCACAGGAGACCATCTGCAACCTCATCAGGAGCATGCCCAGGCGTTGTAGGGAGGTCATACAGGCACGTGGAGGCCACACACAATACTGAGCCTCATTTTGACTTGTTTTAAGGACATTACATCAAAGTTGGATCAGCCTGTAGTGTGTTTTTCAACTTTAATTTTGGGGGTAACTCCAAATCCAGGCCTCCATTGGTTAATAAATTTGATTTCCATTGATGATTTTTGTGTGATTTTGTTGTCAGCACATTCAACTTTGTACAGAACAAAGTATTCAATGAGAATATTTCATTCATTCAGATCTAGGATGTGTTATTTGAGTGTTCCCTTTATTTTTTTGAGCAGTATATATAGATAGATAGATAGATAGATAGATAGATAGATAGATAGATAGATAGATAGATAGATAGATAGATAGATAGAAAATGAAAATAAGAAGCTTAAAAGAAATTAAAGCAGCACTCCATTAAAGAGTTAGAAAAACTGTGGTTTAATAGCCCATTGGGGCTCAGTAACACTTCGGGTCTATTGAGAACCTTTTTCAAGCCTAGAAGATAGAGAAATATATACAGTGCTGGCCAAAAGTATTGGCACCCTTGCAATTCTCAATACCCATAAAAACCTGCATTTACATAAACCAGATTTTTGAAAAGAGGATGTAGAGCAAATAATATTTAAAAATTATTTATTTTTATTACATCAAATTTACAAACTTCAATAAAAACCATAAAAAAGCAGTGACCTGTTGATCCCATGCAAGAAGTCATCCAATTAATAGATCACAATGTTAATACAGAAAACACTGCACTATTGCACAAGAAAAAGGGGGAAGGGTGATGTAAACATAAGACCAATAAATATAATATTATAGTGTCAATTACCGCTATACACATAGATAGGTCAAATATTAATCAAATGATTATTGTCCCCATAGAAAATATTATAAATATATAATCCACAGTTTTTAGAAATATATATAAGTGCAGAATTTCCATTCAGCAATGTGCTATGAATTGCAAAATTCTCAAAGAGTTCATGAAAATATGACTGATAGAAGTACCAATAAATTGATTACAAGTGTAGAAGTAAGTTTCCATCAGTCAAATTATTAAGTCAGACTATTCCAATTTATCAAGACAGTGCTTAAAACGATAAGTACTCATTAGAATCATGCATGAACAATCAGCATCAATGAAGTCCAAACAATACACTTACATGAATGTTTCAGGAATATGGAGACAATCTCGCAGGGATCCGCCCGACGACGCCGTTTCGCATGTGTGCTTCTTCGATGGGGCGTGCAGTATGAATGTATGAAGTGGTTATTTATAGGTTAACGATCAGCTGTTTTGAGTCCCCGTAAATAGTGGAGTGTGCTTGGCGCATGCGCACGCTACATGACTCCGTGTGTCAAAAAGTGACTTCCGGAGTATAGCGGCTGACACGCATGCGATGGAACGCATGCAGTGTCTAGTGCGCCAAACCGGAAGTCCACGGGTCTGTATGCGTACATGCGCACTTCTCCACTATGGAATCCCCATATGTTGGTAGCGTAGTTCAAAAGGGGCATGTCAACGTCATGAGTGAGACAGTAAGTGGGCGGGCACAAACCGGAGATCCGCGGGTTTCTACGGGCACTTCTCCACTATGAAATCCTCATGTATTAATAGCGGAGTTCAGAAGACGCATATCCATATCATGAATGGGACAATAAGAAAGCAAGTATAGTTATATGGATGAACTAAGAGCACATACCGTGAATGGGACAATAAGAAAGCAAGTATAGTTATGTGAATGAACTAAGAACATATACCCAATAGACAGACGATTTGGACCACCAAAATAATAATAATGAGTGAGGATAGAAATTGAAAATATGAGAATCACACAAAAATTAACATGGAAAGGAAAAAGTGAGAGGATAAAAATGAAAATAAAAGGAAAAAGAGGCAAGTGAAAAGAGGAGGGACAAAGAATGTAGAAATAAATGGAGAGATAAATAGTGAACAGTGAAGAAAGGTGACAGGGAGATGAAAAAGGAAATGTGATATTAACGATATTGCAAAAGACTTCATAAAAATAATGTAAAAGGCGAATAAAATGATGATAGTGTTTTGGGGTGAAATTAATGCAAGAAAGAGAAAGTGTGTATAAAAATGATAATAGTGATATTGCGAGGAATTTCATGAAAGTCAAGTAAAATAAAGATAATATTGATGTGTAAGAGTGAGATTAATACAAGAAAAAGTATAGGTAGGTAGTGCAAAATGTGTATAGTGCAAATATGTGTAATGTCTGATAAATGTGAATAAACCATAATATACAAGTTATATAAAATAACCTAGAATATCACAATTCTAATGTGTTAGGTATTACAATTCTAATGTGTTACAGATACATCCCAATCCATGTATGGTACCATATACATAGCTCATAGGATGGAGCGACCAAAAAAGTCCTTTATTCAGCATAATGCTAATTTTCTTTTTTCTTCTTTTTTCTTTCTTTATCTCAGTAGGACAGGAATAAATGACTCCACGCCTCAGAGAATCCACCCCGAAAGGAAACCGAGAGACAGCACCCGGGGATCACACAAAAACAGCCAAAGGTAAGTACTGTATGAAAAATAAGGCAGTTAAAATCATTTAAAAAAACCGAACATACTTAAAAGGGTGACTCTAAAGGATCAAAAAAATAAAAGAGAGGGTTTAAATAATTTTAGGGAAAAATATGTAAATATCAGAGAGATACGTAGAGATTGGTGAAACAATTATAGAAAAGCGGAGAAACCGAACTGTTCATTTAGGCCTTGGGGCGATATAGTGCCCAGTCTAAATATCCACCTACTCTCCAGTCTTGCCAGGGCCTGGCCCAAATCGTCTCCTCTAGGACCCAAGTCAATCTGATCAATGCTTAAAGTGTCTCGGTAAAGTTCTTAATTTGGTTATTTCTTCCATAGACATTGTTTTCTCAATGTCCAACACATGTTCTCTAGTTCTTGTTTTTAATTCTCGAGTAGTGAGACCAATGTAAATTTTTCTTCAGGGGCATTGGGCATAGTAGATGACTCCCTTAGAATTGCAGGATAGGGTCTTTCTAATCTCATATGTTCTACTGTTGTCATAGTTGCTGAATTCTTTACTATTAATCATATTTTTGCATGCTTTACATTTTCCGCATGTGTAGAATATTACGAAAAACCCTACCACAAAAAACAATTCTAGTGGCTAGACGCTCCAAAAATCTGAGAAATTTTTTGGTACATAGTCATTATGATAGAAATCCCACCTCATGTCTAACCGACAGAAATAAATATGGATTCTACACATGCGGAAAATGTAAAGCATGCAAAAATATGATTAATAGTAAAGAATTCAGCAACTATGACAACAGTAGAACATATGAGATTAGACAGACCCTATCCTGTAATTCTAAGAGAGTCATCTACTATGCCCAATGCCCCTGAAGAAAAATTTACATTGGTCTCACTACTCGAGAATTAAAAACAAGAACTAGAGAACATGTGTTGGACATTGAGAAAACAATGTCTATGGAAGAAATAACCAAATTAAGAACTTTACCGAGACACTTTAAGCTCCACCATAACAGTGATTCCAGTGGCTTAAAAATAAGAGGCATTGATCAGATTGACTTGGGTCCTAGAGGAGGCGATTTGGGCCAGGCCCTGGCAAGACTGGAGAGTAGGTGGATATTTAGACTGGGCACTATATCGCCCCAAGGCCTAAATGAACAGTTCGGTTTCTCCGCTTTTCTATAATTGTTTCACCAATCTCTACGTATCTCTCTGATATTTACATATTTTTCCCTAAAATTATTTAAACCCTCTCTTTTATTTTTTTGATCCTTTAGAGTCACCCTTTTAAGTATGTTCGGTTTTTTTAAATGATTTTAACTGCCTTATTTTTCATACAGTACTTACCTTTGGCTGTTTTTGTGTGATCCCCGGGTGCTGTCTCTCGGTTTCCTTTCGGGGTGGATTCTTTGAGGCGTGGAGTCATTTATTCCTGTCCTACTGAGATAAAGAAAGAAAAAAGAAGAAAAAAGAAAATTAGCATTATGCTGAATAAAGGACTTTTTTGGTCGCTCCATCCTATGAGCTATGTATATGGTACCATACATGGATTGGGATGTATCTGTAACACATTAGAATTGTAATACCTAACACATTAGTATTGTGATATTCTAGGTTATTTTATATAACTTGTATATTATGGTTTATTCACATTTATCAGACATTACACATATTTGCACTATACACATTTTGCACTACCTACCTATACTTTTTCTTGTATTAATCTCACTCTTACACATCAATATTATCTTTATTTTACTTGACTTTCATGAAATTCCTCGCAATATCACTATTATCATTTTTATACACACTTTCTCTTTCTTGCATTAATTTCACCCCAAAACACTATCATCATTTTATTCGCCTTTTACATTATTTTTATGAAGTCTTTTGCAATATCATTAATATCACATTTCCTTTTTCATCTCCCTGTCACCTTCCTTCACTGTTCACTATTTATCTCTCCATTTATTTCTACATTCTTTGTCCCTCCTCTTTTCACTTGCCTCTTTTTCCTTTTATTTTCATTTTTATCCTCTCACTTTTTCCTTTCCATGTTAATTTTTGTGTGATTCTCATATTTTCAATTTCTATCCTCACTCATTATTATTATTTTGGTGGTCCAAATCGTCTGTCTATTGGGTATATGTTCTTAGTTCATTCACATAACTATACTTGCTTTCTTATTGTCCCATTCACGGTATATGCTCTTAGTTCATCCATATAACTATACTTGCTTTCTTATTGTCCCATTCATGATATGGATATGCGTCTTCTGAACTCCGCTATTAATACATGAGGATTTCATAGTGGAGAAGTGCCCGTAGAAACCCGCGGATCTCCGGTTTGTGCCCGCCCACTTACTGTCTCACTCATGACGTCGACATGCCCCTTTTGAACTACGCTACCAACATATGGGGATTCCATAGTGGAGAAGTGCGCATGTACGCATACAGACCCGTGGACTTCCGGTTTTGCGCACTAGACACTGCATGCGTTCCATCGCATGCGTGTCAGCCGCTATACTCCGGAAGTCACTTTTTGACACACGGAGTCATGTAGCGTGCGCATGCGCCAAGCACACTCCACTATTTACGGGGACTCAAAACAGCTGATCGTTAACCTATAAATAACCACTTCATACATTCATACTGCACGCCCCATCGAAGAAGCACACATGCGAAACGGCGTCGTCGGGCGGATCCCTGCGAGATTGTCTCCATATTCCTGAAACATTCATGTAAGTGTATTGTTTGGACTTCATTGATGCTGATTGTTCATGCATGATTCTAATGAGTACTTATCGTTTTAAGCACTGTCTTGATAAATTGGAATAGTCTGACTTAATAATTTGACTGATGGAAACTTACTTCTACACTTGTAATCAATTTATTGGTACTTCTATCAGTCATATTGTCATGAACTCTTTGAGAATTTTGCAATCCATAGCACATTGCTGAATGGAAATTCTGCACTTATATATATTTCTAAAAACTGTGGATTATATATTTATAATATTTTCTATGGGGACAATAATCATTTGATTAATATTTGACCTATCTATGTGTATAGCGGTAATTGACACTATAATATTATATTTATTGGTCTTATGTTTACATCACCCTTCCCCCTTTTTCTTGTGCAATAGTGCAGTGTTTTCTGTATTAACATTGTGATCTATTAATTGGATGACTTCTTGCATGGGATCAACAGGCCACTGCTTTTTTATGTTTTTTATTGAAGTTTGTAAATTTGATGTAATAAAAATAAATAATTTTTAAATATTATTTGCTCTACATCCTCTTTTCAAAAATCTGGTTTATGTAAATGCAGGTTTTTATGGGTATTGAAAATCTTCATTGAGGTGGTTTATGTTTATGACCTTTTTGATGGAAACTAACCCCTGCAATTCTGTCAGATAATACTCAGTTTCTTCCTGAAAATGATTGCAATCACAAATTCTTTGGTATTATTATCTTCATTTAATTTGCTTGCAAGGAAAAAAGCACAAAAGAGAATGAAGCAAAAATCAAATCATTGATCATTTCACACAAAACTCCAAAAAAGGGCCGGACAAAAGTATTGGCACCCTCAGCCTAATACTTGGTTGCACAACCTTTAGCCTAAATAACTGCGAACAACCGCTTCCGGTAACCATCAATGAGTTTCTTACAATGCTCTGCTGGAATTGTAGACCATTCTTCTTTGGCAAACTGCTCCAGGTCCCTGATATTTGAAGGGTGCCTTCTCCAAACTGCCATTTTGAGATCTCTCCACAGGTGTTCTATGGGATTCAGGTCTGGACTCATTGCTGGCCACCTTAGAAGTCTCCAGTGCTTTCTCTCAAACCATTTTATAGTGCTTTTGGAAGTGTGTTTTGGGTCATTGTCCTGCTGGAAGACCCATGACCTCTGAGGGAGACCCAGCTTTCTCACACTGGGCCCTACATTATGCTGCAAAATTTGTTGGTAGTCTTCAGATTTCATAATGCCATGCACACGGTCATGCAGTTCAGTGCCAGAGGCAGCAAAGCAACCCGAAAACATCAGGGAACCTCCGCCATGTTTGACTGTAGGGACCGTGTTCTTTTCTTTCAATGCCTCTTTTTTTTCCTGTACACTCTATGTTGATGCTTTTTCCCAAAAAGCTCTACTTTTGTCTCATCTGACCAGAGAACATTCTTCCAAAACGTTTTAGGCTTTCTCAGGTAAGTTTTGGCAAACTCCAGCCTGGCTTTTTTATGTCTCGGGGTAAGAAGTGGGGTCTTCCTGGGTATCCTACCATACAGTCCCTTTTCATTCAGACGCCGACGGATAGTACGGGTTGACACTGTTGTACCCTCGGACTGCAGGACAGCTTGAACTTGTTTGGATGTTAGTCGAGGTTCTTTATCCACCATCCGCACAATCTTGCGTTGAAATCTCTCGTCAATTTTTCTTTTCCGTCCACATCTAGGAAGGTTAGCCACAGTGCCATGGGCTTTAAACTTCTTGATGACATTGCGCACGGAAGACACAGGAACATTCAGGTCTTTGGAGATGGACTTGTAGCCTTGAGATTGCTCATGCTTCCTCACAATTTGGTTTCTCAAGTCCTCAGACAGTTCTTTGGTCTTCTTTCTTTTCTCCATGCTCAATGTGGTACACACAAGGACACAGGACAGAGGTTGAGTCAACTTTAATCCATGTTAACTGGCTGCAAGTGTGATTTAGTTATTGCCAACACCTGTTAGGTGCCACAGGTAAGTTACAGGTGCTGTTAATTACACGAATTACATGATTTTTCAAACAGTGCCAATACTTTTGTCCACCCCCTTTTTTAGGTTTGGTGTGGAATTATATCCAATTTGGCTTTAGGACAATTCTTTTTGTGTTTTTTCATTGAAGACAAATTAAATGAAGATAATAATACCAAAGAATTTGTGATTGCAATCATTTTCAGGAAGAAACTGAGTATTATCTGACAGAATTGCAGGGGTGCCAATACTTTTGGCCAGCACTGTATATACATGTATACACATATATATATATATATATGTTACACGCACGCCGCTAGTTTCAGATAGGGCGAGACGGGTTTCATGAATTCTTTGGAATCCTGGGGGAACCGTTACTCAGGGCGACCATAGGCTGCAGCTTCTCTCAGGCACACGATAGATTCAATTGCTGACCAGACACATCTGACAAGAGTCTTTTTCAACAGTTTAACTGTGGAATTTAATCTGAAGCACGGCCAGTGCAGTTCAGGGATAATACAGCAACAATCTTCATTACAGTACAGTCTTGAGTTTCTTGAGCAACCGGCTCCAGTAACAATACAGTAGTTTCTTCACAAAGCACAATATTACAGTCTCTTCAGTAGCATAATTCAGCATAGATTAGATCTCTTAGCAGCACACTTCTATGCATACACATCCACAAGCTCTTCCTTCAGAAGGACACAATAGTACACAGCATTCTTTATTCTGCATGGAGATGGAGGGGGGGAGGGTTTGATAAGGGAGATGATCCCTATGGCATAATTCCTTCCAGTCCTTATCTTCCTGCCCGATAATACTCCGCACTGTTAGTTCAGGGAGTTTATCTGACCTGTGTTTAATTTCTCTCCTGATCTGAATCCTGTTCAGTTGCCTTCTGTCAGATCCAGATAACACACCACCTTTCTCTTCGGCTTCAGCCAGACTACAATAACAAGTTTCCCGCAATCCCCCTGGGGCTCTTCTAAAACACTCCCTGTCTACTGTGACTGTGTTAGCCCCTCTAGTTGCTGGATGCTTCTGAAGCACAACACTTCCTGTCTCTTGTAACTGTGTTAACTCTTATAGTTGCTGGATGCTTTTGAAGCAACAGCACTACTTCTGCATGTCACATATACAGTATATGGCATGTGACACGTCCTCCTTAAGAAAAGGCCATCATTATCAGATCAGTGGGTGTCCTGTTCCCATCATCCCGCCAATCAACTGGCTCTATGGTTCCACTGCACCATACATAGGAGAATGTGAAATCTCTTAAAGGCACAGGCCGTGGCTATGGGTCCATAGTATAGCTATAGGACTGTGCACTTAGTTTACTAACACTCAGCCCCTATCCTGTCTTACATATACGTATACTATATAATGAGGCAGCGTATTCTCTCTAGCACATGCTGTGAAATATGCCGTCATTTGTAATATTTTTTATTGTTTTGGTAAGTTGTGGATATTATTATATTCAGTGGCTTCTATTTTTGTGATTTATTATTCTATTTCTTTACGTAGTACCAAAGGTAAGAGTTTATTGTGATGGATGTATCCTAATATCACACATTGGAAGGAGCCAGTAATGAGGATGTTTAGTATTCTTCTTCCAGCAGCCTTGGGACGTCAGATGTCTTATTGCTCCCAACTGTACATTTTTTAATTAGTTGTACAGTAATTAGATATTTTCATGGAGACTCCTCCAAAAACTTGTCAGCCTTGTCTGTTAAATAACATCCTATTTTTACGAGGTTCATTTGCCTAAGGAATGCCTTTAAGAAAGGAAGTATCAAAGGAAACGTTTAACATGGGCGATCTGGACAGGATGTCATCGAGCTCGACATTTTCTCCCACAAAATCTTTTTTTTATAAACATTTGCGTTCAGAAGTTTTATGGGGTCTCGTGAGCAAATGCACCTTTGTAACTCTATATGTGGCGACACTGGAGACGCTGACACTTGTCCCCTGACGAGTTTATTGCTCCATGTGCAAAAACATTTTTAACCTTATACTCAGCATGTTACATAATATGACCAAAGTCAACAGCACTCAGCTACCCCTAACACCCAGGAATTATCACATGCCGCAAAGACTTGCCCTTGGAAAAGAATGACCTTGGGATATCCCTATTTTTTTATTGCTGACAAACCCTTTAATGCGGTGAGTGCAGAAGTTTTATCAATGATATTTAAAAGGGGATCAGTCATCAGATTTCACAATTAAAACAGCAAAAATCCTTAAATACATCTCTCGGACCTGATGAGGCTGGTGTACTGACTGTGAAAATCAATGTCAGAATGGATGTATAATCTTTTTTGAAAAGTTAAACTGTCTAAAGGGTAAAGTAGTGACACAGACGACTCCAGCTTGGCTGCATGTCTGCTGGAATATGATTTTGCCAAATAAATTTATTTATTTTTTTGGAGGAGGGGATTTTGTTAAAAATGACTGCCACACAAAGACTGCCACACGGCCACACAAAGACTGCCACGCAAAGAATAGATATGCCGTGGGGTACTCGGCACTCGGGCCTATGGATGCTGGTGGGGGATATCACGGTGGCTGGCCCGGTCCGTGACCCAGGGCGGTCAACAAAAAGGGGAATTATTTATAGGGGATTTTGTAAAGTGTTTGTGACACCACCTGTGGATTGCGGCTAGAGGGAGCCGCCGCTGTGGAGCAGTCCTCTGAAGCTGATGTTACTGCAGCAGGGATGGTGTGGCTCTCCACAGGAAGAGCTAGCTCCAGGGCAGTGTAGGTAATGGTTGCGCTGGGCGTTGTAGTGCCGGGGGAAAGATGGCGCAGATGAAAGAATAGACGGAGGCAGTGCAGTGCAGTCATCACAGTTGTTAAGTTCCTCAGGTTGCACTGTCAGCTTACAACCTCCCACGTCGCGCTGCGTTCACCAGAACAGGGGTTCAGCTCTTCCTCAGGTGATTTAGGAATACCTGACGGAACCTTCTTTCTTGTGTTCCTCACTAGACCGTCTTCAAGCTGGGTCTTCTCCCTCCTCCCCTGCGCTTCCCACTCTCAATCCTGCTCGGGTGCTCTGAAGTCCCTCCGGTCTTACTGGAGTTCCCGGACCTGCTTGACCCTCACGGGGATTAGAATGAGGCTTTGGTAACTGGACTATGAAAGCCAGAAGCCTCCGGTTTTTCCAGCCGAGAGTTGAAGTTACACGACTGGTCCAGGGGCCGGTCCCCTTCTTGCGGTCTATGATCCTTCTGCCTTCTGACAGATTCGGGGCGTACGGGTGCCGTGGAACCTCTGTGCTGCGGTGCAAGGAGGGACCAGAGGGACGTAACTAGGTATCAACTCGGACTGACCAATTTCGCACGGCGGCTCAATCGACTCGGTGAACCAGGGAAGGACCGAGCAGAGGGACCAGGTGCTACTCTGGACCAGTCCTTGTATGAGAGCAGGTGACGCCCATGGGTCAGAAGGCAGGGACTGACCGGTACAGTAGAAGAGCACGGCAGGCAGGCTGACGGGTGATCCGGGTAGACGGACTGGCAGACTCCACGGGTAACTGGCAGGAACCTCAAGGTAGGCTGGCAGGTAGGCACGGCAGGTAACTGGTATGTTCTCCGGGTAGGCAGGCAAGCCTGGCCCATAGACAGACTGGCAGGTTTGGACCGTACGCAGACCGTCGGGTTGGAGAGTGTACTTGGCTGGCGGAGACAGGTAGCAGGCAAAGGCTCCGGATAAGCGGACTGGACAAGCCCATAGACAGACTGGCGGGCTGGGCTGTAAGCAGACTGTCGGGCTGGACTGGTAGACTGGTAGACCGGGGACTCCTTAGGACGGCGCGCGGCCCCTTTAAGAGGGAGGGAGCACGCGCGCCCTAAGCACAGTGCCCGGGAAGCTGCGCGCGCTGGCAGCAGCAGGAGAGCCGGGAGACGCCGGGCCAGGAGCGCGGCGGTAAGGGGAACGGCGTCTCTGCCTATCAGGGGGCAGAGACGCCGATGCTACACAGTGTATATGTAACATTTAGTGTATGTATGTGTAATGTACATTGTATATGTAACATGTAGTGTATGCATGTGTAATATACAGTGTATATGTAACATGTAGTGTATGTATGTGTAACATGCAGTGTATGTGTAACATGTAGTCTATGTACAGTACAGACCAAAAGTTTGGACACACCTTCTCATGTAAAGATTTTTCTGTATTTTCATGACTATGAAAATTGTACATTCACACTGAAGGCATCAAAACTATGAATTAACACAGGTGGAATTATATACTTAACAAAAAAGTGTGAAACAACTGAAAATATGTCTTATATTCTAGGTTCTTCAAAGTAGCCACCTTTTGCTTTGATGACTGCTTTGCACACTCTTGGCATTCTCTTGATGAGCTTCAAGAGGTAGTCACCGGAAATGGTTTTCACTTCACAGGTGTGCCCTGTCAGGTTTAATAAGTGGGATTTCTTGCCTTATAAATGGGGTTCGGACCATCAGTTGTGTTGTTCAGAAGTCTGATGGATACACAGCTGATAGTCCTACTGAATAGACTGTTAGAATTTGTATTATGGCAAGAAAAAAGCAGCTAAGTAAAGAAAAACAAGTGACCATCATTACTTTAAGAAATGAAGGTCAGTCAGTGCGAAAAATTGGGAAAACTTTCAAAGTGTCCCCAAGTGCAGTTGCAAAAACCATCAAGCGCTACAAAGAAACTGGCTCACATGAGGACCGCCCCAGGAATGGAAGACCAAGAGTCACCTCTGCTTCTGAGGATAAGTTTATCTGAGTCACCAGCCTCAGAAATCGCAGGTTAGCAGCAGCTCAGATTAGAGACCAGGTCAATGCCACACAGAGTTCTAGGAGCAGACACATCTCTACAACAACTGTTAAGAGGAGACTTTGTGCAGTTGGCCTTCATGGTAAAATAGCTGCTAGGAAACCACTGCTAAGGACAGGCAACAAGCAGAAGAGACTTGTTTGGGCAAAAGAACACAAGGAATGGACATTAGACCAGTGGAAGTCTGTGCTTTGGTCTGATTAGTCCAAATTTGAGATCTTTGGTTCCAACCACCGTGTCTTTGTGCGATGCAGAAAAGGTGAACGGATGGACTCTACATGTGTGTGTGTATGTGTAATATGCAGGGTGTGTAGCATCCACATTTATAAACACCAGAAGCACAGATGAGCGTTTGTAGGTGTAAACATTTCAGCAATCTCCCAACAAAGGAGCCAAATGCTCTAACACCCTAATTAGCTAGTTGGCGCCCGCTGGGTGCACACATTTTTAATTAGCATGTGCAGTTATAAGAGACTCCAGGGCAGTATTCTTGTGGCGGCTATATGATACACTCCTGATTTGCACGTTATGGGTCAGAACTGTGTAGATTAGTGTTGAGCGAGTATGTTCTGTCCGAGTATGCTCAGGCGAGCACCGAGTATTTACAGCTGCTCGGTGATATGGTTGAATCGCTCCCATGTGCATGATTTGCGACTGACAGCTTTAGTACATGTGAGGAATGTGTAAGAAATAGACATTCCTCACATGTAATAAAGCTGTCAAACAGTTGCAAATAATGCACAGGGGAGCGATTCAAACATATCACCGAGCAGCTGTAAATACTCGGAGCTCGGCCCGAGCATACTCAGCGAAAGGGTTAATAGAACATACTCGCTCAACACTAGTTCGATGTATTCTGCGAGCCATTACACGAGCATTGTGATGCCCTAGCGCTTTCAGGCTTGGCTTTGTGTAACATGCATAGTTTTATAGTTTTGTAAACAGTATATTATGTATTGTGAGTGTGGGTCAGATTGCACATATTATCTGCTGCTTTGTATTTGAATATAAGTCTATATAACTTTATGTATTGTTTTTTACATTGCTGAATAAATATGTAGACTTTATTATGATAGTGTGTGGCAGTATTTTTTGGTGGTGCGGTACATTATTACAGAGCCCCTTTTAGGATTATTATTTGATTATAAGTGGAAGGACAATTTATAATTGCAGTCTACTTAGCCCTTATATATAAATGTTGCCTGATTGTTTCAGACATGGTATGTAATAGGTAGTCTTCATTTCCCATCCCCCTTACAGCATACAACACATAGCCCATCCTATATATTTATTGCTTGCTCCTTGCCTGCCTATTGTCGCCTGATCTCTTTCCTGTCTGGTTTTATTCTCTTTCTGTTTCCTCCCCCTGGTGGCAAGAAAAGGAAATGCAGCTCAATTTGATGCCTACATCAGACTTGTTAGAATTGCAAAATCATAAAAAAAATCCCTGATAACAATGGATGTCCTGACTAGCTGATGCTCATTATAAAGATCATGTATTACTATGGCATCATTGAACTCTAACGCATTGTATATTTTGCTAACATTAGTCTGGTTTCTAATCAGCTCATAGCCATTCTGTTCCTGACCAGGCACATTTTATGTTTTTATTTTTGGGTTTTTTCATACTTGTGACTTAAAAAGCTCTTCATTTTTCTTTCTCATTTGGATATTCAAATACATTTTGCATTTTTCTTGCTTATTTTTTATGTTATTTTCATACTCAAATTTTTTGCTGATATTGGGGAAATTAAAGGAAATACTGATCTGTTTTTTTTATTTTTATAACCACAATGGGCCACAAAAATACATTAAAAATGTGTTACCCTTTCTGTACAAATTATTTTTATTCAGTATATCGGATGCATAGTTTTTTTCAATGGAGGAAGGGCTAGTAACAGTGATTTGAGTTGTCAGTGATTTTTTTATTTTTTTTACCTGCTTTTTATTTATTTTCAATTATTTAACATGTTGTGCCTCCATAAAGTTATGCTTTATTTTAATCTTTTTTTTTTTAATCAGATTTTCCCTGTAACTGGGACTAGTATATTAGCCCCAGTTGCAGTAGAATTTCAGCTCCTGATCCCTCCCTAAACCTGGCAAAAACATGACTGGAGAAGGAAGCACTGTTAGTGTTTCCAATACTGTATGTACAACACTTGTTCAGAGCTGTGTATACAGCGATCAGGAAGGCAGAGGTGGTAATAAACCCTCTCTGCCTTCTATCAGGAGCTGGGCCATGTCTGACAGTGGATTCCCTGCTCCCACAGCTGCTCGATTTCATTCTACACAATGCCTGCAGCATTGCAGACCTTAGGGCAGACAGGTAACAAAGCTATCAGGACATTAAAGGGTATTTCTCAAGAAAACATTGCTGAATGATTGATATTTCAAACCAGCGGCATGGATGAATCATTGGTCCAAACTGTGCACCCTTCCATGCAGAGATTATTTTTTAAGAGGAAGTAAATGACAAAGTTGCTTGTTTTTCTAAGCACTTTGCAGTTTATGAGAAAACCCCTTTAACGCCTTTTTGTTAATCTGAATTAAAGGGGACTTGTCACCTCCAAAAACGCTATTTCTTTGCAAATCATAGTTTTAAGATCTCTGCTTTCTTTCATTGAATAGAAAACTTCACTTTTTTATTTCTAGTAGCTATAAAATTGTTCTGGTCACGAGATGGACATGCTGGTGTATGATTTATTACAAGACCCAGCTCTGATTAGTGTAATTACAGTAAGTCCAGAAGATTTCATTCACCTTCAAGAAAGGAGTGATATATGTACAGGGTAATGCTGATTGTTAGGTCGTGGGATGGGACTCTGAAACGCCCCTCACCTTGTCTGTGGGGGACATCTCAGACACCTTTGGTTCCACTGCAGTAGTGAGATCTAGTTACTTGTAAAGATTTAAAGGGATACTCCCATGTTAAAAAGTTCTGGGCATATCACTAGCATATGCACCCTTTATTATTAGTGGGGGGGGGGGTCCAACTTCTAAGACTTCCACTGATCATCAGTCCTGGTGCAGAAAAGTTGCACCTCCAAAAGTTGCACCTCCAATCATATCCAAGGAATATGCCATCACTTTGCAAGAAGGGAATTCCTCTACTGGCCTAAAAGAAGTACAGTGGTTGTACTGCGGTCATGTAAGTGGCGCACTGGTGACCAACTCTGTGTCCATGGCGTCTGACTGGCAGAGACGACTAGGTGACCTCAGTATGTTGATTAAAATTCGGATTTTGGATGCTTGGGGCACATTATATTGCCATAAAGAAGCCAGTAACCAGCATAATTAGTTCATAATGTATCGTCTTTTCTGCTATTGGGCTTATAAACCTTGCGCTGGGTGACAGCCTCCTCCGGGCTCGTATCTGGGCTCCATGAAACATGAAAATGACAGAAATATATTTCACTAAAAGGCCATCAGCCGCCTAGAAGAAGCTTCAATTAATGTAAGCCTGATGCGTGTCAAGAATTCTTCTCTGATTATTAATGGCAGTGGAAATATTAAAGGGACATAGGAAAGTGGACATTATTATAACCATTATCTATCATTTACCTCCATAATAATACCCAAAGATAATGAAGAACAATCCCACAAAGCAAAAAAATAGAAATATTCTCAGGGTTGCAAAGAATTAGAGAAACATGGCTGATTTCTTCCATAAACCGCACCACACTGGTCTGTGGGTTGTATCTGGTTAACTCCATTTAAAATTAATTGAACTTAGTGGGAATTCCATAGACAACTTGTAGACAGGTGTGATGCTGTTTTTGGCTGTTATTTATTCTAACATAAGACAACCCCTATCAAAAAGAACGTATCAATTGCTCAAAAAAATGAAGTTAAATACTTTGTTAAAAAAAATCCCTGAGTTTCCCTGATTCTGACGCTCTTTTCCGTTTTGCGATGCGACACTCCATTTGAGAAATATTCATATTTGTCCCTTCAGGAGCGCACTATGTGAAATCTCTGCTTGCACATCCACTGGCCGTTTCTTCAGTCTTCTCTGGGGGAGTGCGCTTTCACCCCTCCCTACCAGATGCTGCCAATCAGAGCTCAGTAAAGTCAGAGACTGCTAGACGTTTGAATCAGCTACCGAGCTGTGATTGGCAGCTTCTGGGAGGGAGGGGTAAAAACACACAATCTTAGAGAAGACTCTGAAGAAACATCCAGTTGGACTGCAAAGCAGAGATTTCATATACTGCGCTCCAGTAGAAACAAATGTGAATATCTCTGTAATGGAGCAACGCAGCGCAAAACCGAAAAGAGTGGCAGAATCAGTGGAACACATGGATTTTTTTACAAGGTTGAATTTTTTGAGCAAGTGACAGTTCCTCTTTAATTCCATATTGTTTTCCCGGTCTCATGACGGGTCAGTCTGCCCTTGTTATGTATCTAGTATACCTTCTGATTTTATATGATTGCAATAACTAGACAGATTTACCAGTTATGAGACTGAATTATCTGGGTAACTACTCCTCTAGGAGCCATAATGACTGACAATAATAGTTGTGATTTTTGGAAAACAGATGTAAAAAAAACTATCTGTATAGAATGCAGAATCGCCTTTAAAAAACAAATGAACGTAAGCTGCATGGTCCTTATGCCCATCTTATAGTATAAGGGCGGGGGGGGAAGAAAAAATGATCAAAACGTCCAAGTTAATATAAAAATAGTATAAAGTTTATTAATGCAGTCATAACAGGCAAGGGAACGTGACACATGTGCAAAGCTAGCATGGGATGCACTGGGCCGGAGTACAAGTTAGTAAATAACATATGTAGTAATTCATATAAAAAAATAAATTGTCATACATAGTAATGATCCCTATCACATGGCTACCATAAAAGATAGTTTATCATAATATAACCACCAGGTATTCAACAGTAGTGAGCCATATGTATCAAGTAATAATTGCACCTCTAGCTGTATCAATAGGGAGGTACATTACCAATTCTGTACACTCAGGAAACCTGCGCATCCACCCCGACGCGCGTTTTGGAATGCCTTTGTTAGGGCCCCCCCCCCGTTTGATTATAATGATCGGTCCACTACTGTCCATTACTTGGCAGCTATAACTATTCATAAATTGATTTATTAAATATAATTATTTTTATCAATATGCTGCTATTTTCTATGAATTTTTGTCCATCCTATAGTATGAAGATTATCGGATTTACATATAGGGAACCATTACTGTGGTTCTCCAGTTATTGCTACATATTTACCGGATATGTTTTCAGCTTGTTTGTAATATATGTGGTACAGAGCAGATGCAGCTACAGGGACCTCATCAGCATTGTGCGCCCATATAATTCTGTGTACATGTACTCTGCAGATGCAATATTCATATACAGTAGCATCTGCTTTTACAATCTCTCAGATCATGTTCCTGAGATGTATATACCAAAAAAATGAGCACTTCTGGTACTTAGTACAACCAACTTTACTTATACCTACCTGGAGGACCCTTTAAAGGGAATCTGTCACCAGGTTTTTGCCACCTAATTCGAGGGTAATGTAGAGTCAGAGACCCTATGCCGCAGTTTTGATATAATCACTGTTTTACCAGGAGATGATCACTAGAGGACTAGTAAACCTGCTGCTGCCAGGTAGTCCTCCATATTCATGAGCTCTGTATAACTCCGCCTCCACTAGTGATTGGCAGTTTTCTGTGCACAGAAAGCAGCCAATCAGTTGTGTGGGCGGGATTAGACAAAGCTCAGTGTTCAGAGCACTGCTAGATCTGCAGCAGATAAAACTGTGATTTTATGAAAGCTGCAGCAAGCAGCCCAATAAGTGACACATTGCTGGAGTCAGGTTCTCTGTCTCTACATCATGCTGCTCACAGATGGGGCAGCAAAAACCTGGTGACAGATTCCCTTTAAGTGGTGCTGGTTAGATATGAGTGGATTTAAAAAACTAATTGTAAAATAATGTCTAGATCACAGATTTTAACTCTTTAAAGTTTGCTGACTGATCCCTTTAAATGGACATAGTCAATATGTTTTACTGACTCTTCAGTGGTAGTTAAAGAAGAAGTGTCCCCATGCAATAACAGCTTTGAAGCACCTTTTCTTCTAATTTCTGTTCCTCTGTTATTCCTCCTGGGTAAAATGACAGCCGGGAGTTATTGACGAAGACCACGTCCAATTAGTGCTGACAAAGGGTGTGTGTCATCCTTAATTGGTCAGTGTCAGGGTGTGCAGGGACACGCCCCCTAGCTGGTAATAGTCAGAAATTCATACATTTCCAAGAGGAATAATGGAGGAACGGCACAATGGAGAGTTATAAGAAAAGATGCTCCAGAATTGTTATTTTGTGAGGAAGACATGTCAGAATATGTGGAATACTGCCTTAAACTCTTCTAAGTGCTGTAATACATACTCTGTCCATCCGGGCCAAGAAGTGTATTCTGTAATCTAGTCCATATATACTCCAGTCCTTTCTTGTGCTCAGGATTAGGTAGACCAGCGAGATTCATTCACATAATAACCAGCCCTCACATATTATTACATACATAGCAATCTGACCCCATATTAGCTTTGTGGAAATAACAGTGATATTCTGGTATTTGTGACACTTGTAAAGAATGGAAGTCATAGCGCTGCTTAATGAAATGGCGGTGTTATAACAGCATGCCGCCATCCTTACCCATTAGGATGTAATGGAACAGTAAAACATATTTAATTACAATTATTACAATGTTATACCACCTCATATGAGGCTAAATTGCCTTTATTTAAATGGCATTACAGCTCCTGTCAGACGGCGAAAATGAAATTCCACTTTTCCATGGACGTGTTCTATGAATGAGTCATGAGGCGCCGCGCTCAGTGATGGAAATCCAACAATCTGTAGGAAGGGCCCCAGATTATGAGATGGGCGTCCAAGGCAAAGGATCAAAGCCGCTTGTGTTTTTTTGTTCATGTGAGTCACATGAGCGGGAGGTTTTCATTTTAATCTGCGAATAAAATTAAATGCCTGTATTATAGCCAAGACAAAAAAAACTCAAAAGAATGGACAAGAATAAAGCAAAAACACGTGGACTTTTTTTTTTAAAATTAAATCATTTTTAGGCTTCATATAACAAAAAAGAATGAAAAAAATAAAACAGAACAAAATCTCCTCAATGCCATTGCCTTCCTCCCACCCAGTCCCTGCTAACAGAAAAATATAGTGAATATACGCATAAGGCTTCATTCATTCATTTTCACTGTGATAATCTATGGGGCCATTCACATGTCTGATTTTTTTCCCCCAGACCGATAAAATATCAGAGACCTGTCCGATTTTAATTCAAGGGTCGGATCAAATCAGCAATGCAAGTCAATGGCTCCTTGATAAATCGGACTGCACTTGGATGGCATCCGAGTGCAGTCCTAGTTTCACAGACTGTTACAATATAGAAGGTGGAAAAAAAAAATTTTCGCCAGTGTACGAGAAAATCTGATGCCATTGGGACCACACTCTTATCAAAGTCGGATTAGAATAATCAGTCAGTTTTTCTATTATGTGGAATAAACTTATGTCTGAATGAGGCCTAGGAAAAGGTAGGAAACAGATTTGCCAATTCTGTATAATTCTTAGTGCAAACCCGGATTAGACTGTAAAATACGTCAGATTTATCACAGCGGATGATGCTGTTTGATAGATTGGGCACATATAGTCTTAAAACCCCTCTTATACAGTACAGACCAAAAGTTTGGACACACCTTCTGATTTAAAGATTTTTCATTATTTTCATGACTTTGAAAATTGTACATTCACACTGAAGGCATCAAAACTATGAATTAACACATGTGGAATTATATACTTAACAAAAAAGTGTGAAACAACTGAAAATATGCCTTATATTCTGGGTTCTTCAAAGTAGCCACCTTTTGCTTTGATGACTGCTTTGCACACTCTTTGCATTCTCTTGATGAGCTTCAAAAGGTAGTCATCGGAAATGGTTTTCACTTCACAGGTGTGCCCTGTCAGGTTTAATAAGTGGGATTTCTTGCCTTATAAATGGGGTTGGGACCATCAGTTGTGTTGTGCAGAAGTCAGGTGGATACACAGCTGATAGTCCTACTGAATAGACTGTTAGAATTTGTATTATGGCAAGAAAAAAGCAGCTAAGTAAAGAAAAGCGAGTGGCCATCATTACTTTAAGAAATGAAGGTCAGTCAGTCCGAAAAATTGGGAAAACTTTGAAAGTGTCCCCAAGTGCAGATGCAAAAACCATCAAGCGCTACAAAGAAACTGGCTCACATGAGGACCGCCCCAGGAAAGGAAGACCAAGAGTCACCTCTGCTTCTGAGGATAAGTTTATTCGAGTCACCAGCCTCAGAAATCGCAGGTTAACAGCAGCTCAGATTAGAGACCAGGTCAATGTCACACAGAGTTCTAGCAGCAGACACATCTCTACAACAACTGTTAAGAGGAGACTTTGTGCAGCAGGCCTTTGACGCGCCCCCTGGGCCAGTGCTGTAGGGGATACCCGGAGCCGGATCTCGATGGGGGTAGTAGTCCTTGTGGCGGTGACCCGGTCCGTGCCCAGGGTGTCAAACTAAGTGGCAGTCTATGGCAACAGATGTTAACTTGATTGTCGACTACGCCACCCGTTGAGTGCGGCTTTGAAGCCGCCGCTGCAGAGCAGTCCACTGAGGCCGGTGGTATATGTGCAGCAGTGATGGTATAACCCCCAACGGGAGGGGTATGGCCTCAGGGCAGAAGGTGTAGATGATGGGGGTTGTGAAGATGCAGAAGGGAAGACTCAGAGTCAGGAGATGCAGTTCAGGGCTTTTACTTACTGGTGTTCTTTTGGTCACTCTGGCCTTGAGTGACCACCCGAGCCGTGCTGCGTCCACCAGGTCCTGGACTCGGCCAACCCCCAGGCAATTCTGGAGCGTGGTCCTGAGCTCCTTTCGGACTCTCCCTTCCTCTGGCCGCTCCCACCAGGGATCCACTTTTGGCCGGCTCCCTCGGGTCTCTTGGTGGTCAAGCCTCCTCTGGGCTCCCTGACCCTATGCTCGGTGTGCCTTTCTGGTGGATTTGGTGAGGGTCGTGGCAGATCCTGCCCACAACCTCCGGTTCCTGGTTAAGGTTCGTTTTGGCCTCTGCCAGCTTGGGTTCCGGTACCCTTGTGCGCCAACCCTTCACCCTTCTGTCCTTATTCTGGGATCTTGGGGTTCCTTCTTGTTTCCTCTCTGGGTCCTTCTCACTCCTCTCTCTCTCTCTCAGCAGGCTCTGTTCTGGAGCTGGGCCCAGCCGGAGCCACAGCTCCCTGTCAGCCCTCCTGGCTGAGCTCCTCTGCTCTGCTCCTCAGGCTAAAGACTCACTGACTGACTGACCCTGTTCTAAGATGGTGCCCACCTTATATACTCCCTCTATGTGTGAGCTCAGGTGACCAGCACCCAATGAGCTCCTATCTTTACCCAGACTACTCCCCCTATCTGCCCCTACACTACTGGGATGTTCCACCCCCCTCCCACTCCAGCCAGGGACAGACGCTGTCGTACCTGCACATAAACTGGTGGGAGTACCGTCGTTCTGTCCCCCGGAAATGAGATGTATGTAGTGCATGCAGCCTACTAGCTCAGTTCCACACTCCATCCTTACCCGGGAGTGGAATACCACACCTCTGGCTTGAGGTGTAATACCCCTGTAGCAGCCGAGTCCTCAGGGTGCTACATTCCCCCCTGGTAAATCACAGCACGTCCTCGGGCTGTAAAAGAATAAAAACATCCACAAACATACAATTTTTTTTTCAAAAACATCATAAACATATAAAACATTATATATATATCATCAGCATAAAACTTTTCATATAAAACTTTTCATAGTAAACATTCTTGTTCCTCCGGCCACGGTGCAACTTGTGACCGGGTAAAGTGCAACAGTCTCTTGTAGTAAAAACAACAGTTTCCTATAAAACCGGTAGGGGGCACTTTAGAAAGCGCAACTATATACAAGGGAAGGTATGGCCGCTCTCAGTCCTCGGCCAGTGGGATTAGGGATGGCTGCTCACAGTCCTCAGCCTGTGGGGAGATGGGACACACTGGAACAGTTCACTGGTCCCAACGGGGACTATAATGGTAACAGTTATTGTACCTTCACGGGTAACTATTTACAGTGCTCCTACTGTACTTTAGTAGCGACGTCCTCCAGCTCCTTCCTCCGTGTATTCTTCAGACCCGTCCGGGTCCTCTTGCTCCTCCTGACACCTCAGCTCTTTCTCTGTCAGTCGGTGCACATGAAGGGCATAGGGTCCTTTGGCACATTGGTGCCGGGTGAAGGTGACCTCATCACCCAGGTAAAGATCACGACCTCTGTGTCCCTCCGGTAGGTGGGACTCGACATCTCTTCTGGTCACGAAGACGTCGCCGGGGGTGTGATGATCTCGAATGAAGCCCCAACCGTGCTGCAACTGGAATTTAATTACAGTCCCGGTGGCACGGGGACCGTGGGCTGCACGGGGGTTCCTCCTGGTCCGGCTCTTCTGTTCTGCACTTTTTATTTGCAGCCGCTGCTCGCGGACCCGCCTCTCTCTTCTTTCTCGGTCAAAGGCTTCCAACTGCTGGCGGCAGCACTCTGCACGCTCCGCTGCAGCCGCCCGGGTTTCTTGAGTGAACCCGATGAGGTCTCCTCCTGCGGGGTCCCACTCAAACTGCGCCTCCTCTAACGAGAGCGGGGTCATCTTGACGGGCGCCGGAGCCGGGATCAGGGGCTCATCCAGAGGTCTTTCTTTCCGGAGTCGGGGATGGTGGAACTCCGGTGGCCACACAAAGGGCTGCCCATCCGGGCATGTGTGCTGGGCAAATAGGTCTTCACCCAGGTGTGGCGCTGTGGACGTTGAGGGCGCTGTTTTGGTGGCGGCGCCCGGGTTCACCAGGCCTTGCGACCAGGCTTGGGGCACCCTGAATGTAAAGGGCACCGTGAAGACGGCGGCGCCCGGGGTTACTTGGCCCAGCGACCAGGCCGGTGGCTAAGTGGAGGTAGAGGGCGCTGTTGGTACTGCGGCGCCCGGGGGTACTCGGCCTTGTGACCAGGCCGATGGCGCTTCCTGTTTGGTCGCACTCTGATTTGAGGCGCGTGACGTCACGGGGAGCGCGGCCGCGGCTTCTGTTTGAGGTCTAGTCGGGAGCGGTAGCGGTGCGGCAACGGGCACGATCAGTGGGACTTCGGGCTCTGCGACGGGGAGCGGGGGTAGGCTTACGGTGGCTGGGCTTGGGGTAGTGACGTCCCCTTTACTTGCCTCCGTCTCTTCAGCTCCCTCTGCGGCGTCGTCTCCGGCCTCCGTCCCTTCTGCATCCTCTTCAGGGGCAGGCGTGCTCCTCGTTGCAGGTGGTGTGCTCCGCTGGCGGGTTCCAGCCTGCTGGGCCATCTCTCTGGTCCATGCGGCCAGTACGTCCCGCTGCACTCGGGCCATCCTCTGAGCCAAGCCCTCCAGTGCGGTCCGTGCATGCTCCCGATCTCTGGGGAGCTGCGCCAGGATCTCCACCAGGCCTTCTGGGGTTGTCGCTTGCAACAGGCTCCTGACCACTGGGTCGGTGCTGCCTGCCTCTCCCTCCATCTCCGGGTACGGCTCCTCCAGACTCCTCCAGGCTGCTCCCATCTTCTCTCTTTTGTTCTGTCTCCGCCCATACTGAGGGTGGTCCCGGGGCAACTTGGTGATTGTCAGTTCCAGGGGCAGTCCCCTCACGCTGATGGACATCTCAATCATTACAGTCTCTGCTGGTGGGGGCGGTTTCCGCTTTTGGCGCCATTTCTTGACCTGGCCCACGATGGGAGGTGGCCTCTTGCCACCCTCCGACACGCCCATAATGGCGTCCGCTCTGCCAGGGCGGGAAATCTTCTGAAATGGCGGGAAAAGACTGCAGATGACGGGCAAATGGCGGGAACCGATCCGAGATGGCGTCCGATGGCGGGGACCCTCCGGAATTGGCGGGAGACTTCTTTTTGAGGTAAATGTGAACTTTTCTTCAGGCACGCAGTACCCGGTGGTTGCGGGCACGTTATCCTGCCGACTACGCCAAAAGTTGACGCGCCCCCTGGGCCAGTGCTGTAGGGGATACCCGGAGCCGGATCTCGATGGGGGTAGTAGTCCTTGTGGCGGTGACCCGGTCCGTGCCCAGGGTGTCAAACTAAGTGGCAGTCTATGGCAACAGATGTTAACTTGATTGTCGACTACGCCACCCGTTGAGTGCGGCTTTGAAGCCGCCGCTGCAGAGCAGTCCACTGAGGCCGGTGGTATATGTGCAGCAGTGATGGTATAACCCCCAACGGGAGGGGTATGGCCTCAGGGCAGAAGGTGTAGATGATGGGGGTTGTGAAGATGCAGAAGGGAAGACTCAGAGTCAGGAGATGCAGTTCAGGGCTTTTACTTACTGGTGTTCTTTTGGTCACTCTGGCCTTGAGTGACCACCCGAGCCGTGCTGCGTCCACCAGGTCCTGGACTCGGCCAACCCCCAGGCAATTCTGGAGCGTGGTCCTGAGCTCCTTTCTGACTCTTCCTTCCTCTGGCCGTTCCCACCAGGGATCCACTTTTGGCCGGCTCCCTCGGGTCTCTTGGTGGTCAAGCCTCCTCTGGGCTCCCTGACCCTATGCTCGGTGTGCCTTTCTAGTGGATTTGGTGAGGGTCGTGGCAGATCCTGCCCACAACCTCCGGTTCCTGGTTAAGGTTCGTTTTGGCCTCTGCCAGCTTGGGTTCTGGTACCCTTGTGCGCCAACCCTTCACCCTTCTGTCCTTATTCTGGGATCTTGGGGTTCCTTCTTGTTTCCTCTCTGGGTCCTTCTCACTCCTCTCTCTCTCTCTCAGCAGGCTCTGTTCTGGAGCTGGGCCCAGCCGGAGCCACAGCTCCCTGTCAGCCCTCCTGGCTGAGCTCCTCTGCTCTGCTCCTCAGGCTAAAGACTCACTGACTGACTGACCCTGTTCTAAGATGGTGCCCACCTTATATACTCCCTCTATGTGTGAGCTCAGGTGACCAGCACCCAATGAGCTCCTATCTTTACCCAGACTACTCCCCCTATCTGCCCCTACACTACTGGGATGTTCCACCCCCCTCCCACTCCAGCCAGGGACAGACGCTGTCATACCTGCACATAAACTGGTGGGAGTACCGTCGTTCTGTCCCCAGGAAATGGGATGTATGTAGTGCATGCAGCCTACTAGCTCAGTTCCACACTCCATCCTTACCCGGGAGTGGAATACCACACCTCTGGCTTGAGGTGTAATACCCCTGTAGCAGCCGAGTCCTCAGGGTGCTACACCTTCATGGTAAAATAGCTGCTAGGAAACCACTGCTAATGACAGGCAACAAGCAGAAGAGACTTGTTTGGGCTAAAGAACACAAGGAATGGACATTAGAGCAGTGGAAATCTGTGCTTTGGTCTGATGAGTCCAAATTTGAGATCTTTGGTTCCAACCACCGTGTCTTTGTGCGACGCAGAAAAGGTGAACGGATGGACTCTACATGCCTGGTTCCCACCGTGAAGCATGGAGGAGGAGGTGTGATGGTGTGGGGGTGCTTTGCTGGTGACACTGTTGGGGATTTATTCAAAATTGAAGGCATACTGTTCCAGCATGGCTACGACAGCATCTTGCAGTGGCATGCTATTCCATCCGGTTTGCGTTTAGTTGGATCATCATTTATTTTTCAACAGGACAATGACCCCAAACACACCTCCAGGCTGTGTAAGGGCTATTTGTCACCAGACCTCAACCCAATCGAGATGGTTTGGGGTGAGCTGGACCGCAGAGTGAAGGAAAAAGGGCCAACAAGTGCTAAGCATCTCTGGGAACTCCTTCAAGATTGTTGGAAGACCATTTCCGGTGACTACCTCTTGAAGCTCATCAAGAGAATGCCAAGAGTGTACAAAGCAGTCATCAAAGCAAAAGATGTCTACTTTGAAGAACCTAGAATATAAGACATATTTTCAGTTGTTTCACACTTTTTTGTTAAGTATATAATTCCACATGTGTTAATTCATAGTTTTGATGCCTTCAGTGTGAATGTACAATTTTCATAGTCATGAAAATACAGAAAAATCTTTAAATTAGAAGGTGTGTCCAAACTTTTGGTCTGTACCGTACATTAGAATAATGGTGGTGGAGCCCATCGATATCGACAGGTTCAGTCGACAGTCTCATTGTCAATAGAGTTAAGGATCCAGCATGTCCAAATTCGGACTGCTGCTCCTTTTGTTCTCCCTGAGATTAGCCACCACCAGACATGTTCTTCCATTGAGGACACAGGAGCGCTCCTGTGTATGGGAGCGAAGGTTGAGATCGCTGCCGGCCTAACAATTGCCCAAACCATCGTTCAGCCAACAGCTGTCTATGTGTATGGGAGGCATTAGTTTACACCATCTATTAATTGTTTTACTTTGTGCCAAAAATTTGCTCCAAAATTTTGATAATTTTTTGCATGCTAAACCAGGCCCCTTCCCCAGAAATAACTCTTTTCCGCAAAACCGCACCCGTTATTGGACAATGTGCAGAAAATATCTCAAACACATAAATTTCATTTTATTATTGTGTTTTGCGTCTTCCTTCTGCTGAAGAAATATCTATGGCGAGAGGTTTGTATATCTTTTATGTGTTTTTTTATATGCAAGTCACGAATCCAATGAACCAGGACGACCATCTGCTCTAGTTACAAAGGACAGATGAAGCCTGGTTCATGAGGCTGAAAATAGATATTTTTATATACTTCCTCATATCATAAAAGTGGACGAGGGTTAAGTCTAGTATTTCATGAATATGTAAAGCATGTAAACTGTGAAGCCAGAGCAAGGTACTTTACAGAACACTATGGACAGGCAGAGAACGTCCTGTCAAAGTTATTTTTAAGAATAGCCCAAAACTGAAATGACAGTTCTCAAATATATTTGAGATGTAGTGTAAAGCATGGAGTTTGAACAGATCTCACGTGCCTGTGGTAGGACACTAGTAGATTGGCCCCCATACACACTAGACTAACATCGACAGGTTCGACCAACAGTGTAATGTATAGGGGGGGCACCTGGCAGATGATGTTGGGGGAGATAAAGATCCAGCATATCTGATTTTGGACTTCCGATCCTTATCCCAGAGATAAGCGGCCGCCAGAGATATTAGCAGCTGCTCTCTCAAAGAGCACACAGGAATAGAGATGAGCGAACCCTAACTGTAAAGTTTGGGGTTCGTACTGGACACCTAGTGTCTGGTGCTGAACTCCGAACACGGACTTCTGCTGGAAGTCCGAGTTATAGTTCGTGAGTTCTAGGGTCCCCATGGAAATCAAATTTTGGACTAAAGTACAGTTGGGTACCAGAACCCGAACTTCTATGGCTCCGCTCATCTCTACACAGGAGTGCTCCTGTGTATTGGAGACTTGGGTGATATAGTTGCTGGCTGAACGATTGGCCAAAAGCCATTTAATGCGTATGGGGGCCTTTAGGCTTCCAATCTGCAATAAAGTGGGGACAAGCTAAAGTCATGAATATTAGGTCATAAATGCTAAATCAGTGGGAGTCTGACAGCTCAGACCCTCACTGATTGCCAGTTTGGGGTACTCCGGAGTTCCCCAATCTGGTGATGGGTGAGGGTCCTTACAGTTAGGCCACCACCGAGCTATCATTTATCACCTATGTAGGGATTAGGTATAAAAGCTTTTGTGACGATACAGTGTAAAATCTTAATTATGCCAGACATGCTTTCTGATGGCAAGAGTAGCATACCTTTATTTTTATGTTGACTCTTTAATCTCTGTTCTTCTTTAGTTGATTAACACAGACTACTATTTGTATAACCCTGAATGTTACATGCTCTTTGATTCTGAAACAATGATGTGTATTTACAAGAGCCCCTGTGATACCAACTATGTAAATAGATTATCTCAAACAATAATAGGTGAGCCCTGCACCTTTACCTCTGACATGTCATATGTACACTTTTCTTTGGGGGAGGAGGGTGAGAGCAGTTCTATCATTCAGGGGGCTGAGCCCAGAGAAGCAGAAATGAGATGTGCTTCTGAGACAGAGTCAGTCTTGGGACAGAGAATCAGAAAGACCTTTAGAAGGAGAATGAGAGACATCCTTCAGGAAAGTAGATGGATTGCATGGTATTATCCAAAGAGACACAGATTTGTATTCTACATTCTAGCCTAAGGGTATCGGCCCTGACTGGAAAGATTCGGATCTGCTCCATTGACCATCAGAGAGACATGGATACTTTTGGGGAGACCAGGAGAAGAAGAAGTCACCTCGCCCCATGGATATGTTGTTTTGTGGTCGCTGGGAGGGACCCACCGGTCGCCTAGCCCCATGGAAACTCTCGGAGAGGCCAGGTTGGGACCCTCGGGTCTCCTGGTCTTGTACCTCGATGGACTGCTAGCTTCCTAAGCTTGCTGCTACCTCTTCTCTGTGGGGGCCCGACAGAAGCAGGGGGCCACTGGTTGAAGTAGTTGGCCCTGGAAGTCTCCAAAGTCGCAGCTGTTCTATCCCAAGCAGGTCAGCGGAAGGGTGAGACTGTGTAATGTTGTACCATCTTGGGTATTAGCTGGGACTGTTCTGTGTTTATTTCCGCTTTGTGGTTCAATAAAGTATTGCCACGCTGTTTTACCCTCACCCTGCGTTGTCTGAGTAGCGTTACGCCCACGGAAGACCCCGGGTTTTCACAGCTTTGTTCATAGACTGTAATTCCTTCAGATCTGTATACCTTTTAGTAGCGTTCAGACCTCGTTGCTTCATTATGTAAGATGTTGTGATACACCAACAATGGAAATTTTTCCAGGTGACCGTGCCATAGATATCTCCTAATTGAGCGTAGAGATCCCTCCAGAGCGTTTTACGTTACACTCCGCTGCCCTGCCTATGACCAGTAATCTATATGGAGATGTACGGTCACTGGCTTCCTGGTGACTTGAAACCATTGCTACCAGTCTGACTATTATAAATGACAAAAAAATAAAGGGATATCAGGGACAAAAAAATATAATAATTTTGGACAGGGGCATTTATTCTCTAAAAATTGACTCTAAAAAGCACAATGTAAAGTAAACTCTGTATTTCCATCTTTGTGATATATGAATAGAAGCCTTCATATGTCATTTTACAGTGCGTGTCATTTTTCAGCTCCGTTCCTCTCGTCTGCTGACTGGCTTGCTTAGTAAATCAGTTTTTGTGTGATTTAGCTCTGCAAAACAATGGTACAAACTTTGTAAAAGCGTACACCTTCAAAAGTGAAATGGTGAAACATTTGCTGAGCGTGCATGCTTTAATGATCAGTTTCTTTCACCCTGCTGTCAAGATTTATCGCTGTTATACTCTATGGGACAGTGCAGGGGATTAGCTCAAAAATCCAGGTCTGTTAAACCTGAGCACAATGAAAAAGTAAGGAAATGAAACCTAATATGCAACCCCCCCCCACCCCAAAAAAAACATATCTATAGGTTATGGATAGGGCTCCCGCCTGCCATGTACTTCCACCTTGCCTTCGCTTTATTGCAGCAATAGCACACATAGGACTTCATTGCCAATTTATTGATGCCGCCTTCTTTTCAAGCAGAATCTTACTGTAACAAACCTGTCCCGGGTTCCGTTTCCTTCCTCTGGGTCCGCTGCCCTCTGCTGTGCTCCACGTTAGGTTTTGCAGGTTCCCAGAAGTCGATTAATGACATCATCTCCCTAGACCTATTCAAGGCCCATTTAGACACCCCTGTGTCTTGGGATTGAGACTCCAGTGTTCCAATGTTTGGTTTGCGCCATTGCTGTGTTTTCAACTAGCATTTTATCCCTGCTAAGTTACGCTCCATCCATCCCGCTGCTGTTGAGATTTTTAAGTGTGTGAAGTCCTCGCTGTCCATGTGCCTTCCCGCATGCTGAATCAACTCCCGGCATTTGCGTGTCCACCCAAACCTAGGGCTTAGAGGATCCTCCTAACTTGGTGTACCTAAAATGTTCCCATTGTTCAGTATTCTATCCAGAAAGCCCTATGGATGACTATTACAGCAAGGCTGGGACCCTTCATCTTAAAGGAAACTTGTCAACAGAAAATTAAAAATTGTTTAAACTAGGTTTTTGTGTCAAATGTATTTTTTTTTACAAATTTTCTGAAAAAATGTTTTGTTTTCTTTCATATCACAATCTTTAAATCAAAAATGGAAATATTGCAATTTTCACACAGGCCACTGGGGCTTTTTTTTAGACTTTAACTCCCTGTTTCAGGAAACAATACATGTACATTAGCCACATTGGTCAGACTCTAACCCTGTCTTTTGTATTGAAGCATCTAATGAGCATGTGCAGAGAGGGGAAGCAAGGTCCGGTTTGACATCATCTATTGTGATTGCTGTATTCTGTGTTATCAGCTGTGTATAGCAGTGTTACCTGTCAGTGTAATCCTGCCTCTGCTGATAAGGAAACTGCTGTAAACTTTTCCTGAAAAACAGGGAGTATGAGTCTAAAATAGCCCCACTGGGGGGTTTAAAATTTGCAAGATTATTTTTACATTTTTTTTTTAGTAAGGGGTGCAGTGTTTTAACGGTAGATCGCTCGCTCTCTTCCTAGATAGTTTATTAATTGTAGTCCAGAAAGCAGAAAAATAAAAAATCGAGTCAATTGTTATCATGTAGGAGAACTAGATGTAGGCTACAGCTTGAAAATTACATTATAAAATGTCTGTTTTGCGTTCTTATCCAGATAATTTCTGTATCGTAGTGATATAGGCTGAAAAAAAAGACATAAATCCATCTAGTTCGGGCTATTATCCTGGGGGAAAAGACAATTATCCTCATCTCAGGAACGAAAATGATTGCTGACTACAAATATGGCATCCGGAATATATCCCTGAATCATCATCCCAATTCCAGAAATCTACTACTCGGCCATAACTTGTAGTATTAATACATCCAATAAACTCTTCCCAATTATAATTTTGCTAAAAAAAATCATTCATATAAAGGTTGTCCACTTTTCTGAACTTTTTTTTTATCTTTCAGAACTTTTTTTTTGTTACTTAAATACATTTATTTTGGGCTAGAAATAATTTATGCAAATGGGTTTCATAAAAAGTTTGCACCGTTTGCCATCTGTAGCCTCTGTGTTCCAATGTCTATTTCTGGCTGCAAAATGAGTTAACTTAGAATCTGTCAGTGAGCCCACCTTGACAGTCTGATGAGAGAGTCTGTAAATCTTTATCTGTCTTTTTCTGAGCTTCTCTCAGCTGACCACAGACCCCATCAAAGTTGAATGTGTGGGGAAAAGCCTTTAAAAGCCAAACGATGCAAAATTTTGAATGAAACCCAATTGCGAACATGTAAACAGAGGTTGTGTCTCTTATCCATTCTTTGCAAAGTTACAAATGGACACCAGATAATGATTCACCAACAAGATGCGTCACAGGAAATTCCTTTCACTTCCATAGATTATTCTTCCATTGTCAAAAAACTCTGCGAAATCCCAGATTCTGTTAGTCCTGGGAAAGTAAAAAAAAACAAAACCACGTTGGTCATTTTAAGTTTTTCCTTTTTCGGCTCCGATGAGTCGTGCAGAGATGTGATATTTTTCTCCTGCTCATTCATGACTATTGTGCTGCTTAGTAGCGGTATGACGCCATGAGACTGTTCACAAGAAACGACTGCTGATCTTGAGTGACAAGTAGACTCACAGCGCCACTTCATGGTCTCGAGCATCATACGCAAGTCCCACTGCTCATAGCTATGCCCGCAATATTAACTGGTAGAGAAATGCTGTAGGCATAAGTCTGGATCTTGGATGAGATGGAGGAAATGAGAACACTTTAAAGCCCAATTCATTATTGCATTGGCAACTGTTTTTGTCTAGTTTTTGGGTGTTTTTCACCTTTTTTCATTTGCACTTTATTCTTCTTTTTGTATGTATTCGATTCATTATTGCATTGGCACCTGTTTTTGTCTATTTTTTTGGTGTTTTTCACCTTTTTTCATTTGCACTTTATTCTTCTTTTTGTATGTATTCGATTCATTATTGCATTGGCACCTGTTTTTGTCTAGTTTTTGGGTGTTTTTCACCTTTTTTTATTTGCACTTTATTCTTCTTTTTGTATGTGTTCGATTCATTATTGCATTGGCACCTGTTTTTGTCTAGTTTTTGGGTGTTTTTCACCTTTTTTCATTTGCACTTTATTCTTCTTTTTATATGTGTTCACCTTATTTTTTTGTTACATTCACCATTAGGAGTGTTTTTTGTTCTCCAGATCTTTTTGTCTAATACATCAAAAAGTTATAAAACGTTGTCACAAATGTACTCCTATCCCCCGGAGTCCTTTTTGTAAGCCAGATATTTTGGGGGCAAACATTGTACCAGTTAGCGAAACGTGTTACTTTTGCACTAAAAAGAGGTCAAAGATGAAAATAAAGATCAATTTTGAGTTTGTACAAAATTCATAAACCGCGCGCACCATTTTGAAGAATTTGGTGCAAAAAAACATCAACAACAACCACAAGACAAAAAAAGAAAAGCGACCTCAAAACAACCATAAATGATGTTTTGTAAACTCTTTGTTACCCCAAGTATTTTAATACTTTTGATGAATTTATTCAGTAGTGTCAAAAGAAAAATACCACAAGTGGATGACCTCTGTAGTAATACCACATTCTGGATGTCATTTAACAAGCGAAAAAAATATGTCATCAATCTCTTAGTGGAGATAATTACGATCAATACATAGCACCAGAGTTGTAAATGAGCCTCCAAGGAAATGATCCGTCCTCCAGCTTCTACTTATTAACAGGTAGACACTAGGTACATGCAGCGTCATCTCATGCCAGGAGGAAAAGCTGTAAGGAATCGGAGCCTGATCACTTCCACAAACAAGATTTGGGTCAATAGGAGCTAAAATTTTCTTAGACCATAAAACTTTTCAAAACTCAAAATTTACTCCAAAACCATACATCTACTGTACCTGTGCCAGCTGAATTAGTGTACATGACGCACCCCCTGGGCCATATTCTTTAGGGGAATACCCGGAGCCGGATCAGATGGGAGTTGTAGTCGCCGAGTGGCTGTGACCCGGTCCGTGCCCAGGGTGTCAAGCTCAGTTGTATGTGGCAGTCCTACAGATGTTATTAAGTTCTTTATTGTCGACTACGCCACCCGTTGTATTGCGGTCACTATGGCCGCCGCTGCAGCAGGGTCCGCTGAGGCTGATGGTGTAGGTGCAGCTTTTGATGGTATCACCCCCAACGGGTGGGGTATAGCCTCAGGGGGTCAGGTGCAGAGGATGGGGGTTGTGGTGGTGCAGCGTAGATGTAAAATGAAGACAGAGTCGGGTTGTGCAGTTTAGGGTATTTACTCACTGCTGATGTTCCGGTCACTCCAGCTTCAAGTGACCACCCGAGCCGTGCTGCGTCCACCAGGTCCTGGATCCAGCCAACCCCCAAGCAAGTCCGGAGCGTGACCCTGAGCTCTCCTTCTGTCCTTTCCTCTGGCCGTCCCCACTAGTGATCCACCCAGGTCCAGCTCCCTCGGGCCTTCTGTTGGGAGACCCTTGGCCTTGGGTTCCCTGACCCTCCACGTGGTATGCCTTCGGGGTGGATGTGGTGGGTGGCCGTGGCAGACGCTGCCCACGGCCTCCGGTCTCTGGCTAGGGTGTGCTTTTGCCCCCACCAGCTTGGGATCCGGTACCCTTTTGCCAACTCTTCACCCGCTGATGGACTTTGGGTTCTCAGAGTTCCTTTTCTGTTTCCCCCTCTGGGTCTTTCTGGCTTTCTCCTCTCTCTCTCTGGGGCTTCTCTGCTCCTCTTCCTCCGACTTCTCTGCAAAGACTGACTGACTGACCCTGTTCTTTGATGGTGCCCACCTTATATACACCCTCTATGTGTGAGCTCAGGTGACCAGCACCCAATGAGCTCCTATCTTTACCCAGGCTGCTCCCCCTATCTGCCCCTACACTACTTGGGATGTACCACCCCCCTCCCACTCCAGCCAGGAACAGACTCGGTCGTACCTGCACATTTCTAAGTGGGAGTACCGTCGGTCTGCTCCTCGGAAATGGGATGTGTGTAGTGCATGCAGCCTACCGAGCTCAGTTCCACACTCCATCCTTACCCGGGAGTGGAATATCACACCTCTGGGTTGAGGTGCAATACCCCTGTAGCAGCCGAATCCTCAGGGTGCTACATACACTGGGTGTCTGAATTTCCTACAGTTTTGGACTATAGGGGTACTTTTGGTAAATATAAGTGAAGGCTTAAAAGTTTATTGTGGCACAGCTCTTTTAATGTTCTACATCAGGGTTGGGCAATTGCCAGGGTCGGGACTTTATGCCCCTCTTAGGTGCCTTTAAGTGCTATCAAGGCTAACAATTGTACTACAGTCATGCATGGCTGTACCGTAGGTATCAGTGTTGGGTATACATGCAGGACAGCAGAGCTTGCATGTTTAAGTAAGGGTGCATTTATATTGAGAATGAACATTCCTAGACTCCAGAGAGTCGCCGGTGATAGGACAATTTTTCCCCACTCAGGTCTGGAGTACTAGCAGTCGGCTAGTTTCTTCTTGGAGTTTCTTGGTGGATTGTTGTCGTCTTCTCTCTGGTGTCTTCCCAAGTGAAGTGTATCCCCTTGCCTGTTTTCCTTGTTTGTCTTTAGTTGCAGTGAGGGCTGACTAGTGCTCACCCCTTCCTCTCCCTACCCAGAGCCTAGTTTTAGGGACAATAAGGGATTAGGTATTCTGCTCGGCGATAGGTGCGGAACCTATTTAGGGACGGTAGGGGAGTCAGGCTGTTTAAGATCTGCCTAAGGGTCTCCACTCCCCCCTTTTCCCATCGTCGTACACTTGGTCCTCCCCTTACCTAGCGTGACATTATCACCGGCGACTCTCTGGAGACACTAAGGGTTTTTAAATATCAAGCAAGTGTGTGTCAATTAGCAGCAGAAGGTGGAGATCACTGCTAGGTCCTAGCGAGAGAAGGATACCACTTCACTACAGAGATAAAAAGATCAAGAAGGTGTCTGCAAAGAAAAGCGCAGTGACCTTCTACAGTCAGATCCAGAACGACTGTCTGTCAAACCTGATACACCCGTGACAGGTAGTAGTTACATGTGTGTCTAGGACTTTGAGAAAGTCCAAAGTTCTCTCTTCCACAGATGTATGATAAAAAGGAACTGATAGTTGGGGGGTTCATTTTGCAGAATCTGCAGAAGGCACATCTCCAATAATGTCATGCCATCCGCTGGAGAAGAGGATGTGGGGGGCTCCATTAGCATGTCAATGCTACGGGCATGTTTATGGCCACTCATTTAAATAGCTGGCATGTAGTCCTACATGCTAGCTACAATTTCCTCCACCAATAATATCTGATCACCAAACTGGCTTCAGTCTGAAAAGGGGCTCTCTTGATAAGGCATCCCCTTTAAAAAGAACACCCAGGTCAGACATTGCTCACTTGGCATAGCTTAAAAGGCAAACAGTAATGTATCCCTATGATCCTGGCTATATCTGCCCATAATGATCTTACAATGAGTATGTCAGCAGAAAATGACTGTTCAAACCAAGCACAGACACTTGGTGCACCCTTGGTTTGGCCTAGTAGTTCAGAGCACCATCCCACCTACTGTTTTCTTTCTATTTCTGCCTCCTCTTCGTTGATTGAAAGCTTTGGAGGAGAGGAGGGAAGATGTAGATGAAAAATACATAGGTGGGAAGAAGCATTGAATTGTTTGTCCAGGCAAGGGTGCACCGAGCGCCTGTGCTTGGTTTGAACAGTCGTTTTGTGCTGACAGACTCATTTTAAGGTGATTATACTGTATATAACCCTTAGCAGTTTAAGAATTTTTCTTCTTGAGATTAAAAACGTCCTTATTGCGAAATACAAATGTCAGACAGAGCGATAAAGCTGTGATATATTTAGGATGTGTTATAAAAATGTCTATCGATTTCATTTATTGTGATGTTTTATCATTTGCTTTCATCGCATTTTCAGCTCTCATTAAAAGATTGCTGGTTATTACTAACCTGTGATCCAGCGAAGACTTTCTTTGACGTGTAAGTTGATGTGCTGTGATTACTCAAAGCCTTGCCTAATGCGTAAGGAAACAAGCAGAGCCCGAGGCGGTCCTGTAGTTATGGGGATGTCTGGCTCCTGCAGAAAGATTTCTCTGTCACTTCTGTGCACACCTTGAGATTTGAAAATTGTGGCAGCTATTACATTAATGTAAAGAGTCGTCCGTGACGTAGGCCTCGGATCCTATAGGAACAGTCCTGGGCTGAGTGCAATGGCGCCTATTCATTTCGATCAGATTTTGCAAAAATTTGTAAGATCACTTGCTCCTCATCAGATGGTGACAAACCAATGCGTTAAAAATATCACCTTAATCTGGTCAAAAATCATCTTCTGATGTCATCTCTGTAATCTCTAAATGAGGTTCTTCCATCCAGGCAATCTGTTATCAGATAGAAGCTGTTACAGGCCGATGTGGAGGACAGTAAAGCCCGCCATACACATTTGATGGCTGTGGGGTGAGCGATGCTTTGGACGGCAGTCATTTTGGCCGGCTCTTCCCAGCACTCCTGTGTTCTCGATGAAAAAGCCACTGCCAGATTTAAGGATCTGAGGTTATGGGTTGTAAGTAATCACCTAGGCAGGTTAACAATGCAACAATATTTTATTAATCACATCCATGGTAATACAACAGTTCCAGGAAAATGGCCAAAATACAATTCTCTCAGTCCTTAAGTTCCCAACCTGGGATCAGTAGTTCCACTGGCTTTGTATCAGGCCATACTCACTGTCTCCCAACTTTTGGTTGGCCCATAGATTTCGTATCTCCAGCCAGTATATTCTGTAGCCACAACCCACGATCCTCCAGACGACAGATAAAACGATGGAAGCACAGGTATCCAGTAGCAATATTACTTTAAGAAAGTTTAAAGCCAAACGACATATCCACAACTGTAGCACGTTTATCCAATTCAGTCTGTAACTGATCTCTAACACTCCGTAAGCCATCCATCCATCCATCGGCTCCATGTCCACTGCCATAGATCCTAGCCCTTCCCCTTCCTTCTCCCAAACATGTGGCTTCTTTTTTCCTTCACTGGAATCAGCCCCCTGAATGGGCAGAACTGCTCTCACCCTCCCCCCCCAAAGCTAAGTGTGCATTAGTTGAGGTATTTTTCTTGATCCATCACTTGGGTTTGCATATGAGACTCCCTGTGGTGACAGCTCCGCCGGATCTTCTTCCAACACTCACACAATGGGCCTAGATGCTTTTTGAACAATGGTTAGAGGCACCTGAGATACTAATGAGATTACACTTTACAAGTAAAATTAGTGCACATAAACTGACGAGCAAGCAGAACATTAATAAAACACAGTCAGCAAATCTCTAATAAAACATAATAATAATATTGACGGAAATGGTGCTCCATGCTGGAAAAGTCTCTTAGTCTTTAGTCAGTGGGCAGCTCCTCACACCAGACATCTATGCCGGCGGGTTGTCTCCAGGAGAACAAAAAGGATCGGCCTTCCAAAATCGGACATGCCAGATCCTGTACCTCCCCAACATTCATCAATCAGAGGAATCCTTGCACATTAGCCTGTCGAAAATTACTCATAGGAATATTTGGCATGCCCAGCATATAATATATGTAAATTTATGAATGATATATGTAACATGCTCACGGTGTAATTGGACTTTTAAATATGTCAGGACAAATTGTCAAAGGGATTAAACAGAAGAAAAGGAAAAAACAACAATCAAATGTCCCCAATAATAGTCAAAATACAAAATTTTATTGAAAAAACGGGGCGGAGGAGGAGAAATATATACACATGCAGGAGAGCAGGGACGCACAACCTAGGAACATAAGCATGTAACTATAAATATCAATTTATCACATAATGAATGGTAATTTAACATGAATTTGTACACACTGGCAAAGTCTAACTCTGCAGTTTATATAGGATATATGGGGGTACCCAGGATTGATAATGTAACTACATACAGTGGTGGCCAAAAGTATTGGCACCCCTGCAATTCTGTCAGATAATACTGAGTTTCTTCCTGAAAATGATTACAATCACAAATTCTTTGGTATTATTATCTTCATTTAATTTGTCTTCAATGAAAAAACACAAAAAGAATTGTCCTAAAGCCAAATTGGATATAATTCCACACCAAACCTAAAAAAGGGGGTGGACAAAAGTATTGGCACTGTTTGAAAAATCATGTGATGCTTCTCTAATTCGTGTAATTAACAGCACCTGTAATTTACCTGTGGCACCTAACAGGTGTTGGCAATAACTAAATCACACTTGCAGCCAGTTAACATGGATTAAAGTTGACTCAACCTCTGTCCTGTGTCCTTGTGTGTACCACATTGAGTATGGAGAAAAGAAAGAAGACCAAAGAACTGTCTGAGGACTTGAGAAACCAAATTGTGAGGAAGCATGAGCAATCTCAAGGCTACAAGTCCATCTCCAAAGACCTGAATGTTCCTGTGTCTTCCGTGCGCAGTGTCATCAAGAAGTTTAAAGCCCATGGCACTGTGGCTAACCTCCCTAGATGTGGACGGAAAAGAAAAATTGACGAGACATTTCAACGCAAGATTGTGCGGATGGTGGATAAAGAACCTCGACTAACATCCAAACAAGTTCAAGCTGCCCTGCAGTCCGAGGGTACAACAGTGTCAACCCGTACTATCCGTCGGCGTGTGAATGAAAAGGGACTGTATGGTAGGATACCCAGGAAGACCCCACTTCTTACCCCGAGACATAAAAAAGCCAGGCTGGAGTTTGCCAAAACTTACCTGAGAAAGCCTAAAACGTTTTGGAAGAATGTTCTCTGGTCAGATGAGACAAAAGTAGAGCATTTTGGGAAAAGCATCAACATAGAGTGTACAGGAAAAAAAAAGGCATTCAAAGAAAAGAACATGGTCCCTACAGTCAAACATGGCGGAGGTTCCCTGATGTTTTGGGGTTGCTTTGCTGCCTCTGGCACTGGACTGCTTGACCGTGTGCATGACATTATGAAGTCTGAAGACTACCAAAAAAATTTGCAGCATAATATAGGGCCCAGTGTGAGAAAGCTGGGTCTCCCTCAGAGGTCATGGGTCTTCCAGCAGGACAATGACCCAAAACACACTTCCAAAAGCACTATAAAATGGTTTGAGAGAAAGCACTGGAGACTTCTAAGGTGGCCAGCAATGAGTCCAGACCTGAATCCCATAGAACACCTGTGGAGAGATCTCAAAATGGCAGTTTGGAGAAGGCACCCTTCAAATATCAGGGACCTGGAGCAGTTTGCCAAAGAAGAATGGTCTACAATTCCAGTAGAGCATTGTAAGAAACTCATTGATGGTTACCGGAAGCGGTTGTTCGCAGTTATTTTGGCTAAAGGTTGTGCAACCAAGTATTAGGCTGAGGGTGCCAATACTTTTGTCTGGCCCATTTTTGGAGTTTTGTGTGAAATGATCAATGATTTGATTTTTGCTTCATTCTCTTTTGTGTTTTTTCCTTGCAAGCAAATTAAATTAAGATAATAATACCAAAGAATTTGTGATTGCAATCATTTTCAGGAAGAAACTGAGTATTATCTGACAGAATTGCAGGGGTGCCAATACTTTTGGCCACCACTGTATATAGTGATGTTGTAAGTAGGAGTGAAATAATAGATTACCTGGGACTCACACCAAATGAGTGCATCCACCCCGACGTGCGTTTCGGACCAGTCTTCTTCAGGGGTCAGACATTCGTTTGTCGGCCTAACCCTAGTCTTGGCCAACGTTAGTCTAATGTGTATGGGGAGCATTAGTTTTACATGCTGGCTGTTTGAATAATGTCCAATCATCTACGAGTATGTTCAAATGGAGTTTTTATATGGGGATTTTGAAGCGGATACACTTTAAAATCCACATAAAAAAATACACCAGAGCAAGAGTCAATGCGGCTACGGGGAGTGGATGCCCCTTGATTCACTCTAAAGAGGACCTTTACTCTGGAAATCAGGTGTGGTCTGAGATTGCAGACTTTACCAATGTATTTTTTTGTGTGTTTATATGGATTATATTGCAGTCTTTGTGCTTTTTTAGCTCTCTGGGGAACTGAACTATGCTTCTGTATTATAGTAACCTTCTTTATATATTTGCTGTGTCATGAAATACCAAACTTTTGACTATTTCCTCAGCTACACTTGGTGAGGAAATTCCATATACAGTGATGAAGAATGATTCCGGTCACATGTATGTTGTCTTTGATATCATTTATGGTACCACCTACCATGCCCGTGGTGTAGGAGAAGGGGTCACAGCTGCAACTAGGCCTTACCAGAACAAGGCTCTGACCTTCTTGTTCCTGCTAAGTACAAGACCCCCCAATGGATGCTTACTTCAGAACATTTCATATATTAAGGGGAATCTGTTAGTAGATTCATGCTGCCTATAACACGGACATACATTTTTTTGTTTGTGTATGATTTACTCCAACACGATGCAACATTGTAGGGAAAACATACTTTGAAATGCTGGGGACTGTGTGTCTTCGATAGTCCAAGGAACGTCTCCGGCGGTTTCTGCCTGACACAATCCTTTAGACTGACAGGTCTCTCCCCATGTGTGTGTCTCGGGGGAGACTTGTCGGTATAGGGGAGTGGAGCATGAAGTAGTCAACGGGGGATTGCATTGGATTAGGAATTCAAGACTCGTAGCCCTCAGATGGCTTTTCAAAGAATGTTTATTTTTTCCTGAAAAGCTGTAGCTTTTAGAAGAAAAATATACATGGCTGCAATAATGCTGCTATTGTTTGACAAATGGTGTGCGAGGTTCGAAGAGCATGAATCCGATTACAGTTTCCCTTTAAAAGCCTCCCCACTTGAGCAACATTTCAAAATTGTCATCCACACAGTTTAGTAAAAGTGGCCATGTGTTTTCTACAAGTTCCTTTGGTAACAGCTATTTCTAACAAACTCCCCATACACATGCACCCTCGGTTCAGCTGAACGGGCTTGTGTTCCCTCTGGCAGCAGATTATCTTCCATGAGAGCATAGTTGTCATGTTAGGTATGTGAAGAACCCAGTGTACAACGATGGGAAAAGGGGGGGAAGCCCAGCAACTAGGGAAGGGGGAGTGGAGACCCCCAAGCAGATCTAACAACACCCTGACTCCCCTACCGTCCCTAAATAGGTTCTGCACCTATCGCCGAGCAGGATACCTTAGTCCTGGCTGACTCTAGAGCTAGGCCCTAGGTAGGGAGTGGGAGTGGTGAGCACTAGTCAGCCCCACTGCAACTAAAGACAAACAAGGGAAACATACAAGGGGATACACTTAGCTTTGAGAAGACACTAGAGAGATAGCGACTACAATCCACAAAGGAACTCCAAGGAGAATCTAGCCAACTGCTAGAATTAAAGACCTGAACAGAGGAATTAACTCTATCTCCAGAAACTCTCTTGAGAAACTGAGTGTATTTATAGATCCTGTAAGGGTGTGTCAATTAGCAGCAGAAGGTGGAGATCACCGCTGGGTCCTAAAGAGGAAGGGATGATGAAAGGATCAAGAAGGTGTCTGCAAGGCTTCTACAGCCGGATCCAGACTGACTGTCTGTCAAACCTGACACACCCTTGACAACAGTATCAATAAGTTAAAATGCAGCATTTCAAATTCTTTTACTTCTCTCTAACATAGGACAACCATGCCTTGCACATTAGTTGGTGAGCTGGTCCTTCTGAAATTGGCGGGTTTGGCCGACCTAAAGCCGGTCGTACACATCAGATGGCTGTCAGCCGAGTGATACTTTGGTTGATCATTCGATGACAGCCATCTTGGCCTTCTCTCCCATACACATCTCTCATCGTTTGGTCGAGATCTCATGTTCTCCTTGAGAGAGCCGCCGGCAATGGCTTATCTCTGGGAGAACAATAGACATCTCCCACCACCCCAACCATCAATCGGCCGGAACCCCCATATACAGTAGAGTGTTGGCTGATCTTGTCGATATCAGCGGATTCAGACTACATTAGTCGAAGGTGTGTGGGGGCGTTAAGTCTAACCTGTGTCGCCACCTTCACTTTGTATATCATTTACTTATTCTGGATATCAGACTTCTGTCAAATTTCATTGTCATTCACAGCCAAAGTGAAAAGTAAAAATTCTTCTGGTTTGTATCTAAAGCATGCAGACAGACAGTCATGTGTTTAATAGATTTACGGTCTCACAAGGCTCTACTGAAAGGAAGGCAGCAGAATTTTGAATTTATTGTTATGTCTGGAGGCGAAAGAAAACCTGTGATTAAAGAGAAGTACAAAAATGCAAAATGATTGCAAAAATATATAAGCATATTTGTAGTTTTTAACCACAGAATAAAGGGTAAAAATGAAGTGATCACGGAGCAAAATAGTTTATTTTTTTCCATTATCTACACATGCTGTTAAAGCACCACTCTGGTCTTATACTTACCCATCGCTGTCTTCTGCTCTTCCCAGCTCCACTCTGGTCCCGCTCCACCATCTTGTGACCTCAATTCCTGACTGACTGGAAGTAAGAGGTAATGGTCACAAGTTCTCAATGTAAGTTTATGAGAGACGCGTCCTGGCCCCCTTTTGAGTCTCATAGACCTTAAGGCTAAGTGCCCACGATGCAGAAATGCTGCAGATTTTTTAAGCATCTCCCTGGCAAGAAAAACGCATGCGGATTTTACATGCTTTTTTCCCGCCAGGTAGAAGCGTTTGTCAAGCGTTTTTGCATGTGACTCGCCCCCTGGGCCGTGGGGTACCCGGAACCGGGCCTTCTAGTACAATGCTGGGGGTAGTAGTGGCAACCCGATCCCGTGGCTCAGGGTGGTCAGACCAAAAGTTGTGGCAGTCTATTTATCAGTGTTTTGAATGTCCGACTACGCCACCCGTGGATTGCGGTCAAGGACGACCGCCGCTGCAAGGCAGACCGCTGAGGCTGGTGTTGGTGTGCAGCACAGGGATAGGCTAACTCCCCACGGGAAGAGTGTAGCCTCAGGGCAATGTAGGTGGATGCTGGGGGTGATGGTGCAGGCGCAGCATAAATCACACAGAGTCTAATGGTGCAGTTCAGGCCTTTTACTCACAGTTGTTTTCCAAGTCACTTCTGTCAGCAATGACTACCCAAGCCGTGCTGCGTCCACCAGGTGAGGGGCTCGGTCAACCCCCAGGCATTTCAAGAGTATGGCACAGGACCCCCTTCCATCCTTTATCTGGCCTCTCGTGCCCCACCAGTGACCACGCTTCCGTCCAGCTGCCTCGGGCCTTCTCTGGTAAAACTTGACGCCAGTTTCCCTGACCCTATGTGGTGCCTTCCTAGCGGGTGTAGCCAGGGGTCGCACCAATAAATGATCACGACCTCTGGTTCTTGGCTGAGGGATGATTTACCTCCACCAACTTGGGAATCCGGTACCCTTCCACGGCCTGACCCTTCACCCGATATAACGCGGGTTTGCAACGGTTGCTGTCCGTTCTGCTCTCTTAGGGTCCCTTCTGCCTTCTTGTTTCTGGAGCCTTTCTACTCCTCTGTCCCTCCTCTTTCCTTCCTTCTCTTCCTCCTTCTTCTCTTCTCCTCTCTGGCCTCGGCCTTTTCTCTAGGCCTGCCTCGTGGAGTTGAGCTCAGGCTGAGCCTCGCCTCCCTGTCAGCTCTCTACTCCTTCACTCTGCTCTGACTGACTGGACTGCCTCCTAAGATGGCCCCCACCTTTTATCTGCTTCTCTGTGTCTGAGCTCAGGTGACCTGCACCCAATGAGTTCCTTCCTGTGCTCCAGAAACCGTCCCCTTCTGCTCCTACACCACTGGGTTCTCTCCCCCCTCCCCACTCCAGCCAGGGACATGGTCAGTTGTGCCTGCAATAAGATGGGAGCACCGTCGAGCTGTCCCCCGGAAATGAGGAGTGTATGTGTATGTGCAGCTAACTGAGCCCTGGTCCACACTCCATCCTTACCTGGGAGTGGAATATCACACCTCTGGTTGAGGTGCAATACCCCTGTGGCAACCGAACCCTCAGGGCGCCCCACATGCATTTCTGCATGCGGGTTATCAAGCGCTTTCCAAACGATTTTAGCATCACTTGGAAAGTGCTTGACAACTTGGTCACACTATATAAATCCATGCAACTGGGATGGATTTATATAGTGTGACCAAGTTAATAGTTAAAAAAAGAATAAAAATGGTAAAAAATAAACATTATACTTACCTTCCGATGGCCACCGGTCTCCTTCTCTGGTACGTCCGGCCTCTTGTACAGCTCGCGATGGTCTAAAAGGACCTGCAGTGACGTCATTTACTCATGTGACAGGTCACGCAACCGCCGACATCAGCGGTCGCATGACCTGTCACATGACTAAATTACGTTACCGCAGGTCCTTTTAGACCATCGTGAGCTGTACAAGAGACGGGACGCATCGTACTGGAGACCGGGGCCCATCAGAAGGTGAGTATAATGTATTTTTTTATTTTAAATTCTTTGGTACCTGGGTCTGGAGGTGAGTCTCCTCTTCTCCAGACCTGAGTACCATCCGCACATTGAATCGCTTAATATAAGCATGTGCACATGTAGTCATGCGGATATTAAGCGATTCAATGCAATTACACCCCAGAGTACTGAAGGAGATCATAGAAGAAATTTTAGAACCACTCTCCATAATCTTTGAAAATTCTTGGAGAACAGGAGAAGTCCCAGAAGACTGGAGAAGAGCAAATGTTGTTCCTATCTTCAAAAAGGGGAAGAAGGTGGACCCAGGGAACTATAGGCCGGTGAGTCTGACTTCTATACCAGGAAAGATCTTTGAACAAATTATTAAACAACATGTATGTAAGTACATGGATAAGAATGAAGTGATTAACCAGAGTCAGCATGGGTTTGTAACTAACAAGTCATGTCAGACTAACTTAATTTCCTTCTATGACAGAATCACTGACTGGGTGGATCAGGGAAATGCTGTAGATATAGTATATCTTGACTTCAGCAAAGCATTTGACAAAGTATCTCACACCATCCTTATTGAAAAAATGACCAAGTATGCAATGGACCAGGCAACTGTTAGGTGGATTCATAACTGGCTTAGTGATCGGACTCAAAGGGTGGTTGTAAATGGCTTCACATCCAGCTGGATGAATGTCTCAAGTGGGGTACCACAGGGCTCCGTCCTGGGACCTGTATTGTTCAACATCTTTATCAATGATTTAGATGAAGGAATTGAGGGTAAACTGATTAAATTTGCTGATGACACAAAGCTAGGAGGGATAGCTAATACTAGAGAAGAGAGAGAGAGAGGATTCAAAAAGACCTAAATAAACTGGAGCAGTGGGCAGCAACCAACAGAATGGTTTTTAACAGGGAAAAATGCAAAGTACTACATCTGGGCAATAAAAATGAAAAAAGCATATACAGAATGGGAGGAATAGAGCTAAGCAACAGTACATGTGAAAAAGACTTAGGTATACTAATAGATCATAGACTGAACATGAGTCAACAGTGTGATGCAGCAGCAAAAAAGGCAAATACAATTCTGGGATGCATTAACAGAAGCATACAGTCTAGATCACGTGAAGTCATTATCGGTCTTTACTCCTCTTTGGTCAGACCTCATCTGGAATACTGTGTACAGTTTTGGGCACCACATTTTAAAAAAGACATAGACAAACTGGAGCAAGTTCAGAGAAGAGCGACCAGAATGGTGACTGGTCTGCAAACCATGTCCTATGAGGAACGGTTGCAGGATTTGGGAATGTTTAGCTTGCAAAAAAGAAGACTGAGAGGAGACTTAATAGCTGTCTACAAATATGTCAAGGGCTGTCACATTGTAGAAGGATCATCTTTATTCTCATTTGCACAAGGAAAGACTAGAAGCAATGGGATGAAACTAAATGGGAGGAGACACAGATTAGATATTAGAAAAAACTTTTTGACAGTTAGAGTGATTAATGAGTGGAACAGGCTGCCACGAGAGGTGGTGAGTTCCCCTTCAATGGACGTCTTCAAACAGAGGCTGGACAGACATCTGTCTGAGATGATTTAGTGAATCCTGCTTTGAGCAGGGGGTTGGACCAGATGACCCAGGAGGTCCCTTCCAACTCTACCATTCTATGATTCTATGATTCTAAGTCAATGGCAGCAATTACGCTGCGTGTCCGCAAAATTAATGGACATGCTTGCGTATTTTTCCGCAGCGGAAATTTCTGCAGCATGTGCACAGCACATGCGGACTATCATTGGGGACCATGGGGCATGTATTACCAAGCGTTTTTTAAGCGTTTTCGCGGAGGAAATTCCGCAGCAAAAACGCTTGAAAAACGCATAGTGGGCACGCAGACTTACATTGAGTAGTGACTTCCAGATCTTTCCAGAAAACACTGCAGCAATCAAGCAGGTCACAGACCTGGAGACCGACCACAGTGCCTCTGAGAACAGCAGAAGACAGTGTCTGGTAAGTATAATACTGGGGACAAGGAACTTAGATTAGTGACACCACTCCAGCATTAAATTAAAAATGTCGGTGTGGTGCTCTAAAGGAGTTGTCAGTTTTGGAAAAAGTAATAAAACTTTCTGCTTGTCCCATGAAAGTAGATACTTGTAATGTTTTCTGCTACTGAGACTCAAGCAATTAACAGTAATCTGTGGATGTTCCTGATAAACAAGTGTTTAATTTCCCTGCAGCACCTCCAAAGGGTAAAAGGAGTATCACATGGTACACATTACACTGAGGGCTGTAATAGGCACAGGGGATGAAAATGAAAAAAATACACCATTCCTCAACATTTCATTTCAAGGTATATAATGTTTTGAGGGGCTCCATTACAGGTTTCACTTTCCACAGGAGTTGGTGCAAATTGATTTGCAGGACTTGGTCCATCCTGCACAACATTGAAGGGGTTGTCCACTACTCGAACAACCCCTTCTCAATCTCTATGTTACCCTTGTGTCATTGTCCAGCAGCCAGAAATGAAGGGGGTGGTCCACTACTGTTTCCTCTTAGTAAAATAATAACACTTATACTCACCTCCCGTTCCAGCGATGTCGGCACTTGCTCGCCCAGGGATCTTATGACATTGTTATGTCATGCAATCCCTGTGGCCAATCACCACTGGCTTCACTCTCCCCGCCTTCGGACAAATCACATACATCTGGAGGAAAACAGCGCTGCTGCTCTCTCACTTCCTTTGGATGTATGTGATTTGTCCAAAGATGGAGAGAGTGAAGCCAGTGGTGATTGGCCACAGAGATTGCGTGACATAACAATGTCACAAGATCCCGGGGAGAGTACAGTGGTGGCCAAAAGTATTGGCACCCCTGCAATTCTGTCAGATAATACTCAGTTTCTTTCTGAAAATGATTGCAATCACAAATTCTTTTGTATTATTATCTTCATTTAATTTGCTTGCGAGGAAAAAACACAAAAGAGAATGAAGCAAAAATCAAATCATTGATCATTTCACACAAAACTCCAAAAATGGGCCAGACAAAAGTATTGGCACCCTCAGCCTAATACTTGGTTGCACAACCTTTAGCCAAAATAACTGCGAACAACCGCTTCCGGTAACCATCAATGAGTTTCTTACAATGCTCTGCTGGAATTGTAGACCATTCTTCTTTGGCAAACTGCTCCAGGTCCCTGATATTTGAAGGGTGCCTTCTCCAAACTGCCATTTTGAGATCTATCCACAGGTGTTCTATGGGATTCAGGTCTGGACTCATTGCTGGCCACCTTAGAAGTCTCCAGTGCTTTCTCTCAAACCATTTTATAGTGCCTTTTGAAGTGTGTTTTGGGTCATTGTCCTGCTGGAAGACCCATGACCTCTGAGGGAGAACCAGCTTTCTCACACTGGGCCCTACATTATGCTGCAAAATTTGTTGGTAGTCTTCAGACTTCATAATGTCATGCACACGGTCAAGCAGTCCAGTGCCAGAGGCAGCAAAGCAACCCCAAAACATCAGGGAACCTGCGCCATGTTTGACTGTAGGGACCGTGTTCTTTTCTTTGAATGCCTCTTTTTTTTTCCTGTACACTCTATGTTGATGCTTTTTCCCATAAAACTCTACTTTTGTCTCATCTGACCAGAGAACATTCTTCCAAAACGTTTTAGGCTTTCTCAGGTAAGTTTTGGCAAACTCCAGCCTGGCTTTTTTATGTCTCGGGGTAAGAAGTGGGGTCTTCCTGGGTATCCTACCATACAGTCCCTTTTCATTCACACGCCGACGGATAGTACGGGTTGACACTGTTGTACCCTCGGACTGCAGGGCAGCTTGAACTTGTTTGGATGTTAGTCGAGGTTCTTTATCCACCATCCGCACAATCTTGCGTTGAAATCTCTCGTCAATTTTTCTTTTCCGTCCACATCTAGGGAGGTTAGCCACAGTGCCATGGGCTTTAAACTTCTTGATGACACTGCGCATGGAAGACACAGGAACATTCAGGTCTTTGGAGATGGACTTGTAGCCTTGAGATTGCTCATGCTTCCTCACAATTTGGTTTCTCAAGTCCTCAGACAGTTCTTTGGTCTTCTTTCTTTTCTCCATGCTCAATGTGGTACACACAAGGACACAGGACAGAGGTTGAGTCAACTTTAATCCATGTTAACTGGCTGCAAGTGTGATTTAGTTATTGCCAACACCAGTTAGGTGCCACAGGTAAGTTACAGGTGCTGTTAATTACACGAATTAGAGAAGCATCACATGATTTTTCAAACAGTGCCAATACTTTTGTCCACCCCCTTTTTTAGGTTTGGTGTGGAATTATATCCAATTTGGCTTTAGGACAATTCTTTTTGTGTTTTTCATTGAAGACAAATTAAATGAAGATAATAATACCAAAGAATTTGTGATTGCAATCATTTTCAGGAAGAAACTGAGTATTATCTGACAGAATTGCAGGGGTGCCAATACTTTTGGCCACCACTGTAAGTGCCAACATCGGTGGAACAGTACCGGAGGTGAGTATAAGTGTTATTATTTTACTAGGGGTAAACAGTACTGGACCACCCCCTTAATTTCTGGCTGCTGGACAGGAGCCATGGAAACCACTTCTTACCTCTCGGCATCTTTGGTTCTTCCTTTGATTCGCCGGCCTGGCATGATGGCACATGATGATGTTGCGCCAGGCCGGCTAATCAAAAGAAGAGTCGTGAATATCTTCAGCTGAAAAGGAAAGTTTTCTCAGCTCCCATCCAGCAACCGGAGATTAGTGTCATGATAAGATCCCAGCTAAATATAAGCACTTTAGTAGTGGGGTGCATTAACGCTCCCTGAATTCCCCACTAAAATCGTTTGCGCCTGTTTTTTTTTCCATCTGACCGAGCAGGGAGAGATCACCTGACTCACACATCGGCAGCTTTACTATAGAGACGGTTGATTCCCAAAGCAGCATGTTGAAGTCAAATATCACAAGGGGTTCACATGTGACTTGTAAATCACCATGTGTCCTGTTCTCAGACTGTAGCCTGAAGGCCAATGACTCTTTTTGGCATACTGATGTGTGACTCACTTTAATTAGTTCTGTTCCAGGTATTACATAGAGGGAAAAGTATTAATCTAACTTTCACATGAGATCTTAATTGGACAGAATGAAAAGTACAAATATATAAATGTTGAAGATCTTTTTTGTGGGAGTTATTGAATTTTTCCCTTTTTAGGCTATGTTCACACATTGCATTGTTGCGGCGTTTTTTAATGCGCTGTTGTTATGCAAATTAAAAGCTGCTTTTTACTGTAATTTCAGAAACCTCATGCACACACTTGCTTTTTTTCCTAACTAAATTGGAAAACTGCTGTTTTTTGGGGAAATTACAGCATGTCAATTCTTTCAGCGTTTTTTGACCGCAGAAAGCTTTTAGAAAGTGCAAAAGCCCTGCAAAAAATGCAACCCTGTGTTTTTGCTGCTTTTTTTGGTGAATGAAACTAACTTTATGAAACATGTACTGCAGACAAATGACACATATAATCTGCACCCCAAAAAAAACAGCAAATACGCAGCAAAACCTGCTTTTTGTAAGCAGCTTTTTTACAGCCAAGAGAGCAAGTTTTGGTTGCATCAAAAAAAACAACGTGTGAACATAGCCTTTCATAACTTTTTTTTACTTTTCTAAAATAACGACTATATACTTTAGAATAGACTTAATGGCATGAAAAGGGTCTGTTTTTCTGCCTTACAAACTGCTCTATTTGCAGTTTGAAGCCACATTATAGCAGCAGGCTCAGTGTAAGGCCACGGTCCCACTATCAGGATTTGGTCAGTATTCGGTCAGTATTTTTTCTCAGGAGTGGGAGCCAAAACCAGGAGTGGGTGATAAATGCAGAATTGGTGACTTGTTTAGATTATACCTTTTCCCTGATTGTTCCTCACCTTGTTTTGGCTCCAACTCCTCAGAAAAAATACTGACCGAATACTGATAGTGGGGCCGTGGCCTTAAGCACTGCTTTGGGGACCACTGTCATGTCTGTTGTACATTTCTGTGTCCTCCAACCCTCTAGCGTACAACACCGGCCTCTCCTGCATTCGGTATTTTCTAGCCATTACTTGCAAATCAATATCCAGGAAACTATCATTAAAAATGTACAAGACTAAAGATAGAAACATCCAGGTTCTAGTTCCATCACCTGCTGACCAGTGACCGGGATTTGTTCAGACATTATAACATGGGGCTGGGGGGATCTGGCATAATTCTTCAAAACTTTAGTGTCAGAGCGTCTTTCACCCGACGATCATCGCTTGAACCAATTTCAATAGTATATCAGAATTTTTAAAATTGCAACTCCCCAATATCTTACATGCTCAGAATTGTATTCGGGGATGCAGAGGTTGCGGTCGTACCCAGGACCTGGAGATTCACCGGTCCCAGTTTTTTTTCCCAGCTGGGGGAATTATTTCCAATTTCGATTTGACGTCCAAAAGACTCAGGTTATGACTGTATATTTACTAAAATATGTGTTAAAGTCAACCCTAACTCACAGTCATAAGTTGTCATCTGAGGCAAGAAATGTCAGATAACACACTTTGGCCCCGCTTCATTATTTTTTAAGTTTTTGGTGTTTTTAAGTCTATTTTTGATTTATGTCTAATTCTTCTTTTAAATTGCACCTAGTGTCCCGAGGATCACTAGACATTATGTCACGCGATTGCTGCAGCCAATTAGTGCTGGCTTCATTCTCCCCACCTTCGGACGAATCAAGACATCCAGTGCAAATGATAGAGCAGTCACTGCTATCACTTCCTCCGGATGTCAATTGCATCCAAAGGAGAAGAGAGTGAAGCCAGCGCTGACTGACCGAAGGAATTGCATGACATAATGTCATGCGAGCCCCGGGAGAGTCAGTGCTGACACCGCTGGAACGGCACCGCAGGTGAGTGTAAGTATTATTTTACGGGGGGGGGGGAAACATAGGAATTCAGAAGGGGTTGTCCGAGTAGAAGACAACCCCTATAAGTCTATTTTGTATGTGCTCACCTATTTTTTTTTTTTTCATTTATATTCACCATGTGTGAGTGTGTTTTTTCTTTTCCAGATATTTGTGATCAATTCAATCAATTGCAGCTTTTTAAAAGTTGCAAAATTATTTGCCCAAATATACTACGGTCATCCCCTGGTTTTTTTTGTGCAGGTGGTATAGTTGTGTACGACATCTCAATGGAACATGCAACTTATTGCTATTAAAACGTGCAAAAAATGTTAAAGGCAAAAATAAAGAGCATGGTGAGCATTTTGAAGACTTTGGTGCAAAAAAAAATGAAAGTGACCTAAAAGAAATGCAAAGGATGAATCAGGCCTTTTATTATGTAACTTTTATTAGTGTTTTGTTTTAGTTTTTTCAAAAAATTCTGAATTACAATGTATGTAAAAAAATTAACCAGTTACTCTTAATGTTGGTTCGATAGGTAAATGTGGCCAGTGGCAGTGACGGGCACAGCTGCCCAAGCAGCCTACATAAAGAATGATAAAGACGCCCTGCTCTTCATTGTACTGATCAGCGGGAGGACCAGGAGGTTGGGTCTCCAAGGATCAAACATTGATCGCCTATCTAAAGGAAAGGTCTTCCCTATTATAATGCCGGATAGCGTTCTGGTTGGGTTCCTATGACATTTACAGTAAGCCTGTTTAGAATAATGCTTATTTACAAGCTACAGTATTGGCACCCCCTTGCATATATAGTGGCACCCATGGATGGTGGTTGAGCATGTGTGATCAATCTATAATTGGATCTATTCTCGGCAGTAGGACCATATCCTTTATGTGTACCCCGATTTACACCAGTTTTGCTTCAAATCAGACAACGCAGAGGGATCTCATTTAACTACAGCACAAGCTAAATTTGAGCACTGTTAGGGTATGTTCACACATCTCTTTGTTGTCACATTTTTCCTGCATGTTTTTGCCACGGAAAATGTAGTATTTTACTGTCCCTGCATTGTGAATGAAATTACTGGAATCTCATGCACACGCAGCTTATTTTTTCCTTACAGATTTGAAGCAGTGTCAAATCTGCAATTCTTTCAGCGTTTTTTACCCGTTCTAAGGGCTCTTCACACATCAGTGCATCCGGTACGTGTGGTGACAGTTTCCACATGTACCGGAGACACTAACACACGCAGACCCATTCAAATCTATTCTTCTGTACACATGTCTGTGTGTTTCCACAGACCGTTTGCTCCACGCGCTGACATGTCCATTTTTTTGCGGATACATGGTCCGCAAAAGTGTCTCATGCTGATCACACACGGATGAAATCAGTGTGACGCATACCGGTGCCTGGGAATCAGTGTACAGTTAGCGCTGTTCCCAAGCGCCGGGTGCTGAACGCTGCCCTCATTATTGTCCTCTGCCGGCGCTGCGATCAGCACCAGCAGGGACAATGATGAGGGTAGTGGTTTCTGCTCCCGCAGTGTCCCTGTGTAAAAATAAGAATGAAATAATAAAATCCATATACTCCCCTGTCCTAGGTGTCCCCCGCTGTAATCCTCTGACCGCTGACGCTGAGGAGCCAGAAAGAATGAGCGGCTCCGGAGCTGAGCTCAGTAGCGGTGTTATGTCACTCACTGAGCGCAGCTCCGGGGCCCGCTCGCTGGTGCAGCTCATTCTCCCAGGCTCCTCGGCGTTAGCGGTCAGAGGATTACAGCGGGGGTCACCTAGGACAGGTGAGTATAAGGATTTTATTATTTTAATCTTTTTTTACACAGGGACACTGCGGGAGCAGACTACCACTACCCTCATCATTGCTGGTGCAGCGCCAGCAGGTAACCATGATGATGGCAGCGTTCAGCACCCGGCACTTGGGAACAGCATTAACTGTATTGCTGATTCCCTGGCGCTGATCTGTGTGATCCTGATGTGGCACATGGTTGACACACGCGTGACACGCGGACACATGGGATACGGATATCTCCAATACCGTTTTTTCCGGTACTGGAAATATACAGACGTTTGAATAAATGGAAAATACGGATTAGAAATGCATCAAAAATTCGGCAAAAATGTGGCAAAATCTCAGTAAAAAGCACATGTTTATGCAGCATTTTTCCTGCCATGGGACCCGTATGGCAGAAATGTTTGCAGCAAATACTTAACATATGCACATACCCTTATGGTCCTAATTTAATAGGTGTAAATTGAAAAAAAATTAAAATACTGGAGTGCATTTACACTGTTAAGTAAGCTCCCATAGACTACATTCAGGTCGTTCAGCACTTGATTACGCAGGCTGATGAAGAATGATGGGGACAGAACAATTACTTCTGCTACTGGATCATTCTGTCCTCATACAATATCATGTTATGAGCAGCACACTGGCCAATGTGCTGCCGAGAATGATGATTCTTATACCAGTATAAACGGTCCAATAAATGAGCCGTTGCTCTATCGCTGGGTGATTGCCGACATGTTTACACCTAAGACCGTTCATCTGCGCATCTGGTATTTCTAAGAGTATATGCAACACACTCTGTATGTTACACACACTCCATGCTACACGCACACACAAACATACTACCCACACACTCCGTGCTACACGCACACACTGCATGTTACACACACACTCCATGCTACACACACTGCATATTACACATACTCTGTACTACACACACACATACTACATGTCAAACACACACTTCATGTTACACACACACACTCCGTGCTACACACATATTACATGTCACATACACTCCATGTTACACACAGATACACTCCATGCTACACTCACCCACATACTACATGTCAAACACACATTACGTGCTACACACACGACACACACTGCATGTTACACACACACACCGTGCTACACACATACTACATGTCACATACACTCCATGTTACACACACACACTCCATTCCACACTCACACACATACTACATGTCACACACACACACTACGTGCTACACACACGCACACACACTGCATGTTACACGCACACACTCCATGCTACACACATATTACATGTCACACACACTCCATGTTACACACACACACACTCCATGCTACACTCACAAACATACTACATGTCTCACACACACACTACGTGCTACACACACGCACACACACTGCATGTTACACACACAATGCAGAGGACATGCTATACTCTCTCCTCCTCTGCAGCTCCTCCATACTGCCGCAGGGTGAAGGACCTTTGGTCACATGACCATAATGTCACCAAAGATCCTTGAAAACTTCCAAGCTTAGAAATTTTACTGATAATGCAGGACCAGCATTATCAATTCAGTTTCTGGCTTGTAAAGGCTAGGGGCCATTTGGAGATAAGGACACTGGGCTATTGGCCAGTTTACACTTCCTTGCACCAACGCTAGCCCTACATGAATGGAGTGATAGTACCCTCCACTTAAGAGGGATTTCCCATGGTATATTGGTAGAATATTCTATAATTTAATGATCATTCCCCACCAACCCCTAGAAAGAGGGGACTGTAACTAGAAATGAGCAAAACGATTTGAACTACCTTGGTCTGGCTTCCAGTTTGGTTATCCTCTGCCACTTAATAGGCCTCCGCGACACCATGCCGTTGCCAGAGGCCTAGTCACTAAACCTCACAAGACATGATGACACGTGTCGCTCCTAGTAAGTGGCAGCAGCACCCAGGATGCCGGGCAGAGGATTGTTGGCACAGAAGTTCGCATTGTCCCAGTTCGTCTGCCAGGGACGACTGAACTGGGTAGTTTGAATATTTTTGCTCATCTCTACCTGTCTCCGTTTTTTTTTTACTAGCACCTTCCCAAGGATCAGTGATTTATTGTACAGTATAAACCCTTCATTTTATATCATTTACTATGATGCTGAAGTCATACTTTTTTTTTTTTACTTAAATTCATGTATTTGTGGCTAAAACTTATTTTTGCAATTGGGTTTCATTAAAAATATTGCACCATTTGGCTTTTTACAGGCTCCTTGTTTCCCTGCACATTCAACTTTGATGTGGTCTGAAAGGAGCTCAGAAAAATAAATAAAGCGTTACAAACTGCTTGTCAGAACAGCTCACTGATTGGTTCTCAGTTAACTCATTCTTCAGCCAACAATAGACAGTGCAACGTAGAGGCTAGAACGTTGCAAGTTTTTAATGAAACCCCAATTCCAAAATTATTTTTAACCCAAAATTCATGCATTTAAGTAAAAAAAAAAGAAATTGCCCATAAAATTAGCTCTTTGATATATTAATATTTTAAATTCGCTTCGAGTGACCCTAGTCTCAGTCGACATGTTATTTTTAGACCGTAAAACTGCAAAACCCATAAGACACATAGCTAATGTTAAAGTCATATTCTGCAGGCACCGTGCGACGCCGTGTGACAGTCACGCTCCGGTAGACATTTATGGGGACATTCAGACAAGTCTTTGTCATCTTTAAGCACCACCCTAAAAGACAGTCATTACATGCGGTCATCGACGTTAATTACAATCTGCCATGACTACAGATATTTCCACACATAACCCAGCTTCCAATGCAATGCATAAGAAAGGCACCAGATGAGCTGATGTAACCAGACATGACGGTTATTAGGGGGTTAAATAGACATCATCTTCTGTGTTTTATCCTCTTTGGAAGTTGTGCTGGAGCACAAAATCTGCCTTTGTATACTCGCGTACAAGACTCTGCCGGCGAGGCAGGGGTTAACGCCCTGGGTGGCTAAACCAGTTTTAAGGAAACGTAGCCTGAGTCAGAATTCTTGTGAACTTCCCACAACTTTTAATGCCACCTCGTCCGATAACCCTGAGAAACGAGCGAGAGCCCCGTGTCCCCGACCGGTGTAGCTAAGGAGGTTTCTCCAATTTACTAAGCACGGAAAGTCGATCTGCAGGAGTGGAAAGTGGATCTGCGGGAGCGGAAAGTGGATCTGCGGGAGCGGAAAGTGGATCTGCGGGAGCGGAAAGTGGATCTGCGGGAGCGGAAAGTGGATCTGCAGAAGTGGAAAGTGGTTCTGCGGGAGCGGAAAGTGGATCTGCGGGAGTGGAAAGTGGATCTGCAGGAGTGGAAAGTGGATTGGAGTTGTTGTCGCCGATTGTTGTTGCATCCTATAAATGACCGCCGAGGAGGGATTCCTTATTTATTTCTGGAATTAAATCATTTGGCGGAGAACTATTAGGTTTTGCCAACGCTTGAGAAACGGAGAAGGGTTTAATTCCATTAAGTAACCATCCTCGTGAAGGAAAGACTGATTTAATTCCATTAAGTCACGTGCCGCATCATCTGTTATGTACAGTTCGGCTCCAATCTCTTAAGCCTCAGACTATGTCTTGCAAGGATGAGAAGGCCTTTGACCTTGCAATAAGGTTGCCTAATGTCTGCAATCACCGGAGAGATTGGGAATTACCCAGTGCATAGTGGACGAGCGGCGGAGAAGAAGAGGAAGCTATAGGGTCCAGCCCACCGCTACAATGTGCTGAGCTGTACTGTACGGTATATCTCGCTCGCACGTTGCTCGTCAATGAGGGACTGACCTAGCTGCATCCTCCTATACGAGCACAAAGCTTTCTTGTTTTTTTTTTTCCTTCCTGTGTCATTACGGAGTATCCACTGCAAAGTGACACAGGCATCGCTCCACCTGAACGCCGGATCCTCGCTCTTTGTCGCCAGCCCGGGCAAGGATGGAGTCAGAGGTAGGTGGCTGATGCAGTGCAGGACACTGTGCCGCAGGAGACACAATGATTTAGCAGGGCAGTATAGCAGCAGCACTGAGCCGTCTGCAATGTCTGCTGTTTTGCATGTTGTGGAGGAGACTCCTCTATGTGTGAATGCGGAGTATTGTTATTCATCCATTAACTCTCGTCTGACTGGTTGACAAGTTGGGGACCTGCGATCTAGCGATATCCAAGAAGTACGTGTAGTCTACTAATACACAAAAAGAAGATCTGTTGAGACCCGGTGTATTGGGCCTGTGGCTTTACGACTGTAAAGATCCTTGTACTAGGAAATGTTAAAGGCTTTTTCCTAATAATCAGGTTTGATATTTAATTATCTTACTCATATAGCACCGTCATATTCCGCAGCGCTGTACAGACATCGTTTGGGGCTCACAATCTACATTCCCTATCAGTATGTCTTTGGAGTGTGCGAGGAAACCGGAGAACCCGGGGGAAACCCACACAAACAAGCAATAGGGTTATAATGCAACCAGCATTGGTAGGTGGGGGGTTATTACTGTAACCATTGTCGTTGAGTTCGGAATTTACTAGTTCTTTTTACTTAGTTGGAAATATGTTGCTATCCCTCGGTCATATTACCATGGTGCACCGTTGCAGGATAAGTCTCGGAAAATTAAAGTCCTTCTTAAATAGCAGCGTTGCCCATGCATGGTGTGCCATGGGGAATGACCCGTGTTGTAAAAGGCACCTATGTATTGTGTCATTTCTCCAATTCTAATACCGCTACGATGTATTGAATATAATGTAATCTGCACTTTAGAGTTGGTGCGAATCAATTTGCAAAGCTCGGCCCATCTGCCCCATAAGTAACGCTGGACCGAAATCGTGAGAACCGCCTCTTACCCTCCGGTATCCGCGGCTCTTTTTTTGATTAGCCATCTAAGAGCAACATCTCATGGACATCACGCCTCAACGATGATATCACGTCAGACCTCCTAATCAAGAGGAGCCGCGGATGACATCAGTTAAGAGGCGGCACTCTCAGGGCTTCATATTACCGATGGGCCAAGTCTTGCAAATTGATTTGCACCAGCTCTAAACTTTACGTTACAATATTATATTGCATATATGATATACACTGTAGCTGTATTGGAATTGGACAAAATTGTGAAAAATTAAGCACGGAGTGGTGCCCAAGTCTATAAAATAATGTCATAGATGCTGAAATTTTCTGCGGCATTGTTACCTCTAGGTCCTCATTCAGACGTCCGTTTTTCATGTACATGCTCTATTTATGTTTTTATGATAGACCTCATGCCCATTATATTCTGTAGGGTGGTTCACGTGACTGTGTCTTGTGGATGAGTATAAGGAAAAAAAAAGAGGGAGACATGTTTGATTTTGATCCAAGTTACATATAAAAATCGCACATTCAAGTCTATGGATCTGGGAAAAATTCGAACACCACACTGATGGCTCCCTAGTTGCCTTCTAGTGTTGTCCAGTTTTCACTGTCTAATGCAAGAAGATAGAGAATGTTGATCAGTTTTTTTATACTCTTATATTAGAGAAAAATGGATGAAACACTGATGGTAAAAACTGAGACTCGGAACGAATACTGATGTAATTCTGATCCGGCACACTGATGAAATTCGGTCCTTTTTTATTTTCACGTAGAAGAAAAAATCCAATGTCCGAATGAGGTCTAATACTATTGCCCTTTCCTCAGCTTTTACAGGCCAAGCAGAACAGCTTAATATGGAGGCAAGCACTCATTGGATCAAAGTAGGTGGGCAAAATTTTTGAAAGCTTCATTAAAGAGGCAATTACGGAGCATCTTGATGCTAATAATCTTTTAATCCCGAACCAACATGGATTCATGAGGAATCGCTCCTGCCAAACAAGCCTGATTGACTTCTACGAGGAGGTTAGCTCTCGAGTAGATCAGGGGAACCAGTGGATGTCGTGTATCTCGACTTCTCAAAAGCGTTCGATAGCGTGCCACATAATAGGTTGGTATACAAAATGAGAATGATGGGGCTGGGGGAAAATGTCTGCAAGTGGGTAGCTAACTGGCTAAAGGATAGATGGCAGAGGATGGTTATAAATGGAATATACTCAGATTGGGTAAGCGTCACTAGTGGGGTACCACAGGGGTCTGTACTAGGCCCAATGTTATTTATTATCTTTATTAACGACATAGTCAACGGGATAAATAGTAAAATATCAATATTTGCAGATGACACAAAGTTATGTAAAACAATTAATACAAAAGAGGACAGTGCAGACCTACAGAGGGATTTGGATAAGCTGGGTAGGTGGAGCATTAAATGGCAAATGAGGTTTAACGAGGAGAAATGTAAGGTCATACATATGGGAAGGAAAAATGGAAGTCACTAGTACTCACTGAATGGGAAATCATTGGGGAATTCAGAGATGGAGAAGGACTTGGGCATCTTGATTGATAGCAAACTAAATTGGAGTGCCCAAAGTCAGGCCGCTGCTGTAAGGGCAAACAGGGTAATGGGATGTATCAGAAGAGGTATAGCTGCAAAGGATGAGAACATTGTTCTTCCACTGTACAAAGCACTGGTCAGACCACACTTGGAATACTGTGCTCAGTTATGGGCCCCAATATATAGAAAGGATATAAATGAGCTTGAAAAGGTACAAAGGAGGGCAACAAAATTAATAAAGGGAATGGAGGGACTGCAATACCCAGAGAGGTTGGCAAAACTAGGACTATTCAGCTTGGAAAAGAGAAGGTTGAGGGGGGACATAATAAATGTGTACAAATATGTTAGGGGACAGTATAGAGATCTTGCCCGAGATTTGTTCAAAAGGAGGGATATTACGGTAACAAGAGGGCATTCACTAAGACTGGAAGAGAAAAGGTTTCAGCACCAGCATAGGAAGGGGTTCTTTACGGTAAGAGCAGTGAGAATATGGAATTCACTGAGTGAGGAGACGGTAATGTCGGATTCACTACACCAGTTCAAGCGGGGACTGGATGCTTTTCTAGATACCAGGCAGATTTCAGCATATACTTAAAAATAAAATAAAATAGTAGGTTGATACAGGGATTTATTCTGACTGCTGGTTTCAGAGTCGGGAGGGAATTTTTCCTCAGGTGAAGATTGGCCAAATCATTTGGGGTTTTTGCCCTCCTCTGGATCAACTTTAGCAATTACAGAACTAACAGGTCGAACTTGATGGACGCAAGTCTTTATTCGGCTTTACAAACTATGTTACTATGTTAGGTGCAGGCAATGGGCAAAAAGTTTAAACCGACGTGTTGAGTGACAGCAATTCTCAAATAAGTCTCAAAACAACTGTGCAACCAAGAAAGTATCGGGGTTGGATGCAAAATATTGATGTGGGCATGGTTGATAAATGATGATGTCTTTTCAGCCATCTATTAAAACTTTGATATATTTGGAACTTTACTGAAAAACTTTCCAAACTCCAGTGTATTTCGTCTGAGTGGCTGAGAGGTGGAGGACTTATGTGGTGGAGACCTCATGGCTGATGTCCCTTTTTGCCTTCCTTATGATCAGGCCGTGCTAGGATCACTTGTTTGGGTTCCTTCACAATAACTTGGGGGTCTCAGAATATTATCTCAGCAATCAGTTATGGTGGAAGGGTTCTAAAAAAAACCTCCTTCCGTATCTTGAAAATAGTTGTTTTTTTCTGCATGCATTTAGTAGTGGGAAGAAAACATTAGTGAGGGCTTTGGAGTAATTGATTTGTTCTTTGTCCATGATAAATATGGTGCTGGTAATATTTTCTTACCCAGTCAATTTTCTATCTTATAAGCAGGCAAGGTCACTAATGGCAAAAGTATATGATCCTCTAACAATATCGAGCCTCTGAATGTATTGATCTCGGAAAACAGAGATTCGAGTCGTGTTGCACTCTGCTCAGGTGTGGGTTTGATCCGTTCTGTCTTATCAGAAAGCAATTTGGTTGTCTGCTCTTAACAAAAGAATTCTGTTTAAGAGCAGCTTGCTGAGATCAAAAGAGATTTCACAAGATGTCAGAAGAAGAGTTTTGACGCTAATAAGACTGGAAAGCCGTAGAAAATCGTTTCCAAGACTTGGGCCTCCTCCATTTTTTCCATATTGATGACAGAGAAATAAATTAATGAAGTTCAGTTCTCATCAGTAAATTAATAATTTGTAGGGTGGTACAACATATAGATTTTTTGGTCATGTGATCTGTGGGTCTACCATGGGAGCAGTTTATAGACAAGGATGGACCTCATGGGATGTCAGTTTAGAGGACATAAAAGCTCTACAGAGAACACAGTGCTGCCTACCGTATGGCAGTTTTGCTAAAGATCGGCACAAAACTTATGGACAGAACAGACAAAATGTGACTTGTTAATACAGGTATTGTACTGTAGAGTTGGTGCGAATTGATTCGCCCTTTCCATTCCACTGCCCATGAGAGTGGTCTATGGCCTCGACTTAGGGGTTGGAGAACCACCTCTTACCTGCTCTAATCCCTGACTTTTCTTTTGATTTCCCAGCCTGACAAAATGTCACATACTCATTGCGCCACAACTATGATGTTGAGTCAAGCTGGCTAATTAAAAGAAGAGCTGGGGATGATGTCAAGAGGTGGTTCTCCCACACCCATGTCGCGGCACCAGACCACTGTTATGGCCGATGGAATGGGATGTGCGAAGAAACTCACACCAACTCTACACTTTACCTAATCTTCTACCTTGGTGTAAAGCAGAACATGTTGGGTTGCTTTGGCGACCCTCGTCCTGAACAAATTGTAGCCATCGAGAGGTCAATATAAGTTGCCCCATACATAACATTTAGCACTTATGCACAGGATAGGAATGATCTGAGGGTCTGGCCACTAAAACCCCCACTCCTCCTGAGACCTGGAAGCCCAGAATCCTCCCTGTGAATGGGGCAGTGGTGAGCATGTGGTGAGCATGTGCTGCCATCTATAGACAGGGAATGAAGCCGTGGTCGCACATGTTCACTACTACTCCATTGACACAGGGAACTTTGGGATTCCCTTTCTCAGTATCAATAAAAGCAATAGGACCACTAGTGATCATTCATTTATTATCTATCTTGTAGGTAGGTCATATACATTGTTTATGGGACAACACGTTAAAATATAAAGTGGTACCAGAAACTCTAATGCAAAGTTTTGTTTGGTGAGCCAAAAAAAAACCAAAACCATATACTGTATATACACAGCACCAGAAAGTAAATTGTTAAGAATGATTGGTTATACTTAGAAATGAAAATCCAGTAAAGTCACTGGACACTCCATTATAAACCCACCTAATTACAATTTTTTGTCTCATTTATCAAGTCATGCAAAGAAAAAATTAGGATGATGGTACATTTCTGGTGATCACTACAACCATATTAAAGTGACCCTCTTCCCTGGCACTGATAAGTGACTATGCATCTGTCATGTATGCCTACATGGTGCGCTCTGTCTGCCTCCTCTGCTGAGACTAGCTTTTTGGTCATCCTGCATTCAAGATGGGTGTCACAGTGACATAGGGAACAGGGATAAGTCTGAATCATGCCTACACAGCATGGAAAGGGCAGGGGAAGCATGATTCGGACTTACGACTGTGCTCCCCATGCCACTTTGATGCAGAAGGAGAGGAACTCCAGATTCGACAGAGGGGCAGTGGTAGGCAAATGGAGGCCTCCATGTTGGGTGACTGACTATACATGAGAAATGCATAGTCACTTTTTAGAGCCGGGGTGAAGGGTCGGTTTATTTCTTACCAGTTGGTTCATCTTCACAAGTCCTGTCAACTATGTCCAATTAAGCCATATGGACTAGACTAGCTGTAGAGCTGCTAGCGTAGAGCGTCTTTCAGTCTGGTGGTTCGAGCCATTGATTTTAATGTATGTACATTGATCAACTAAGCATTAACAGCACTGACAGGTGACAGTGATAACATTTATTATCTCGTTAAAATGACACATGTCAAAAGGCAGGATATATGTATTAGCAAGTGGATAGCCCGTTCTTGAAGTTCATGTATTGGAAGCATAAAAAATGGTCTAGCATAAGGATCTGAGAAACAAGGGTCAAACTGGTAGGGTAGACAAGGGTAGACTACTGGTTTAGAGGAGATCAAAAAGGGCAACCCTTGCAAGGTTTTTCTGTTATACGGTGTTTAGCACCAACCAAATGTGGTCCAAGGAAGGTCATCCGGTAAATCGGCAACATAATCATGCTGCATGGGGTGTGAAGGTTATTTCATCTGATCCCACATAATAGCTAGTGTAGCACAAGATGCTGAATAATTTATTGCCGAGAACCTTCATAAGGTCTTGAAGAATTCATGTCTTGACGGGTCAGAGCTCTTTTGGTGGTGTGAAGATCAGACAGGTGGTTTATATCTTATGGTTGATTGGTGTATATTAAAATGTATGGCTGAATGTAGCTTTCCCTTGGTGGGACCTCCCCAGTAAGGATTATTTACACACTATATGTGCATGATAATAGCTACGACCATGATAATAGATATGAGATTAAATAAATATCTGGTCAAAATGTAAACTATCTACACAAAAAAAAAAAAAAAGTAACAAAGATATTATGTAGTATGGTTAGTGCAACCGTCTGTCAAGTGTAAGCTGCAATCAACCGGAGGTCAACATTAGTGTTTGACATCGTTACTGATGGAGGTATTACTCTGGAGGCACAGGCGTTGGGTTTCTTCTCTTACTCTGGGCAAATATTTTACATGCTTATTGACCAGCTAAAGGTCAGTTATTTCACTAATTTCCCATAACAGGTAAGATTTATGTACTTTTTTAGTACTAAAGAAAATTCTCCAATTTCAACAGACTCCAGTGATGATTGTAACGAGACCATTCCATCCTCCTCTTTAATCGTGTACCTCATTGAACATTACAGTTTTCAGGCAGCAGACGGTGAATTATTCATAATATGGGCTCATTACAAAGAGTCTTTTGAAGTTTCTTTTTTCAATAGACCCCAATATAAAGGGAACATTTGTTTTCGTACCTTTGATTTCCCTCACATAGACTGACAACAAGGTGGAGGATACAAACCCTTGACGTTCCTCTGATTCTTCATATCATCTCTTTTTCCATACTAAAACCTTATATTTTGATTTATCACGTAAAACCTGATGGATTTAATGAAATAAACTCCTTAGGAGTATTCCTACACTTTTTCCTTGAGCGCGGCACTTGAATTTTGTAGATGGCATCTTGAGTTTTTTTTACATTTGTGCAGATTTACATTAAATATGGAGGATTGTTACTGACTCTTCATGCACAACATCTCTTAGTATTTTACTCTTCTTATTGGTATTACTTTAAGATATAATATCTGTGGAGAACAATGGAGCCAAATTAACCCTTTATTAAAGTGATACTGCCATTTTAGGGAACCTGTGAAAAGGGTCCTATTAAAATGGCCCATTTTGTAGATGTACACCCTGAGATAAAGAGGAATACCTAACACCCTACTGGACAGTCTCTTGCCTATTGACTAGTGCTTGGTTGCTCTTTAATGCCCTTTTGCTCCTTAATTTCTAATGTTGGGTCAGTTTCCCTGATGCAAGAGAGTGTTAATGCATGCAACAAAAACCTGATGATGATGATTATAGGTCAATGATTATGAAGATTATAGGTCAACAGGTTCCATCCAGAATAGCTGGGATCCATATCAAAATAAGCATGTCATAGCTGCCGCGACTCCATTACGAATAGAAAGCATGATGGTAGTGGCCTAGCACCTTAGACTTTGGTCATCTCAACTGTTGATTTTGCCCGAACTGGCCAAGTATCTAATGTGTATAACATGTTTGGTCGACGTTTGGTTAGCCTATGTCAAGGGAGATAAGCCAACACCAAAGGTGTCTTCTCCGCTCTTCCACTCGGAAAAAATGCATGCTTGTCTGAACTGAGCATGCATCTGATGGCCTGATGAAGGCACCATCATGGAAGTCTCAATAAAGTGACCAAACCTCTACTTATGAGGCATCTTCTCTTCCAGTAGCGCCCAGTGGTTTCTTGTTTCTCTTCTACATCCTAGAGCAGTGTTCCCACTGGCCAAATATGTCATACATATTTGTTGCTCTAGAACTGTGTTCCCCAGCTCCAATCCTCAAGAGCCACCAACAGGTCATGTCTTCAGGATTTCCTTAGCATTGCCCAGGTGATAATTGCATCACCTGCACAGGCAATAATTCCATGACCTGTGCAATACTATGGAAATCATGATCTGTTGGTGGCTTTTGAACACTGGAGTTGGGGATCTCTGCCTTAGAGCACCAAATGTGTATGGCATGTCTGGCCAACATTTGTTCATTTGTTCAGCCTATGTCAAGGGAGATAAGCCAACTGCAAAGGTCTCTTCTCAACTCTCCTGCTCTGAACAGATGCATGCTTGGCTGACCTGAGCGTACATGTGTATGGGGAAGTTGGGTGAGAGAGCTGACAGCCGATGAAACTGTCTTACCCTACTGTTGGAAGCCTTTGCAAGATTTTTGCTAAGGATAGTCATTTGGCATTCTTTTTAGCAGCTTCTCGTAGGGCTTACTCATTATATGCCTTTCTACTCAGTAGTTCAGCTTTGATAAGACATCGAAGAGATGTTATAACGTGAAGACTCTTCTAGAGACAGGTTTCCTTTAAGGCATTGAAAAGATAGAGCCATAAACATGGATGCCTGAAGAATAAATGAATGTTGCTGGGATTTACAATGCGCTTTTCAGCTGCCTATTATAATGACGTATAGATAAATCTCTACATAAAAGAATACGAACAAGAAAGTGCGCATTTGATTCTTGGCATTACATTAGATTGCGCTACTATGGGATTGATCACACACGCAAAGCTCGCAGTAATAGCCTTCTGTCTATACGTGGCTGCTCTTTACAGAGGGTCAATTGACATTGGAAAATGGAAAGTCATTTGAAAATAACAATAAAAAGCATTTGCAGAGCGATGGAGCTAGTTCTCCGAGATGGGCGGTAAAACAGGTATGTTTGTTAGTTATTCACCGGAGATTGATTGACTATTTGAGACATTTTGTGGACTGAAAATGTCAGATCAAAGTGAGCACAATACAGATAAATTATCCCGGGCTCGTGCTGCTTCGCTTTGTTTCTGGTGCATAATGAGACTGTTATTTCAGCTGTTACCTTCAGTCTTTGGCCATTGTGTGGAGGCTAATCCCCCGGCTGCTGCTTACAAGGCTGATTCGTGTAGCAATGGTTATTTCCAAGAGAAGTTCTTTATCAAGTGCTAACAATCCCCCCTACGGTTTATTGGGTCAATGTCTCATTGGGAATCTATACCAGCCCCTCGTTCCGTTTTTTCACTTGGACAACTATAAGCTGAGATTTTTCATGCAAACGTAAATGGTATAATAAAGTGGTGTCCAAATGTCTCCATTCCAGTAGACCCAAACAAACTAGAGACACGATGATTATATGGTTATTAATAAACCAGACCCCAATGGTTGTGTCATCCATTAAGGCATATCCTCTGCAGGCTGCTATTAGCCATCATAGCCAGGTGACATCATCAGGATCCATGTCAAACACATGCCTCAACATTTTGAATGGGCAAAGACCTCAAAATGACCAAAATATATTGGTTAAGTTCACTTGATTCATTAAAGGGGTCTTCCAACCTAAACAAGTTATCACCTATCCACACGTTAGATCAGTGTGGACTCCACCACTGGGGGGGGGGGGGTCACATACAGTGTCAGACAGAAGAACATTGGGCTCACCTGAGGATTTGATTCTGAGGGCCCACCTGTCTCCACCACTCAAGAGCCCCATAGCAGCTGCAAGGTTTGCACTACGAACACTCCTGAAGAAGAAGCCAGGTTCTCTGGTGGGCCCGTTCAACCCTGGACACATAAATTCACCAGAATTAGAGACTTCTGTTCCCTGTGGAAATCTTTATTACCCTAAGCATTCATATGGGACCTGCTTAGGGCGTTTATTGGATCATTTAGACGGGTAAATGATCAGCAAAATAAACAAAACACCAGCTCACCCACAGCGACTCTCGGCGCGCTTAAGCCCAGAACACGTGTGGCCACACGTAGAAACAATGTTGAAAAAAGGAAAAAGGTTCCAGCTTCCAAAATTTCGATCTTTATTTTTCCATCATTAAAATTCCATTAAGTCACAAGGTGCATGTGTAAAATCCATATAGCAATGCGACTCCAACTCTCACCAGCGTTCTTTGTCAAGCTTGGAATTTTAATAATGGAATAATAAAGATCGAAATGATCAGCAAACATGTGTTTGTAAGAACTCTTACTCCTGATTATTTGCCCATGAGAAAGCAAAACACTCATCTGTTGGGTGATTGTGCCAAAAAAAAGCATCCATTTTTAGAAATACCAGCAGTGCAGATGAGCTTTCTTAGGGAGCAGTCAGACGGCCATATAAATCGGACTGAGATCGGAACGCAGTGCACGGACTGACCAGCGGCTCTCCTGACCCGAGCCTGACCACTTCATGTATTTCTATGCACTTGTCACGCTCGGGTTGGGAGAGCCGCCGGCCAGTCCGTGCACTGCGTTCCAATCTCGGTCCGATTTATATGGTCTATATATTGAACCCTTAGGTGTAAACATCACATTAGAAAATTGCTCATTCATTGGGTCATAAGTTTATTTAAAAATCATTGCTCTTAGCAGTACGTTGTCCCGTGCAAACAGGGGATGTGCTGCCGATCACATGATACTGTATGGGGATCGAACGACCATATTAGCAATTGTTCCATCCCCATTACTGTTCATCAGACCATGCAATCAGGACGGTAGATGAGCGCTGGACTTGTTAAATAGTTGATCAGCACTAATTAAAGTGCCTTGATGAGCCAAAATCGTCATGTCTCAGTGCACTATGTGGCACAGAGGAAGATAGCCCAGTGCAGCGCTCAGTTATCGTCCGATATCTTTAGTACCTTAGGCTTGAATATGAAACCTGTCGCTCCATTCAAGTCCATGACACTGATGAAGATGGCCCATTGTATCTTTGAGTATCTTAGAATTGAATGGGACGAAAGGGCTCGTGCGTATAACCTTGCGGAAGTTTGGTTGGTTTCTCTCCTTTTTTTTTTGCAACAAATGTTTAATATAAGTTATAGACTTTACACCCATGTGTGCATTGGTTTATAAGTACTGTTTGCAGGTGAAGCATGGCCTTCCATAGGTAATATACATTTCATAAGTGTGATACATCCTCAAGTCATTTCCCTCTTTGTAGCTTGGATATCTCTGGGCTGGATTGGGACCTAGAAGGATTTTTTGCACTTCTATTTTTCCATTACAGCCTATTGTTGACTTTGCCGTTTTAACAAGATTTGGCCTGTACGTACTTCCTCCTAACATCTGCTTGGACAGATCGGAGCTGGTTTATTACCCTGGTTTTATATTTGGCCAATGAGAGAATGATAAATAACTTGCGGAATGACCTGTCCTTGCAAAACACTGATAATGTGATATTTCCCTAGCCTGGTCGGTACATGTGCTGCCGGCCGAGCTGCTGGTCAGCATTTCCTCCTCTACCAGATAATAACACAGTCATTGCCTTTCATTTCCTCTCAGCTGCTGCCAGCTCTTCAAAAAATGATTTTCCAGAATACATCCCGTTCTGGGGCATCTGCCAGTATGCAGCCCACCATACATAGCTGAGGTTAGGAGGCCCATCCACCATCTTCTGGGTGTCGGTGGTTTGCTTGAAGCAAAAACTATTTCCATACAGACTTCTAGAGGACTTCATATTTTTGCAAGAAATGGGACATCGGATGCAAAAAATAGTCAAAAAATCAATATATAAGAAATAAATGTGTAACATTTTTACATTTAGGTTGACTTTGGAAAGGAAATTCTGTAACAAGGTCAACATGGTGCTACATGAGGCACGATGGATTTAGCTACTTTATTCATCCCACCTACTTATATATTGGCATCACAGACATCATCACTGTCCCCATTGGGGCTCACAATCTAGATTACCTATCAGTATGTCTTAGGAGTGTGGGGAGAAATCGGAGAACCCGGAGGAAACCCATGCAAACACAGGGAGAACATACAAACTCCTTGCAGATGTTGTCCTTGGTGGGATTTGAACCCAGGACCCCAGATTAACAGTGCGCTCTCCCCTTTAACCAATTCATGATGGTTGATTTTCCTTCTTTTTTTTTCCGTTTTTGTTTTTTCCTCCTCTTCTTCCATGAGTCATGACTTTTTTCTTTTTCCGTCCAAATGAGGGCTTATTTTTTGCTGAATGACACCATTCATTTTGTCATGTAATGCACCGGAAAGCAGGAAAAAAATTCCAAATGCATTGAAATTGTAAAAAAAAAAAGTGTAATTCCCCAATTGTTTTTTGAGTATTTTATTTACCATGTTCACTATACGGTAAAACTGACCCGGCAGTATGATTCTACAACAACTTTGAGACGTATAGCGTTTTCATTTTTCAGGGTATGGGGCTGTGCGAGGGTTATTTTTTGCACGGCGAGCTGATGTTTTTACTGATACCATTTTGGGGTAGATATGATGTTTTGATCGCCTCTTATTGCATTTTACTGCAATGTTGCGGCGTCAAAAAAACTGTAATTCTGGCGTTCCAATTTTTTTCTCGTTATTCCGTTTACCGATCAGATTAATTTATTTTAGATTTTAATCGATCAGACTTTTACGAACGCAGCGATACCAAACATGTGTATTTTTTTATTATGTTTTATTTTTAATGGAGTAAAAGGGGGTGATTTGAACTTTTGTGTTTTTTTAATTTTTTCATATTTTTAAGCACTTTTTTTTTACTTTTTACTGTATTTAATAGTTCCCTTAGGGGACTTGAGCTGCAATCGTCCTATTGCCTGTGTTACACAGCTATGTATAGAGTAAATCACGATCTCCTATGAATGCCAGCTAAACGCGTTTTGAAGTATCTATAGCTTCTTCATCAGGAGAAACTACAGCAACCACTGACTTTCTATGGTTTCTCCTGATGAAGTTATAGATACTTCGAAACGCGTTGAGAATAAAACCGCTATCATTTCATCATTCCCTGGATCCTCTGGATATCTTTTATTCCATACTGCCCAGCAGTGCAGCCCACCCGCATCCCCTACCACTGATCTCCACGTTGGACCTCCAACTTGCGGAGCAGCAGCAGCTGGATTTTTATCTTGTGCCTATAAAGTGTTGTGCTTTCTCACAACAATACCGGGTGAGCACTGCACAAAAGAAGAAATTGATAAGGTAACACTAAAGAAGTGCATCTGATCATCCTGATTTATTGCAGAGAACTTTATTAGTGCAGCTTGATCCACTGAAAGATGAGCCATGACCAGGGATTGAGTGGAAAGTCTGTGTTACCTTGTGACTGATCATCGATTCTTGCCTTTGCATTGATTATCTGAAGATATTCTCGTTAAAGGGAATCCGTTACCAGTTTTGTGATGCCTCATCTGAGAGCAGAGATTGCAGCGATGTATCACTTACTGGGCTTCTTGCTGTAGTTTTAATATTATCACTGTCTGCTGCAGCTTTGCTAGTCTTCTCAGTAATGAGCTCCAGCTATGAAGTCTTCATGAGCTCTATCTAACTCCAGCTTTCCGTCCATGCACAGTTTAGGCAGAAGGCTGTCAATCAATTCTGGTGGAGAGGTCAGACAAAGCGCATCACTGCGAGGACTAGCAGATAAAACTGTGATATTCGCAAAACTACAGCAAGCAGCCCAGTAAGTGACCCATCACTGGAATCAGGGTCTCAGCCCCTAGTATAAAGCTGGTGACAGATTTTATTTAACTGCAAATCTCTAATATGTCTCTCATGGCAAAGAAATCTATTGCATTTATACAAATTTTAAAGGGGATGTCTGATTGCTTGATCTGATTGCTGGGACCCACACTCGACGAGTCACAAGGTCTCCTGTGTGAATAGAGCTGTAGTAATCATGTGTGACCATTACATCATCCACTATCTATAAGAATGGTGGTTGCAAGTGCTCATTGCTGCTCCATTCACACCTTGTGCCCCCCACTCTTGGGATCAGTAAGGGTCCACACCCCAGGGATAATAAATCTTTGAGATAATCCCTTCAAGAATAGCCCATAAAAGCATATGCAGTGAAGTCTGCCGTGATATTTTTACATAAAATGAAAGTTATAGGAAGGTACAGTAAGAACCAATAGAATTCTATGGATGCGGCATTATGAAAGTATACTATATGGATACATCTGTGTGTATAAGGCCTGATCTGTGTGCACAAGGCCCAATTGTGTAATTGTCATCTGCGCTTCCACAATCCATTACTATGCAGAAAACCTGTGAGCGCTGAGCTGCAGTACCAGGAAATGGCCACTACAGTGTATGGCGCTGTTGTGCACCTGCTCTATGGTACAGAATCAGCCGATCGGTGCCGATGTCGGATGTTGTACCCCCACCGATCTGATACTGATGACCTATTTTAAGGATTAGTCTTCAATATCTAAGTCCTGGACAACAGCTTAAAACTTTACATATAAACTGAGAAATACATTGTAAATATTTTCAAATGAAGGCCTCATTCAGACTTGCGTATTTTGGAGTCTTTATTCCTAGATATAACACCGGGACAAACTTAATATAATTATAAAGCAATGCAAATGTTATGTAAAATGATTAAAAAAAACATAAATTATTCTATAGAATTACTCTGTGCATCTTTCTGGGATCTAACACCATGTTCATCCTAAGCTTCTTGGTGTCTTGCTGGGGTCACAACTATAGGGGGTTGTAGTCACACCCCAACTTTTGAATCAAAGGGGAGCAAAAGGTCCATATGTGCAATATAGGGGGAGCAGCACTATAAGTGACTTGTCATTTATAAGTCTGGTGGGGCATTTTGTATTAGTGCCCAGGAGCCTCAGCTTATTCCTCTGGGTTAATGAATATGAAGGCAGAATTAATGCACAGGCAAAGTACCGCGACAATGCGGAGTCCTACCAGTCCGAGTATGTAGGAACCTGAGTGAAGAACCTGCTGTCGGTGCGATGGCAGCTATTAGTGAATGGCGCTCAGCATCTGTCACCTCTGTAGGTGACCAATGTACCCGAGAAACTGCTGAACAGAATATTAGAAGGGCTGTCTCATCAGGACACGGCTTGTCCTTCTGGAGAACAATATGGATCTAAGGGACCCAAGTGTTACACTACATTGTGTGTGTATTGCATGGAATTGCTGCCAATAACAATTGGTTACCAGACAGGTTTCAATACTGATAAGGGTTGCAATGTTTAAAGTCTACAAAACCTGTAGAAAAGCAAAGTCTTGATGTTCTCATCCCTTACAGTACCCTGCCAGCACTCTAGGTGCTGGAACATGCATTCTTGCTGCCCATGTTGAACAGTTTGCGTGCTGTGAACTGAATGTCTACCTTGCTTTTATACTTCTTATATCTGTCTCGGCATTTCTGCTGCTTGAGACGGATTACACTTAAAGGGGTTGTCTGGGACTTTAACAATAATGGCCTTTCCTTAGTATAGGTCATTAATGTCTGATTGGTTGGGGTACGACACCCGACACTCCTTGCCGATCAGCTGTCCCAGTCAGAACAGCTCCATTGACTGTATAGTGGCCGAGGATGGCACTGCACATCCAACCCCTATTTAAGTCAATGGAACAGCTGGGGGCGACGGCTGTTGCATCCACACCAATCAGACATTGATGACCTATCCTAAGGTACTCCATCAATGTTAACCCCTTAAACAGGAAGTAGACATCACATTATGCAGAAGGGAGACACCTAGTGGCCAGGAATTTGTAGGGATTTTTTGGAGGTCAGACACCATAAGTTTGAAAGTAATTTGCAAATTGTCTACTTATCACATTATCTATCAAATAAGCTGAAATTGTAAGTACAGGGACCATCTAAACCAGGGTTCCCCAACTCCAGTCCTCAAGGCCCACCAACAGGTCATGTTTTCAGGATTTCCTTAGTATTGTACAGGTGGTGTAATTATGGTCTGTGCAGGTGATGGAATTATCACCTGAGCAATAGTAAGGAAATCCTGAAAACATGACCTGTTGGTGGGCCTTGAGGACTGGAGTTGGGGAACCCTGATCTAAACGACCCCCTAGTTTAATAATTCCCACAACTCATGGATTTTTATGCAGTGAAAATTGCAGAGAAAGATGGTCTAATAGCTTCTATCAAGGAGGATTGCCCAAAATCTGTGATCGCCTAGACTAGATAAGGACTGGTCTCTAAGAGATGGTTTTTGGCGAGGTTCGCTGTGTACAGTGTATACCATATACAATAGGTAAAGGCTGTCACTAATAGTATCTCATCAGAAGTCTTGGGAATGGTTAGTGCTTAGCATGTCGGCATTGGTGGTGCAGTGGTTAGCATTGTACGGTGGCTCAGTGGTTAGCACTGCAGCAGGTTCAAATCCCACCAAGGACAACATCTGCAAGGAGTTTGTATGTTCTCCCCGTGTTTGCGTGGGTTTCCTCCCACACTCCAAAGACATACTGATAGGGAATGTAGGTTGTGAGCCCCGATGGGGACAGTGACGATAATGTATGTAAAGCACTGTGGAATATGTTAGCGCTATATAAAAAATAAAGATTATTATAAAGAATATTGGAGGGGAAGAAACATGTCTCATACGAGGAGATAAATCTATACTTCTCTGCTTTTGCCTGTGTGGTTTATTCCAATTTGTTTTTCTGTCCGGTGCAGTTTTCATGCAACACTGAGGACATTGATTGGTGTTGTTTAACAGTCGATATTCATTCAACATCAGCCAGAAAAAGATGATCTAGTACGCTGCAGGTCTCTCGCTCTCGCTCTATTTTTTTATTATTATTATTTGTGAAAAAGTCCTGAAATGAGGTAAAAATGTGATCTGACGTTTTGGAATATTACCATTAGGAGCAGCGTGATGAAGAGATTGCATTTTTTGGTGGCTTGTTGACTCTGGGCAGAAAACATTTGCTGTCAGCAGATGTGAGGAATTCCCGCAGCTCACAGCGCAGCACAGATTATACACACAAAAGGACTCCGCTCCATACAAATGACCAATGCAAAAGTAAAGCAAAGTGGTATAAAGCCAGAATGGAGAATTCAGAGGTAACCGGAGCACAGGTGAGAGCGTGCCACCAAAGGACGTAGCGGGGGTGGGGATGACGGGCATGGGCCATGGGAGGTGGGAGCAACAACCAGACGCTCGGCTTTGGACAGAATGGACACTAGGGTGGTATTGCTACTGACTACATATAGGGACCTATTTACAAAATATGCTTTATATCAACCAAAAACGATGCAAATAAGGTTTCTTTAACAAAGAAGAAAACTCATCCCAAACAAGTTAGAGGCTCATTCGCAAGGAAGAAAGAAGCTACTGTAGACGGCTGTTTTGTCAGTTCAGAGCAAACCTGATTTTACTATTAGATTCATCAGTACAGAGAAGAATATTGGGAGATAGTATATGGTACTGTATCCGTGTGTATAATAATTAGGCTGATTTTGGTATATGGTACTGTATCCGTGTGTATAATAATTAGGCTGATTTTGGTATATGGTACTGTATCCGTGTGTATAATAATTAGGCTGATTTTAGTATATGGTACTGTATCCGTGTGTATAATAATTAGGCTGATTTTAGTATATGGTACTGTATCCGTGTGTATAATAATTAGGCTGATTTTGGTATATGGTACTGTATCCGTGTGTATAATAATTAGGCTGATTTTAGTATATGGTACTGTATCCGTGTGTATAATAATTAGGCTGATTTTAGTATATGGTACTGTATCCGTGTGTATAATAATTAGGCTGATTTTAGTATATGGTACTGTATCCGTGTGCATAATAATTAGGCTGATTTTAGTATATGGTACTGTATCCGTGTGCATAATAATTAGGCTGATTTTAGTATATGGTACTGTATCCGTGTGCATAATAATTAGGCTGATTTTAGTATATGGTACTGTATCTGTGTGTATAATAATTAGGCTGATTTTAGTATATGGAACTGTATCTGTGTGTATAATAATTAGGCTGATTTGAGTATATGGTACTGTATCCGTGTGTATAATAATTAGGCTGATTTTAGTATATGGTACTGTATCCGTGTGTATAATAATTAGGCTGATTTGAGTATATGGTACTGTATCCGTGTGCATAATAATTAGGCTGATTTTAGTATATGGTACTGTATCCGTGTGCATAATAATTAGGCTTATTTTAGTATATGGTACTGTATCCGTGTGCATAATAATTAGGCTGATTTGAGTATATGGTACTGTATCCGTGTGTATAATAATTAGGCTGATTTTAGTATATGGTACTGTATCCGTGTGCATAATAATTAGGCTGATTTGAGTATATTGTACTGTATACGTGTGTATAATAATTAGGCTGATTTTAGTATATGGTACTGTATCCATGTGCATAATAATTAGGCTGATTTGAGTATATGGTACTGTATCCGTGTGTATAATAATTAGGCTGATTTTAGTATATGGTACTGTATGCATGTACATAGTAATTAGGCTGATTTTGGTATATGGTACTGTATCCGTGTGTATAATAATTAGGCTTATTTTAGTATATGGTACTGTATCCGTGTGCATAATAATTCGGCTTATTTTAGTATATGGAACTGTATCCGTGTGCATAATAATTCGGCTGATTTTTGTATATGGTACTGTATCCGTGTGCATAATAATTCGGCTGATTTTAGTATATGGTACTGTATCCGTGTGCATAATAATTAGGCTGATTTTAGTATATGGTACTGTATCCGTGTGCATAATAATTAGGCTGATTTTAGTATATGGTACTGTATCCATGTACATAATATTTAGGCAGATTTTTGTGTATGGTACTGTATCTGTGTGCTTAATAATTAGGCTGATTTTAGCATATGGTACTGTATCCGTATGCGTAATAAGTCACAATATAGATGGTCTGTCCCAAGAAACCGTGAAAAGCATGGCAGCATTTCCAAACTGCAGATATTACTCAAAAATGGAGTGAGTGATATGATTTGCTTCTATGATGTACCTCTGCATTCCTTATAAACTCTAGCCTTAATGACTCCATATCAGTAATATTATCAGCACCGTCTTGTAATACTCAGGGTCACAGGAGCTGAGTGCCCAGCGGGGGGCGTCCTGCATTACTCTGTATATGTAATATCTATTTGTCAGGATAATAAGTGGCCATGTCTATAGTTATCTCTCCGATCTAAGTTAGTTTTGGTAGGTAGACTTTTTATGGAGGAGGCAATTGCTTTATTTTTAGTATTGTACATTTGCGGTTCCTCCTTGCGCTAATATTGAAGTAACCGCAGATGACAATGGTGACATACTTTTATGATGTCGGCACACACCATAAAATACCTTTCCCTATTGTCAGGTAGAATAGTATTTGTTTGTTACATCCTCCTGCCGCTACCAAAGAAGTAAAAGGCATTGTAGAAATAATGTGTACTGTGCACACTGTGAGAACCCAGCAGCTGCCACTGACTCCAGTAATGTTTCTCTTTTCTTACATATTTATGATAAAATGTTACACTGAATAAACAAGATGATGGAAATAGAGGAAGTGGTGGAGGATTTCTGCAGAAGGTTTGGTACCGGGTCACATCTCCACCAGGACTCTGACTACACTCAGTACTTGTATTCTGGACAGAGTTCTGTCCCAAATTCTCTGAGTGTTGCCATTATAGTAAACAGCAAAAGGAGCGCAGCAGGGGGGCGGGGTTCTCCTTGATGCTTGATCTCTGACATTTACAGGCACAAGTGACATCTGGAACAGCTCAACTACTCAGACTCTCCCTTGGAGCTATGTGCATTGATTGCTTATGTTTATGAAGGAGGGTATATGCATATCTAGTGAAATTTCTCTAAAAGACCACCTCTTCAAGAACACCCCTTTATCCAGACCAGATTTCAGTTCCATCTTATTTAAAGAGGACCTGTCATCTGCCAAAAATATGGGGTCTAAGGGATCCAAGGGGTAATGTTTCTCCTTGCAGAGAGTGACATGTCAAGCCTGGCATGCCAAGGTGAGGAGACTTTTAAGCCTTACAATGCTCCTCTGGGAAATTAAATGTCATTTGTCTCTTTGGAGATTAAAAGGACTAGAACTCTAGTGCCACCTATTGGAAGTAGCAATCGTAAAAGTCAATATTGACCCTTTATCAAGCCTTGTCACATGACTTGGGGTAAAAGCCAAACCATAACCTCAATAAGCAGACACTGTGTTTCAGGGTACTGCCCCTCGTCAGTGCAAAGTGTGAGATTTTGTTTGGCTGGGTGACAGGCGTCTGACCGGGATCCAAGGGGTAACATTTCTCCTTGCAGAAAGGGACATTTCAAACCTGGCAATGCAAGTGTCTAAGGGGTGAAATTTCTCCAAGTTGGCATAGGGAGACATATAGGTTGCAATACTCCTCTGGGAATTTAATAAATATCACAGCATTGCATGGCCAATTAGTCTCCTTACGCTAATTTGGCACTCTCCCTCTTAAAGCCCTATCAAAGATCTCTCATCCAGCCAACAAGTTCTCCAGCTTTCCACCGTTGAGGGGGAAAAACTCCAAAACACGTGTCTGTGCAAATTGAGTTTCTGATTTGGCTTCTTATTCTAAGTGTTGTGGACAAGGCCCTTTAAATGGTCAATGTTGACTTTTAGGATTGCTACATGCAATAGTTGGCACTAGAATTCCTCTCTGAAGAGGTTAGTTGCATATTGCATTATAATTGCATTTTTTTCACCTGGTGTAAATGCTACTGTTCTATTGAATCTGGTGGTGATTTCCTCTTGTTCTTTAAGCTCTCCGATCCTGAGATATGGATCTCCTTCCTTGTTTGTAAATCTATTCTTTTTGTCCATGTGGGCATGATACTCAATAAGATGCCTTCGGAAAACCACACCCACTTCGCTAAAAACGCTTCATTTACATACAGGGAAAAGGGGGTCATATCTCAGGAATGGAGAGGCTCAAGAAGAAAAGAAAAACAACACTGGATTCAAGAGAACAGTGGCAATAGAAATAAAATACTATATTTATGGCAAGTGACAGGTTCTTTTTAAGAAGACCACCGATTAGTTCACCGCTTTTGAAAGCAGTTTTGGGTGTTAGATAGATAATGATGAGATACTTCTATCATTAAATTATTATTAGTAATGAAGGACTGAGGTGAAACTCTATGATATCCACATGCCGCTACATTCTCATGTACAAAATGTAAAATGAAAAGCAAAATGGCAATTTATAAAATACAGGATATATTTATACATAGTAAATATTATCCACGCAGACAACGATTGCTGCTTGTTTCATAACTGGAAGCAGATGATCAACATCATATGATCCGGAATAGAAATGATTTATAATGTAATTCTTGGCAGCATCTTCTGCACAGTTTTAACATAAAAAGCAAAATATTGAAGGTCTGTTAGTAAAGCTTATCTGAGTCTTCAAATGATATGTCATTGCCGCTGAAGCTCCCACCTTGCAACCTGCAGGGTAGCTGAATTTTGCAGCCAGCTAATGGGGAGTGATTCATGAAGATGTGTAACTTCTGCTTCCTTTTCCCTACATCTCTCCAAAATTATACAGTGCTTGCCAAAAGTATTGGCACCCCTGCAATTCTGTCAGATAATACTCAGTTTCTTCCTGAAAATGATTGCAATCACAAATTCTTTGGTATTATTCTCTTCATTTAATTTGCTTGCAAGGAAAAAACACAAAAGAGAATGAAGCAAAAATCAAATCATTGATCATTTCACACAAAACTCCAAAAATGGGCCGGACAAAAGTATTGGCACCCTCAGCCTAATACTTGGTTGCACAACCTTTAGCCAAAATAACTGCGAACAACCGCTTCCGGTAACCATCAATGAGTTTCTTACAATGCTCTGCTGGAATTGTAGACCATTCTTCTTTGGCAAACTGCTCCAGGTCCCTGATATTTGAAGGGTGCCTTCTCCAAACTGCCATTTTGAGATCTCTCCACAGGTATTCTATGGGATTTAGGTCTGGACTCATTGCTGGCCACCTTAGAAGTCTCCAGTGCTTTCTCTAAAACCATTTTATAGTGCTTTTGGAAGTGTGTTTTGGGTCATTGTCCTGCTGGAAGACCCATGACCTCTGAGGGAGACCCAGCTTTCTCACACTGGGCCCTACATTATGCTGCAAAATTTGTTGGTAGTCTTCAGACTTCATAATGCCATGCACACGGTCAAGCAGTCCAGTGCCAGAGGCAGCAAAGCAACCCCAAAACATCAGGGAACCTCCGCCATGTTTGACTGTAGGGACCGTGTTCTTTTCTTTGAATGCCTCTTTTTTTTTTCCTGTACACTCTATGTTGATGCTTTTTCCCAAAAAGCTCTACTTTTGTCTCATCTGACCAGAGAACATTCTTCCAAAACGTTTTAGGCTTTCTCAGGTAAGTTTTGGCAAACTCCAGCCAGGCTTTTTTATGTCTCGGGGTAAGAAGTGGGGTCTTCCTGGGTATCCTAACATACAGTCCCTTTTCATACAGACGTCGACGGATAGTACGAGTTGACACTGTTGCACCCTCGGACTGCCGGGCAGCTTGAACTTGTTTGGATGTTAGTTGAGGTTCTTTATCCACCATCCGCACAATCTTGCGTTGAAATCTCTCGTCAATTTTTCTTTTCCGTCCATATCTAGGGAGGTTAGCCACAGTGCCATGGGCTTTAAACTTCTTGATGACACTGCGCACGGAAGACACAGGAACATTCAGGTCTTTGGAGATGGGCTTGTAGCCTTGAGATTGCTCATGCTTCCTCACAATTTGGTTTCTCAAGTCCTCAGACAGTTCTTTGGTCTTCTTTCTTTTCTCCATGCTCAATGTGGTACACACAAGGACACAGGACAGAGGTTGAGTCAACTTTAATCCATGGTAACTGGCTACAAGTGTGATTTAGTTATTGCCAACACATGTTAGGTGCCACAGGTAAGTTACAGGTGCTGTTAATTACATGAATTAGAGAAGCATCACATGATTTTTCAAAGGGTGCCAATACTTTTGTCCACCCCCTTTTTTAGGTTTGGTGTGGAATTATATCCAATTTGGCTTTAGGGCAATTCTTTTTGTGTTTTTTTTCATTGAAGACAAATTAAATGAAGAGAATAATACCAAAGAATTTGTGATTGCAATCATTTTCAGGAAGAAGCTGAGTATTATCTGACAGAATTGCAGGGGTGCCAATATTTTTGGCCAGCACTGTATCTGCATATATCATTGTTTTTCAATCTGTGTCTTTCATTGGCTGAGAGCTGCACAGTGATGGACTGCAGTGCTCCTAAATGTCCTGTTCAGTCGGATGCATGTCACAGTATGAAATCTCTCAAACACTGGTCCAAAAAGTTGCAATGAAAGCTCTGAGCTGCATGATTATTATGGCTCTTCTGTCTGTGTCCACCCCTGAGCTTCATGATTACTATGGCTCTTCTGTCAGTGTCCACCCCTGAGCTTCATGATTACTATGGCTCGTCTGTCAGTGTCCACCCCTGAGCTTCATGATTACCATGGCTCTTCTGTCAGTGTCCACCCCTGAGCTTCATGATTACCATGGCTCTTCTGTCAGTGTCCACCCCTGAGCTTCATGATTACTATGGCTCTTCTGTCAGTGTCCACCCCTGAGCTTCATGATTATTATGGCTCTTCTGTCAGTGTCCACCCCTGAGCTTCATGATTACTATGGCTCTTCTGTCAGTTTCCACCCCTGAGCTTCATGATTACCATGGCTCATCTGTCTGTGTCCACCCCTGAGCTTCATGATTACTATGGCTCTTCTGTCGGTGTCCACCCCTGAGCTTCATGATTACCATGGCTCTTTTGTCAGTGTCCAACCCTGAGCTTCATGATTATTATGGCTCTTCTGTCAGTGTCCACCCCTGAGCTTAATGATTACCATGGCTCATTGTTAGTGTCTGCCCCTGAACTGCATTCTTATTATGGCTTTTCTGTCAGTGTCCGCCTCTGAGCTTCATGATTACCATGGCTCATCTGTCTGTGTCCACCCCTGAGCTTCATGATTACCATGGCTCTTCTGTCAGTGTCCACCCCTGAGCTTCATGATTATTATGGCTCTTCTGTCAGTGTCCACCCCTGAGCTTCATGATTACTATGGCTCTTCTGTCAGTGTCCACCCCTGAGCCTCATGATTACCATGGCTCATCTGTCTGTGTCCACCCCTGAGCTTCATGATTACTATGGCTCTTCTGTCAGTGTCCACCCCTGAGCTTCATGATTACTATGGCTTTTCTGTCTGTGTCCACCCCTGAGCTTCATGATTACCATGGCTCTTCTGTCCGTGTCCACCCCTGAGCTTCATGATTACCATGGCTCATCTGTCAGTGTCCACCCCTGAGCTTCATGATTACCATGGCTCTTCTGTCAGTGTCCACCCCTGAGCTTCATGATTACTATGGCTCTTCTGTCTGTGTCCAACCCTGAGCTTCATGATTACTATGGCTCTTCTGTCTGTGTCCACCCCTGAGCTGCATTCTTATTATGGCTCTTCTGTCTGTGTCCACCCCTGAGCTGCATTCTTATTATGGCTCTTCTGTCAGTGTCCACCCCTGAGCTTCATGATTACTATGGCTCTTCTGTCTGTGTCCACCCCTGAGCTTCATGATTACTATGTCTCTTATGTCTGTGTCCACCCCTGAGCTTCATGATTACTATGGCTCTTCTGTCAGTGTCCACCCCTGAGCTTCATGATTACTATGGCTCTTCTGTCTGTGTCCGGCCCTGAGCTGCTTTCTTATTATGGCTCTTCTGTCTGTGTCCACCCCTGAGCTTCATGATTATTATGGCTTTTCTGTCAGTGTCCGCCTCTGAGCGGCATTCTTATTATGGCTCTTCTGTCTGTGTCCACCCCTGAGCTTCATGATTACTATGGCTCTTCTGTCTGTGTCCACCCCTGAGCTTCATGATTACTATGGCTCTTCTGTCTGTTTCCGCCCCTGAGCTGCATTCTTATTATGGCTCTTCTGTCTGTGTCCACCCTTGAGCTTCATGATTATTATGGCTCTTCTGTCTGTGTCCACCCCTGAGCTTCATGATTACCATGGCTCATCTGTCAGTGTCTGCCCCTGAGCTGCATTCTTATTATGGCTTTTCTGTCTGTGTCCACCCCTGAGCTTCATGATTATTATGGCTCTTCTGTCAGTGTCTGCCCCTGAAATGCATTCTTATTATGGCTCTTCTGTCTGTGTCCACCCCTGAGCTTCATGATTACCATGGCTCTTCTGTCAGTGTCTGCCCCTGAGCTTCATGATTACCATGGCTCATTGTTAGTGTCTGCCCCTGAGCTGCATTTTTATTATGGCTTTTCTGTCAGTGTCCGCCTCTGAGCTTCATGATTACTGTGGCTCTTCTGTCAGTGTCCGCCCCTGAGTTTCATGATTACCATGGCTCTTCTGTCTGTGTCCACCCCTGAGCTTCATGATTATTATGGCTCTTCTGTCTGTGTCCACCCCTGAGCTTCATGATTATTATGGCTCTTTTGTCTGTGTCCACCCCTGAGCTTCATGATTACCATGGCTCTTCTGTCAGTGTCCACCCCTGAGCTTCATGATTACCATAGCTCTTCTGTCACTGTCCACCCCTGAGCTTCATGATTACCATGGCTCTACTGTCAGTGTCCACCCCTGAGCTTCATGATTACCATGGCTCTTCTGTCAGTGTCCGCACCTGAGTTTCATGATTATCATGGTTCTTCTGTCTGTGTCCGCCTCTGATCTGCATGATTATCATGGCTCTTCTGTGCCTGCGCCTGAGTTGCAAGATTATCATGGCTCTTGTGTCTGTGTCCGCCCCTGAGCTACAAGATTACTATGGCTCTTATGTTTGTGTCCACCTCTGAGCTGCATGATTATCATGGCTCTTCTGTGTCCACCCCTGAGCTATATGATTATTATGGCTGTTCTGCAGTATATTAGTATGTTATGGGCCAGCCCAAAATGTTATGTATAACATCATAGGATGGCATTAGCTTCTGGTTTGCCAACTGTCCAGAAATTTGGCAATCCTGATTAGGTCTTTTGTTGATTAATACTGCAATTATGCCGACATTCATGGTCACAGGTGGGTAAAGCTGTGAATGGGCATTTCATCATTCGTTGTTCTACAACAAGACACTAAAGCCATGACCTGGAGTGGATAATAATGGTCATGGACCCCTTACGAGCCATCGCATTTATAATATACAAGCCGGGTTAACGTTACATAATAGAGCAGCATTTAACTTATTTATCTCTATGCAATTTTTATATGTTTTTGGACCGTGCATCCGACTCTGGACTTTTGTGGCCCTTTCTGGCCTTTAGATTTCTAACACTGAGTCTACCCCTGCTAGAGGCCAACAATCCCCCATATGAGTATTATAGGATAATTATAGGCCATTATAGGATAACTGTTTGCATGTGTAGTAAGTTTTCCTATGTATTTTATAGATCATTTAGTAGTGATATAGTACAATAAAACAACATATAAAGTATCTTTTCTCACAATACAGCATTTGTGATTTCTCCCTGAAATGTTTCAGCTGTTTTTATAGGAGGAAGGTGCTGGCGCTCAGCCAGTGCCCCTTGTTACAGATTGTAGAATGGTTCTGCCTCAAGTGCGGACGACCTGATTATTTTCCAATGACATTGAAAGTTAGAAGACACAGGATTGATCTGTTCATCCTTCAAAGCTGCTTATTTGACAAGGATAATATATTATGTGATTGTATCACATCCTTCTCTTTTTCTACAGACAGACGGAGCTTTATAATGTGGCGCTACTAAATATTTGTTCCTAATATTATCTGTGGAAATGTTTTGCCTCGCATATATTAATAGACTACATGTATCAAACCTTCTTTTTTTTTTAGACAAAAAGTGCTTTGAGTTATTTTTCCATTGCAGTTCATTAAATTAAGGAAGCCCTCCCATGAAGTTTAGTTTTTGTTTTTTACTAAGACTATATATGTGTTTATTCACTGTAGTGAGTGTATTAATATACTCACCTACCGATGTCTTCTCCAGTATCCAGCACCGTTCCGCTCCTCAGTGACGTCACCACACTTCAGACTCATTTCGCTCAGTTTCACCTGGTAGTGGCTTTTACAATGTAAGCCTATGGTCAAAACAAAATAAGGCTTCCAGCTCACACATAGAACATAGAGTGATCTGGAGACTCTGAAGAGCGGTGATGTCACTCAGCTCACGCATAGAACATAGAGTGATCTGGAGACTCTGAAGAGCGGTGACATCACTCAGCTCACGAATAGAACATAGAGTGATTCGGGGACTCTGAAGAGCTTTGACGTCACTCAGCTCACGCATAAAACATAGAGTGATCCGGGGACTCTGAAGAGCGGTGACGTCACTCAGCTCACACATAGAACATAGAGTGATACGGAGACTCTGAAGAGCGGTGACATCACACAGCTCACGAATAGAACATAGAGTGATCCAGAGACTCTGAAGAGTGGTGACGTCACTCAACTCACGTATAGAACATAGAGTGATCCGGAGACTCTGAAGAGCGGTGACGTCACTTAACTCACGTATAGAACATAGAGTGATCCGGAGACTCTGAAGAGCGGTGACGTCACTCAGGTCATGCATAGAACATAGAGTGACCCGGAGACTGTGAAGAGCAGTGACGTCACCCAGCTCATGCATAGACCGTAGAGTGATCTGGAGACTCTGAAGAGCGTTGAAGTCACTCAGCTCACGCATACAGCGTAGAGTGATCCAGAGACTCTGAAGAGCGGTGACGTCACTTAGCTCATATTATACCTGAGGAAGGCTCAAAGAAGTCGAAACCGGTTGTATTTTACTTTGAAATTAAAATTATCTTTGAATTCGAATATCAAGTTCCATCATCATCCTTCAGGAGCGCATATTGCTGGGAAAAACATTTACAATATGGGAGCGACCTGTCAATCACCTGGAGAGGTGCAGGAAAAGCTGTCCGGGAGCAGCGGCCAAGCTCTGGTTAATGCTGCCCGTAGCTTGGGCAGCATGTATCTGGCGATATCTTCCCTTTAGATCAAGCTTTTATGTACATTTTTCTTAAGTAAATTTAGATTTTTCTTTTATTGTCCATATTACTAACTATAATAAAAATATCTTACAATTTTGCAGTTTTCACTCTATAAACGAAGTCTAATATTAGTCTGATACTTTTGTATGAATCAGTTTTCAACATTCATCTCATTATTATTGCCAGCAGGGTTACAACAAAAGATAACAGCTGTATATAGATAATTCAGGAACACAGCAGTCACAATATGTAATGGGCACAGCTCACCTCCTCCCTTTCCTTGCACAGGGACCTCTGTACAGATCACACAGCATGCCTAGAAAACCCATCGCAGTCAGTGAATCAGATCCTCTCTACTACTGTCTATGGTCCAAGTAGTTGTTGTAAAGCGTATCTCTAAGAGCTGTTAATGGAAACACTGCGGTTCCATACATTGTGTAGTAGCCACACCTGAGTACTGCAGTTTATTTCTCTTTTACTTGAAACAGTGGCCACTAAATGTATAGAGCTGCACTGTTCCACTCCATATATTGCTTACATCCAATTGCTGCTGGAGAAGATATCTGCTGATCGATGTTGGATCCCCACCGATAGGATAGGTCATCAATGTGGTAGACCCAGACAATCCATTTAAGTATCTTTCTGTGCCACCTAAAAGTCCCAGTTGCCAGTTGCACCATCACCTTTCTGTCTGCTCCGTAGAGTCCTTGTGTGCAATTTCAGACCACCGCTTCCCCATGTCCCACGCTAGTGGCTGTAGCCTAAAGTTATGTGGGCAGAAATTGTTATCCCATTATTATAAATAGGACTTTTTACTCTTTAGTCATCAGAATTGATCCCTTTAGTCCAAGTAATTAAAACCGAGCTTGTAGAGGATTCTAGGATAAGACATGATTCAAGAGTTGCCTCCCCCCTGGTGTCTATTCCATGTCATCAGTAGATTTCATACATTCATGTTCTGCACTGCGCTCTTCTATAAAATATTCTCTGCTGTCCCAATGCTGCCAATGTAACATGCTTTACTAACCAAGAACAATGTATTGCACTCTCCCTTTGCTGTCAGTGTACTATGTTCTACTTGCTCAATACATTGTTTCCTTTCCAGTCACAATATTCATCTCCCTCCTAGTATAGCTCATATGCTGCTGTCTTGGTGTATGGTACCTGGCAAAGCTGTAGAGATTGCAAAGGTTGCCGCTACATCCAAAGCTGATGCCTAAGGCTGAGTTCCCAATATGAGTTTTCTGTGAGTTTTTGATGCTGCATATTTTTTTAAAAAATGCAAGTGACCTACGTTACTTAATGGATGCATAAAATCTGCAACATCAAAAACTCATCAAAAGCTCACCGTGGGAACTTAGCATTAGGGGTATATCTTTGCCTAATAACTAGAGATTATGAAATTGCGGGTAACCTGCGCTGCTGGTGGTATATCCAGCGAAGGAATCCAATCTGGTATAAGGATAACAGTGAGATTTATTCTTGACGTGTTTCGAAAGTGCTCTCACTTCATCAGGAGAATCACAAAGATCTTTGGTACTCCTGATGAAGTAAGAGCACTGCGAAACGTGTCAAGATAAACCGCACTGTTATTCTTATACCGGCTTTCTTTAATCCCTAAATAAAATGTTGGGCCTCCAACCCCTGGGGCTGCAGCAGCTGGATTTTTTTCTCGAGTGCCTTTATAGTGTTGCGTCTCACATAACCGCATCAGGTGGGAAGTACCGCCTCTCACTTAACGCTGTTATCGGGATAAAACCCTATTATGCTAAATTGTTCCCAGAGTTACTTCTCAACTAATAACTAAAGATGACATTTAATGGTGGGGAGGCCCAACAACTTAAAGTTCTGCTTCTGTCCTGCATTCATTGTAACTGGTTTTACCTTTGCCACTATCTCCTCACCTAGCGTGCAATACTTGGCTGGTTACAACATACTTTACTTCCATGTTCTCTTTTAACATGTTCTGCTTTCCTGGGAGAATGTCTTCTGCTTATACACTGTGTCCATTATGTCTTATATTGGGGATTTTCCCATCATATCACTTGACTTCATCTACAACCTGCAACAATACCCTGAATAAACAATTCATACTAAGTTTCCTCTTCTAGAGCCTTACCCTAAAGGGATTTTCCAAGTTATTAAAACGTCTGCACCAATCCAACAAAACGAAAAATAAGTCCAAAAAATAATGTACACTCATCCATGTAATTTTTGCTGTTACAGCGGTCCCTTCCTGCTGCTCTTCTGTTTACCTCGTTACTGCTGCAGCCCATCACTGGCTTGATCAATATAGGGTACAAGACCTAAGGCCAGTATTTGGCTGCAGCACTCATATTGGGTACATGGGGTCTTCTGTTTTCCTGGTGACTGCTGCAGCCAATCACTGGCTTGATCAATATAGCATACAAGACCTAAGGCCAGTATTTAGCTGCAGCACTCATATTGGGTACATGGGGTCTTCTGTTTACCTGGTGACTGCTGCAGGCAATCACTGGCTTGATCAATATAGCATACAAGACCTAAGGCCAGTATTTGGCTGCAGCACTCATATTGGGTACATGGGGTCTTCTGTTTACCTGGTGACTGCTGCAGCTAATCACTGGCTTGATCAATATAGCATACAAGACCTAAGGCCAGTATTTAGCTGCAGCACTCATATTGGGTACATGGGGTCTTCTGTTTACCTGGTGACTGCTGCAGGCAATCACTGGCTTGATCAATATAGCATACAAGACCTAAGGCCAGTATTTGGCTGCAGCACTCATATTGGGTACATGGGGTCTTCTGTTTACCTGGTGACTGCTGCAGCTAATCACTGGCTTGATCAATATAGCATACAAGACCTAAGGCCAGTATTTAGCTGCAGCACTCATATTGGGTACATGGGGTCTTCTGTTTACCTGGTGACTGCTGCAGGCAATCACTGGCTTGATCAATATAGCATACAAGACCTAAGGCCAGTATTTGGCTGCAGCACTCATATTGGGTACATTGGGTCTTCTGTTTACCTGGTGACTGCTGCAGGCAATCACTGGCTTGATCAATATAGCATACAAGACCTAAGGCCAGTATTTGGCTGCAGCACTCATATTGGGTACATGGGGTCTTCTGTTTACCTGGTGACTGCTGCAGCTAATCACTGGCTTGATCAATATAGCATACAAGACCTAAGGCCAGTATTTAGCTGCAGCACTCATATTGGGTACATGGGGTCTTCTGTTTACCTGGTGACTGCTGCAGGCAATCACTGGCTTGATCAATATAGCATACAAGACCTAAGGCCAGTATTTGGCTGCAGCACTCATATTGGGTACATGGGGTCTTCTGTTTACCTGGTGACTGCTGCAGCTAATCACTGGCTTGATCAATATAGCATACAAGACCTAAGGCCAGTATTTAGCTGCAGCACTCATATTGGGTACATGGGGTCTTCTGTTTACCTGGTGACTGCTGCAGGCAATCACTGGCTTGATCAATATAGCATACAAGACCTAAGGCCAGTATTTGGCTGCAGCACTCATATTGGGTACATGGGGTCTTCTGTTTACCTGGTGACTGCTGCAGCTAATCACTGGCTTGATCAATATAGCATACAAGACCTAAGGCCAGTATTTAGCTGCAGCACTCATATTGGGTACATGGGGTCTTCTGTTTACCTGGTGACTGCTGCAGGCAATCACTGGCTTGATCAATATAGCATACAAGACCTAAGGCCAGTATTTAGCTGCAGCACTCATATTGGGTACATGGGGTCTTCTGTTTACCTGGTGACTGCTGCAGGCAATCACTGGCTTGATCAATATAGCATACAAGACCTAAGGCCAGTATTTGGCTGCAGCACTCATATTGGGTACATGGGGTCTTCTGTTTACCTGGTGACTGCTGCAGTTAATCACTGGCTTGATCAATATAGCATACAAGACCTAAGGCCAGTATTTAGCTGCAGCACTCATATTGGGTACATGGGGTCTTCTGTTTACCTGGTGACTGCTGCAGGCAATCACTGGCTTGATCAATATAGCATACAAGACCTAAGGCCAGTATTTAGCTGCAGCACTCATATTGGGTACATGGGGTCTTCTGTTTACCTGGTGACTGCTGCAGGCAATCACTGGCTTGATCAATATAGCATACAAGACCTAAGGCCAGTATTTGGCTGCAGCACTCATATTGGGTACATGGGGTCTTCTGTTTACCTGGTGACTGCTGCAGCTAATCACTGGCTTGATCAATATAGCATACAAGACCTAAGGCCAGTATTTAGCTGCAGCACTCATATTGTGTACATGGGGTCTTCTGTTTACCTGGTGACTGCTGCAGCTAATCACTGGCTTGATCAATATAGCATACAAGACCTAAGGCCAGTATTTAGCTGCAGCACTCATATTGGGTACATGGGGTCTTCTGTTTACCTGGTGACTGCTGCAGCTAATCACTGGCTTGATCAATATAGCATACAAGACCTAAGGCCAGTATTTAGCTGCAGCACTCATATTGTGTACATGGGGTCTTCTGTTTACCTGGTGACTGCTGCAGCTAATCACTGGCTTGATCAATATAGCATACAAGACCTAAGGCCAGTATTTAGCTGCAGCACTCATATTGGGTACATGGGGTCTTCTGTTTACCTGGTGACTGCTGCAGCTAATCACTGGCTTGATCAATATAGCATACAAGACCTAAGGCCAGTATTTAGCTGCAGCACTCATATTGTGTACATGGGCCATCACCGTTGCTGTTAAGGTAAACAGAAGGCAATCAGGAAGGAACCGCTGGAACAGCAAGGATTACATGATGAGCAAAGATGGAGAGAGAACAAACACTAATACAATTGTTCTTTCCTCATATACAGTGCATGTTATCCCCTGTGTAGATGTGACTGTGTGCTGCCAATAGCGATGCCAGCATCAAATCAAATCACCTGATGAACAAGCATTTTGCACTGGGTATATTTCCAGCGCCAGATAATCAGTGATCGTCAATTATCGTCTCGTGTATAAGGGCCATAAAAGAAGTTACAGGGGGTCAATTCTGCTTTTCTTCCTATTGCTTTCTATTGAAATTCAGTGAAGGCTCATCTCACGAGCTAGAACTGCAGGGCAAGGACTTTCTGTTAAAATGTCGCACAGCTCATGATAAATGTCTCTAATCCTGACAAATGTTCTGAAAATAGCCCAACTTCCAGGGCAGCTGTGTTGGATCATACATCGACCTGCCTTATGTAGCGCTGCATAGTCAGACATTAATAGACACCTGTGCCTCTCTACTGCCTGGTCTTGTTTCAAAAGGAAAAATGATAAAATCTTGTAATATGGACAGCTCAGTGGCTCTGTGGTTTGCACTGTATGGTTGCTCAGTGGTTAGCACTGTATGGTGGCTCAGTGGTTAGCACTGTATGGTTGCTCAGTGGTTAGCACTGTATGGTGGCTCAGTGGTTAGCACTGTATGGTGGCTCAGTGGTTAGCACTGTATGGTTGCTCAGTGGTTAGCACTGTATGGTTGCTCAGTGGTTAGCACTGTATGGTTGCTCAGTGGTTAGCACTGTATGGTTGCTCAGTGGTTAGCACTGTATGGTTGCTCAGTGGTTTGCACTGTATGGTGGCTCAGTGGTTAGCACTGTATGGTGGCTCAGTGGTTAGCACTGTATGGTTGCTCAGTGGTTAGCACTGTATGGTGGCTCAGTGGTTAGCACTGTATGGTTGCTCAGTGGTTAGCACTGTATGGTTGCTCAGTGGTTAGCACTGTATGGTGGCTCAGTGGTTAGCACTGTATGGTGGCTCAGTGGTTAGCACTGTAGCTTTGCAGTGCTGGGGTCCTGCATTTAAATCCCACAAAGAACAACTTCTGCAAGGAGTTTGTACATTCTCCCGATGTTTGGGTGATACTCTGGTTTCCTCCCAACACTCCAAAGACATACTGATCGGAAATTCAGATTTATGAGACCCAATAGGGACAGTGAAAAAAAATCTCCGTAAAGCTCTCAAGAATACATTGATGCTATATAGGCAAGCATAATAAATGATGGAGAGTGTTCATAAATATCTGTGGCTGATTTCAGGATCACTTTTGATAAATGCATTAAATGTAAAGCTCAGTTCAATATGTTGGCACTATATAAATATTGTTATTATTATTATTGTCATTACTATTAGTATCATTATTATTATTTATTTACATAGCGCCATTGATTCCATGGTGCTGTATTACTATTAGTATCATTATTATTATTATTATTATTATTACCACTATTAGTATCATTGTTATTATCATGATTACTATTGTTATTATTAAGATTACTATTATTATTACTATTATTATTATTATTATTACCACTATAGTGTCATTATTATTATTACTGTTAGTATCATTGTTATTATTATTATTACTACTACTATCATTATTATTACTATTAGTTTAATTATTATTACTATCATTATTACCACTACTAGTATCATTGTTATTATTATGATTACTATTAGTATCATTGTTACTATTATTACTATTAGTATCGTTGTTACTATTATTATTATTATTATTACCACTATTAGTGTCATTATTATTATTACTATCATTATTATTACTATTATTACCACTACTAGTATCATTGTTATTATTATGATTACTATTAGTATCATTGTTACTATTATTATTACTATTAGTATCGCTGTTACTATTTTAATAATAATTTACAAATCTGGTTGTAGTAAAATAAAAGAGCGTTAGGTAAGTGCAGGGGCAGTGTCCCTAGAATTATTGGGTACAGCGCCCCATTGATCTTCCTGACAGTGTACTCTGCTCTGTTCCCTGTTCTCCAGCTCTGGACTATTTAGCAGTTTCCTGTTCCTTTGCTAGGAAAACTCAAGCACCAGCAATGGGCAGCAAATGAGAGCAGTTTAATCCTGTGTCCCTCCTCCTCCTCTCCCCCCTTTCCCAGCTTTCCAGCCATCCCCCCATCCTCCCCTGGACTGGAAGGGTGGACCTCTCTGCTGATTCTTCCGGATCACTGCAGTAACAGCAAAGAGAGGGTCAGGGGGGACACAGGATGTTGGGGTCCCTGTTGGGATGATGTGACACTGTCACCTTGTCCTGTCCCTGCACTGAGCCATGTGGTGTCTGCAATGTAACTCGGAGAGGACCCAGTCTCTGCTGGAGCTTGAACTGGACAGCTGGTAATACAGAATATTTATATATAGACACAAACCCAAATAGCATGCACCATTGTATATACTTCACACAAAATACACCGGGGTCCTCGCAGGGACCAGCGTCTGCAACTAACACCCCATATGTATATAAAATACTGTAATGAGTCACCACGACATCAAATATTTTCCGTCACTTTTATACAAATCCCATCACACCAGACACAATGTTGTACACGGTTTACAAGACAACACCGCAACAATGTAGAAAAGTGACACAATCCTTAGCAACATTGTATATCATCCTGTGCTTGAAATATCACCTACGTGTTGCATCTATGGGACGGTATAAGCCGTAATGTGTTTTGTGCGATTTGCAGAATTTGTTTTTTTTATCTCTTTGCAGTTGTATTTTTACTTTACATAGGATTTAAAACTGCAGTCCTATGTAAAAGAAGGGGCAACGCATTATTTGACATGCTTTAGAAAAACTGAATAAATTCTGTTATGCCACATCCATATACACTGTATATAGTTTGAAGCCATTCTCGTGCATACCAGTCGTCTTGCATATTATTTTTTGTGACTTTTGAGCACTTTGTTTTCTATTAATCTTGCATATAAATGCTTTAAAGGCAGATGTTAGAACTTTTAATGAATGGTGAATGAGTGCGTCCCACCTAAGTATGACTCTTTGTGGAAGTATGCGCAAATGTCTGTAATATGCTTTCCTTCTGGAAAAGTAGTACTTGTGGGTAATGAATGGTTAAACTGGATGAAGTCATAGGGCAGCGCTGTAAAGAAGAAAATTATGCCTTGACTTTCAGTAAAGTAGTTCCAGATATTTCATCTTTGCCATAAAACATGGACAAAATATGCGGAGAACGACAAACTAGCGTTTGATGATGGCGGATTCCTCCCGGAGATTGCAGTTGTATAGTTTGTGAACGGCATGTTAGTGTTATGCAGAATTAAAATTTCCTTGCCATACATGGCGGTATAGTTTGGGCAATGTAGCCAGTAATTGGAACAATCATAGAGAACTGATGATCAGAAGTGCTCCGTACAACAATAGTATTTATTCCGAATTCATACGTTCTTTTAGGAATACCTTCCCATTCATTGTACCAACAGGATACATTTTATCAGACAGTAGCTTCAGCGAACTATCTGGACATGTATACCCAGTTGGCTTTAGAAGGAACCTGTCTCCAGTTTTTGTGTCTCTGAACAAATGCTACCACCTTTATCTGCTCCTGTAGTTCATTCCACAATCATCTCCTGATTCCTCCTGTATACCTCCAAAAATATCATTTTAATAGTTCCCACGCTGTATTTAAATGAGGATGTTCCGGTTCGATAGGCGTTTCTGCTACGGTGTCTGTGGCTCCTAATCGGCGTCCTCCAGCTTTGATTGATGCCGAGCAACGTCATTCCGGCTCCAACGTACCCTGCCACTGGAAATGATTGGATGACGTCACTTGGCACTTTTGCAGTGATGTTTTATTCTCTGTCCGCAGAAGGGCAGAGCAAAGTGCACCTGCGTGGGCCTGCAAGGTTACTGCGCAGGCGAAAAATCTCATTTCGCTATGTGGATGATGCAGAGCGTGTCATCCACATCAATCAAAGCCGGAGGACAGCGAATAGGATCAGAGAGTAGGCACAGATGCAGCAGGGAGGACCAGGGCTGTGGAGTCGGAGTCGTGGAGCCGGTGTCCATTTTGGTGGAGTCGGAATCGGAGTCGGTATAAAATGGATCAACCCCAACTCCTAAAATATATAATAAATTGGGTACAGTAGTTCAATGCAGTTTGTGGGGAATATTTTATCATAAGAGTTTGAGAAAGTTATGAAATGTCCTATAAATGTCTGTCCTATTCCTGATCTAAGGGTCTAGACTTTTAGCGGAGATGAATCTGTGCTATAGTAAATTTATCACTTAAACATGAGCCATGAATGAGGGAGTCGGAGTCGTGGAGTCGGTGTCATGGAAATTGAGGAGTCGGAGGTTTTGCTTACCGACTCCTCAGCCCTGGGGAGGACGCCCATCGGTCTGCGCCATCCTCGTTTAAATACATCGCGGGAACTATTAAAATGGTATTTTTGTGGTATACCGAGGGAGTCAGGAGATGATAGACACGTATGTGGAATGCCTCGCAGGTGAAGATAAAGTTGGTGGTATTTGTTCAGAGACACAAAACTGGTGACAATTTCCCTTTAATATTACAGCAAGTGGAATAAATGGGTTACGGTGCCCCAACAAGTCACTCTTCCATGGCCAAGAATTGTTGAAGCAACTCATTGATACACCTAGTAACAGTCATTTTATTAGATCACTTTTTAATTCTTAAACTGATTGGTTGAAAGTCTGATGATCTAACGCTAATTTGGGTTTATTGTTACTGCTTCATAAAATAACCTCCGTAATCAGCTTTATTTAATATAGGTTTGTGTGCTTTCAGTATTAATTTCTTTTAGACCGATTTTTGATTTGACATTAAAAATAACTTTTTTGGGCCAATCTTGCTGCACTCCTTTTACTTACGGTGCTTTTTCAATGCAGTATTTTTTGGAAATAGGGTTACTGAATGTGTAATAGATATATTGTATATGATACCGTTAGTTAAACATTTGATTTGTATAATCTCCTTTTTTTGTATGTGCGTTTACACACATAAAAAAGATCATCTATGTAACGTCACTTTCAACATTTCTACATTGATCTAAATACATATAGGATTTACATGGCTGGGGGTACCAGTGATAACTTTTAGGACTTACGGTATGTCGTAAGGGTCAGATTTGTATCTGGGATCTCCATCAATCATAAGAGTCCTTGTTTTAATTGGAGGAACCTTGAACGTTATAGAGACCACAGCACTATGGTTCATCTAGCTTTCTAGATGGAGGGGAGGCAGTGTTGACTTACATATATTTAATTCCCAGACGAAGGCTATCCATAGACATAGATATATATCAAAGCAAATATCAGCCAGCACATCTGGCGCTGCTTATCTAGGGAAATGGTAGGAAATGGTAGGTAAAAATTCTGTTAAAAGCAAACACTGGGAAACTGGAAACATTGCAGAAATCCACCTGAAGGAATCTTATATTTATGGCAGAGATGTACGGTAGCTAGGGGTTCAATAAAGTGGGGAACAAACACAGTAAATATTTTCCTACTTCCACTGTTTTATGGCCAGTTTTAGCTGTCCCTTTAATTAAGCTCTGAAACCAGCAACGTGACCCCAAGGTGACAGCATGAACCTGTATGGATCAATTATTGTAGCTTCCATACAGATGAAGTGCTGGGGGCATTAAAATTCTGCCACTATGGTCCAGTTGCCAGCTAGAGGCTTTCCAGACCCAGTAATAAATAAAGGTTTCACAGGTCCTGACTTTTTGGAAGAAGTAAAGGGAAGTACATCTAAGAACATTGTGTTCCAGTTCCAGAGTTTTTCTTTAAAAATAAGTTCTAAAAACCACAACTTGTCCAAGTCTGTGCTGAAAAATAACATGACATCACTTCAGTACGGGATCTGCTGAACTCATTTAACTCCTCTTTTACGTGCCGCCATGGCCTGAAATCACATATTAGTAACTTGAACAAAAATAGCTCTGGTCTCACATTTCAGGATTTACTATTCTGTATATCAGATTTTTCAAAATACGTGGGAGAATCACACTGAGCTTACAAAGCCTGATGAATGAGAGGCGGCTCGCCACGCTACCTTCTGAAAAACAGCATTGGTGGTTTTGACAGCACCTTGGGTTGGTTGGAATGAGAGGCGGAATTAATTGCTGTAAAGGGTGGGAAGATGAGTTAGTATACCACACCATTCATCTGAAAACATTAATAATCTTGGACTAACTATTTACAATGCTTAGAAGTCTTATAATTATATGGTATGCCATATATTATATTGAAAACTAATACAGATCTCTTTTGTAAATGTAGAGCATCCACCCTATCTGTAGAGTTAGGAGAGACAAACAGATGTGCTTAAAGGGGTGGTCTGTACTCCAAAAGTAATTTTCATCCTAAATACCGTACTTATTTATTTAGTGCCATAGTCTAAACTATTTTCTAATAGACTTGCTTTAAAAATTCCCTACTGTTCCCTAACTACACTGTCTAACTGCTATTTTCTGTTTCACTTCCTTTTGATGGAGCTTCATTTGAGAACCCCCAGTGCATGCTGGGATAATCAAACATTATCAGGGGCAGAGGCTAATTTCACTGCCACATCCTCTGCCCGTTCAGCAAATGGAAAAAAAATAATAAAGCATTAGATAGTGCTGTTAAGGAAGGGTAGAGATTTTTTAATTCAAGTATATTAGAAAATAGTTTAGATTATAGTACTAAGTAGATATGGATTTAGTAAGAAAATTAATTTGTACTTTAGACCACCCCTTTAATTTCTTTCAAGGGAGACTCTTCAGCATACATTGAGTGATCTTTGTATTTGAAGCATCTTATTATGCAGAGGTAGCCATTGCTGGACCAGATAGTTGTTGTTCTTCTGGCCGACAGATAACTTCCCCAAACCCCCATTCTGCCATTAGCCTAACTTAAAGAGGTTGTCCGGGACTTTGATATAGATGGCCTATTGTTGGATGAGGCCATCATTACCAGATCAGTGGGATATGACATCTGGTACCCCCACTGATCAGCTGTTCCCGGTGCTGGCATGGGGCTGGATGTGGAGCAGAACATCACAGCTCTGTTAACTGCATAGTGGCCACAGCAGGGTACTGCAGATCCACCCCTATTTATTCCACCAGCTATTCAGCAGGGGTGCTGAGTGTCACACCCCCAACAATCTGGGAATTGGGCTCTTAGTCTTGTGGGACAAGTAAGCAGAACAGGAGGTTTTTACCTAAAGATAAGCTGTACCAGAGAGGTCTGTAAGCTCCCACCCCCTTTGGCCCTACAAATTACCATTTAGAATTGACCAAGTTAAATTTATGTGCCATTAAGGGACTTGTTGATCTTAACAGTTCCTTTTTGGCCAACCATTGTTGCATGTCTATCGGCAGGGTTACCTCCCTCGTCACCATCCAGTTCTTTCATCTATTAAAGCAAAGTCTCTCTTTTCTTGGTGTAATCGTCTCAGGCTCCTGAAACATTTCCTAAAACTTTCTTGCCAGCAGTAAAAGCAGCTCCTGCCTTGATTTACCGCTTGCCAAGGGGGCCTGCCAGCAAACGAAACCTTTGTAGGACCTTAACTTCCTGAAGATATGTTGAAGGATTGTGAGAGGAGAACGGGTGGCAATGGATGGACTTCGGTTGCTGTGGTAATTCTGTTTTCTCTGGAGCTTTTACAATAAGTCTAATTGTATCATGTAATCAGTATTCACTGAAGAGGGAAACTCACTCATTGGGACTCCACTCTTAGCCCCGAGGCCTCAGGTTCCTGGGATTCTCCTCAAGCACATATGTATTAACGACTTGCGTTACTGAAGCGTCACGTAACTTGACCACCAAAATAGGTTCAACATTGGACATAGAGTAACTCTTTCAATGTGGCTTTATCTTGGGTGGTGACATTGTACTGAGAATCGTTTGAGTTAGTTTGTCAGGAAACCAATTTCTGTTTTTTTTTAACTTCCATGTCTCAACTGAGTTGAACCTCAATCTAGAGGAACACAAATGATTACAAATGACGTTAAGAAAATCACCAATTATATAGATCCATGATTGAACCTGTCCTTGTGGATGGAAGAGTTCGGCCGAGGATTACTTCTGCTGACCTCACTATAAACATGCACGCTTGCCTTGGCTCAGCTTGCATGTTTATTTTAATAATCATCTGCTGTACAACTCTAGCTATTGGGTTTGTCTAAATTCAATATGCCCAATCCCTCACCCAACATCTGCTGTCAAGGTCAAGATGCCTTCCTAGAAGTGACATAGCCGATCACTCCCGTTTGGTTCAAGACACTTTTGATGTTCCTACTAAGAGTACGAAGATGCCTGAAACGCGAGCAGGAGCACAGCATGTGGCCTATTCTGCATAGTGCAGGCACGGTGGCTCAGTGGTTAACACTGCCACCTTGCAGTGCTGGGGTCCTGGGTTCAAATCCCACCAAGGACAACATCTACAAGGAGTTTGTATGTTCTCCCCGTGTTTGCGTGGGTTTCCTCCGGGTTCTCTGGTTTCCTCCCACACTCCAATGACATACTGATAGGGAATTTAGATTGTGAGCCCCAATGGAAACAGTGCCCATAATGTCTGTAAAGCACTATATAAGTGAGTAAAATAAATAAATAGTGGATTTTAACAAGTTTTCAAAAAACTTTGCTGCTTTTACCTCCAGTGCTGAACCCATTTCCTTCTTGAGAATTCCAGACACTTTTTTTCCCTTTTACTTTAATTCCCTTTATGATTTGTCACTGATAATTAACTTTACATAATAAGTGAACCACTGGCATGTGACCTCCTGCTGATGAGACTCAGCGACAGAACAATAAATAAAATATTGCGCTCTTTCAATCACATTAAAACCTATTATTTATTTAGTCTCTGTATAAGTAACTAGTCCTGCTGAGAAAACACGGAACATAGAACTATAATACCCCGGTGACATATAAATAAACCTCCCATGCCTGTTTAAGCTCTGGCCGATGATGTCATCAGCAGTCATTTAGTGATGTCATCTGTTTAGCATTTCATAAGATACAGCTATTCTACTTTGTAGCTATAAATACTGTATAATTTATGATAGCAAATAAAAACTACACTGGGAAATGTAATGAAAAGCATTTTAATAATTTACTAGGCACTACGAGCAAAACTGAGAAGACATCAATTTCAACTTCTTTTCCTATAGACCTTGTCGGGTTTGGATATTGTGTTTCTATTATATTTAGGTTAGAAACCTGTGTAATAGACTTTTATAATGACAGAAGCGACTGTATTATTATTTATAAATGTGCATTTAAGGCAATTTTACGAAATGCCTTGGGCTTTTCTATTATTTATACTGCCCTAATTTGGTAAATAAGAATTCATAACTAGGAGAGACCTTGCAGTACCATTTATGGCCACTACACACTGCATGGCGCTGTCACAATTCTGTTGCACCACAATACTTTAAATGAGCCGAGCGGTGGATCAGCTGGGAGTTAGACCTCCATTGGATAGGTCTTCAATGTTAAAATCTCAGAAAATAAAAATCCCATAAAATCAATTTAATGATATTTACTTCTCATTTTTTATAGCGCTGTATACAGTTTGGGATCACTCACATCGCATGTGTTTTTGGATTAGCGAATTTATCCATCAAAAACAAAGGCATAATTAGACTACAATTGTCAGCTGGAAAATTGCTAAATGCTAGACTGGTGGGGGGGGTCTCACCGTTGGGCAAGTAATGGTCAATCATATGCTATGTTGCTCCATTCCAATTTTATAGGAGTGAGTCCAGTGAACAGATGATAAATGTTTTTGGTCGGAGTACCCCTTTAAGTGTTTGGTGTCACCACCATTCATCCTCTACTGTAACGGGCGACATTTCTAGATCTGCACATGAAGGTGAAGATCATTCAATGTCGAGAGGTGGTCATCTTGATAAATAAATGCATTGGGAAAATTCACTTTTGCAGAAGTTAACTGTTAAAGGGTAAACTAAAGTTTTAAACATTTTTTATAGCCAATGTTAAGAAGTGTTGATTGTGGGGGTCCTGTTCCTAAGACCCCACTGTTCATTCTGCTCATCCTTTAAAGAGCCACCAGATGAGTTTTTTAACATGGACTTTATAGCGGATTTGCTTCAAAGTCTACATAATAAAACAATGTGAACATACCCATAGACTTTCTTTTGCTTGTACTCAAAGATAAGCAGAGAGCATTTGCTCCTTGGGTTTGAGCGGTCAGTGAGGGTCAGAAGACCCAGACCACCACCAATCAACACTACTACGCAGGATGACTTACTGGTAGAACTTCCTGGGTGTTTCTCTTAGGTTAGCTTCACATTAATACAGTTTTCTCCGCTGAGTACTAATATCGAGACTTCCGTTGAAATCCCCAAAAAACTGTACCCCGACAGAGCAATTTAGTGGAGCCACCATCCTGGCAGTATTTTTCTTTTTCAGACATTTCCAAAAATTGGGTTTGCCCGACAATGTCCACAATGACTCCGTTGACTTCATTCGTTTCTGTTAGTGTCGTAAGAATAGTTTTTCAGGGATTCCATCAGAAACTCCAATGTAGTGCTTGGCGGTGCTCTGTATTAATATAAATCAAGCCTTACAGAGTTTCCATTCTGAAATTTAAAATACTTTTTTTTTAATTACCCAGAAATTAAGTCATGGTGGTAGCAGCCTATAAAGCACTGTAGAAGCTGTGTTAGGATCTGAGCCGAGCAGGCAGCATGGCGTATACAGCCTTGAGTTTCACTCCTCGCATCCTGTCACCTAATTCCGATTTTCATAAGAACTGAGCTTTCAGTGTCTGTTTTCTCGACAGTCAACGTTACACCATATATAACATATAAAACTATTCATTGATCATTGCCATGAGTCAGCCGGCAGCGGTCCAGGTATATCACACAGTAAATAGATTTTATGTTTATTTTGGTGGAAATTGTGAAGCATTGGCTTAGTCAGGGCTCGTGTAATCTGCAAGAGCTGTGGAGAAAGGACTTTATTACAATATTCTGATTACAGAGTAGTTTGCTGGCTAGAGTTTTGCATGTTGCGGTGCTGGGAATCCATGTGATCCCGATGATGTGCTCACTGAGATGTCTGCTATGGAGGCAGCGAGCACACGGGAGGCTTTAGAATTAGACGTAGCTTAAGGGTAACTTTGGTTAAGATCACTAAATAAAGTTTTACATGGGTTTTGATTTTTTTGGTCTACTTCTATGTGATGCGGAAGCTTACCTAACAAAACATTGTTTGGTGAAATAGAGATGTTTAAGTCCTACCCATAGGACAGCCTCAGGGAATGGCCAAAATCTAATAGGAAAACTTACCTCCTACAGACCGGGTCACGTCTGATATTCTTTCCAAAGACTTGATTCTGTTTGCAACTACGTGAAAGTTTTATCACTACGTACAGGTATATAGGAGAGCAAACAATGGAGTAGTATAATCTTGGTTAATGGACACATGATCATTATAAGAATATTTGTAAGGCTTGTTTTTTATGCACATGGAGGCACAGTATCAGGCTATGGGCACTGTATTGGGCATTTGTGTAATGCAGTTCCATAATACAGCCGTAATGAGAAAGTTACCTGATTATTAAAGGAGTTCTCTGAAGATAGAAAAACATAACTAAAGGAAATGTCATTGGGAGCATATGCAATAGGAATCACCAGGAGTGCTGAGGGAAGAAGAGGCTGCTCACACTGCTGTCCACCTAATCTATCTGATTTAATTCTGGAGATTCCAGGAGTGCTGAGGTAAGAAGAGGCTGCTCACACTGCTGTCCACCCTGTCTACCTGATCTAATACTGGAGATACCAGGAGTGCTGATGTAAGAAGAAGCTGCTCACACTTCAGTCCATCCTGTCTATCTGATCTAATACTGGAGATACCAGAGGCTCTGAGGTAAGAAGAGGCTGCTCACACTGCTGCCCCCTGTCTATCTGATCTAATACTGGAGATACCAGAGGCACTGAGGTAAGAAGAGGCTGCTCACACTGCTGCCTCCTGACTATCTGATCTAGTGCTGGAGATAACAGGGTGGCTGAGGAAAGAAGAGGCTGCTCACACAGCTGTCCACAGTGTCTATCTGATTTTATACTGGAGATAGCAGAGGCTCTGAGGTTAGAAGAGACTGATCACACTGCTGTCCACCCTATCTATCTGAACTAATACTTGAGATACCAGGATGATGAGGTAAGAAGGGGCTGCTCATACTGCTGTCCCCCCTATCTATCTGATCTAATACTGGATATACTATGGTGCTGAGGTAAGAGGCTGCTCACAGTGTTGTCCACCTTGTCTTTCTAAAAGCTGAGTGGCTGTTGTGACCAGGAGATAACTAATACCACATAATCTCATGTGATTCACCAGGACACAGCAGAGGAGCTTCCTACTGCACATGGTCACAGGCACCTGTTCTATTAGGGTGAGTTTTTGTCCATATAATAAGAAGAACACCATTTTAATGTGCTATAGCAGTTAACTACCTAGACGAAAGAAGTGTGATTTGCTAATTAAAGGTAATTTACCAATAAAGACTTTTCCTTTAGGTATTTTTTTTTCTATTCCCAGAGAGCCCCTTTAAAGTAGTCAAAAGAAAAATAGGTTTTAAAACAGCAGGGGGTTGGGTAAAAGGATTTATATGCGGGATGATTTTTATTGGAACTCCAGCTTAGCGGAGCATGCATATATTGTGTATGGGAAGAGAGAAGTAAGCCGCGCCAGTGTCTCCTTGATCAGGCGTTTACATTCAAAATGTTTGATCTTCAACCTCATCTCTTGGGGGGTGAGAGAGTTGGGTGCTTCCCATACACGTACTGCAAAAATGGGTGAGCCAACTTTAATGTGTATAGGACCTTTACTGTTCAACTTTGCAACCTTGTTCAAATTTGCAATAGGGATTCGCAGGACTGAACCAGAGCTTTGTACGTAGCACTATAAATAACTGAAAACACTATAAATCTAAGGAAATAAATATCTGTATGGCTATATCCAACCTCCTTGTCTTTACAGCATTAGCCAAATAAGAACGACTGCCAGAAACCATGATGTAATACAAAGCTCTTTCAAAAGAATTTGAGTAAAATCACCCCATCTGTGTTTCACATTACCAAGAATCACTTAAAATGGAAAATGTACCCAGATTGTCATCTCCTGGCGATATTTCCCCAACTCCCACCATACAGGATCAGTGTCGATTCCCCCATACAGCTGTTCTCACAAGATTATCATTATTAAGGGGAGCTTAGGGGGTCATTGACATTTATTCAACAAGTTTTTGCACACTTGACCATCATAGACAAAGCTAAGTTCACATGTGACGTCCTGCTGAAAAATGCCACTTATACAGTGTATAAATAAACCCGTTCTGGCAGTTGCTAGTTTGGTCAATTCAGAGCAGCTGGCAGCCATAAAAGGATTGTATATTTTTAGCTAAAATGCAGTTTCCTTGCAAGAAAAATGCTTTCAAATACTCAGCACATTTTATCGCATCCTTGTAGCAGTATTATTCTATCTATGGCTCTAATTCCCAAACTACAGCTGTCAGGGCCTGCTGGAAGTTGTAGTTTTGGAATACCAGGAGAGCCACCGGTTGCAGAACACTGCAGTAAAGGGTTTGTACCAAGATATGAAGTTATTCCCTATTTTTAGGACAGAAGATAACTTTCTGATTGTTGGGGGTCCAACCGGTGGGACTCCAATATAGAGGATGTAGAGTCGAGCATGTTCACCTAGGTAGGTATTCTCAAGGTCTGTTTGGTTGGTTCCCGAAGCAATCACAAAATGATTCCCTATCCCATTAAGAGGGGACAGCTTCATATCTTGGTACAAACCTTTATTGATGTCAATATACCTTAGATATAAGTTGGTCAAACAGCGATCTCTCAACTACCCCGTACACCCTGAGAGTGTGAAGGAGACACTTCTGCCAGTGGCCCGGGGAAACAAAAGGTGTGGACGTTGCAATTTCTTCATGCCCGAACTTTCTCTGTTGGTGACAGATCCGGAGGTTCCCATACACATTGGATGGTTGACCTGTCCCACTGAAATTGTTGGGTTTCTTCAGCTTAGGCAAAATGTGAATACTGCTGTCAATGAGTTGCCTCTCATTGACTGCGGCGCTCACCTGATACCCCTGCCAGATGTTGATTCCTGAAGACCAGCGGGGAACCCGGTGTTGAGTACAGAGGAACAGCGCCAGCACAGGAGGAATCTTTTTTTTAATTTTTTTGACCCCCTTGGTCGCATTAATAAGGAGTTCTCAAGTAGTAGACAAAGCCTTAAAAAATATTGATTTCTGTTTTATTGAAACTAGAATATGGAAGGAAGTATATTATTTCATCTGATAGAAGCTTTGAAGCTTCTCAGTTAAAATCAACTGTAAATAATAAGTAGAAATTCCCAAATATAACTTGATTTCATGGTATTTCTCCAAATATAACTTGATTTCATGGTATTTCTGATAACACCGAGGCTGGCGTCTGTATATTTCAAAGTACACACATTTGCCTTGCAAATTCTTGAGTATAATACATGCTGCTGTTCGGTGGCATGTCTTATCTCGCCACCTCCTTGCACTATCAGATTGTTCCCAGGTATAAAGCCAGTGATTCTGATAATAAATGTGTCATTTTATTCACTGCAGCACCCTCCCAGGTTATGTACACTCATATAGTGGTGCACATTCATAAAACCCACTGTCCTAGGAAAAAAGGGACCTATTGATAAGATCATGCTTCCTCAACTAAGGGCAGTATGAGTTGATGTGGCTGTTTCGGCCTGGGATCCCTTCTATTTCTTCCATTCTGGTGTACTTGATCCATCCTCATACTAGAAGGACAGCCACGCATCTGACCAGCTATCATATAACACTACAATCGCTTGGCTAAGCGTAGCTTCCCAAGCAAAAATCAGTAGTTTACCAATAGGATGTAGGGCGAAGAGTTGGTGGGCAGCATTTGGAAAGGGGTTGACTCTTCAGAGAAGGTGACCAAACTCACTATATTGAAACGACCAAACCAGCCAATTTTGGCAGGACTGCCCATCCATCTAATGAGTGTGGTGGTGTTTCAAATCTCCTGTAAGTAAAGAAGGGTCGGGCATATTGGATTTAAAAACACTCATGCTTCTTTCTCATGAAAGACATGCCACCGCCACAGGTGTCTAGCCACAGCTTATTTATTCCCTTCCTATTGAAATCATATTCATGCTTGGCCGACCTCGGGAAAGAAACAATGAAAGATAAGTCACTGCCACAGCTTATTTATTCCCTCTTCCTATTGAGATCATATGCTTGGCCGACCGCGGGTGTGCATGGGAGAGAAACAATGAAAGATAAGTCACTGCCACAGCTTATTTATTCCCCTCTTCCTATTGAGATCATATGCATGCTCAGCTGGCCTCAGGTATGCATGGGAGAGAAACAATGAAAGATAAGCCACTGCCACAGCTTATTTATTCCCCTCTTCCTATTGAGCTCATGTTCATGCTCAGCTGGCCTCAGGTATGCATGGGAGAGAAACAATGAAAGATAAGTCACTGCCACAGCTTGTTTATTCCCATCTTCCTATTGAGATCATATGCGTGCTCAGCTGACCTCGGGTGTGCATAGGAGAGAGTCGATGAAAGATAAGTCACTGCCACAGCTTATTTATTCCCTTCTTCCTATTGAGATCATATGCATGCTCAGCTGACCTTGGGTATGCATGGGAGAAAAACAATGAAAGATAAGTCACTGCCACAGCTTGTTTATTCCCCTCTTCTTATTGAGATCATATGCATGCTCAACTGACCTCGGGTGTGCATAGGAGAGAAACGGTGAAAGATAAGTCACTGCCACAGCTTATTTCTTCCCCTCTTCCAATTGTGATCATATGCTTGGCCGACCGAGGGTGTGCATGGGAGAGAAACGATGAAAGATAAGTCACTGCCACAGCTCATTTATTCCCCTCTTCCTATTGAGATCACATGCATGCTCGGCTGACCTTCGGTGTGTGACGCGCCCCCTGGGCTGTGGGGTACTCGGTGCGGGGCCGGTTGTTCCTGGGGGAGATGTCACAGTGGCGGCGACCCGGTCCGTGACCCAGGGCGGTCATTCAAAAGTAGATTTTTATAGGGGATTTATGTACAAAGTTCGTGACGCCACCTGTGGTATGCGGCTAAAGGGAGCCGCCGCTGCGGAGCAGGTCCTCTGGAGCTGATGTTGGTGCAGCAGGGTTGGTTTAGCTCTCCACAGGTAGAGCTTAGCTCCAGGGCAGTGTAGATGTTATAGGTGATGCTGGGCGTTGTAGTGCAGGGGGTGATGGCGCAGATAATAATCACAGAGACAGTGGGGTGCAGTCTTCTGAGTTTACTCACAGTTGTTAAGTTCCTCAGGTTACAGGTTCCGGACTACAACCTCCCACGTCGTCCTGTGCTTACTCAGGGAGGGGTTCAGCAATCCCTCAGGTAATTCAAGAGTGCCTGACAGGACCCCTTTCTATATGCCTTCCTCAGTCGTCTTCCTGCGCTGGCTCTCGCCCTCCTGCCCTGCGCCTCACAATCAGTGTCCCAATCCGGTAGCCTCGGGTCTTGTCGGGCGACCTCTAGTCCCCTGGACCCTCTGTGGCCACCTTCTCGGCGATATAATTGTGGCTGGGCCACTGCACCTTGCAAGTACAGCAGCCTCCGGTTCCTAGCTGAGCCTTGTAGTTCTCCACTAGTTTAGGGGCCGGTCCCATCTGCGGCTCGATCCCTCCACCGCCCGGCAGATTTGGGTGTACAGGTGGCCTCCAGCACTTCCCGTACCCCTGGGATCCCTTCTGTTCCTGGAGCCTTTCTCCTGCTCCCTCTCCTCTTCCTTCAGTCCTGGGTCTCTCCTCAGGCCCGCTCTGGAGCAGAGCTCGTGCAGAGCCCCTGCTCCCCTCACTTTCCTCCTCCAACTGAACACACTGACTGGCTTGTTTTTCTAAGATGGTTCCCTCTTTTATATCACTCCCTCACCAGTGCTCCCCTAATCTACGTCCTCCACCCACACCCACTACATGGTTCCCCCTCACTTGGTTCCCCTCCACTCCAGCCAGGGACCAGGGACTGTGCTCTCCCTTAGGAGCAATCTCGCCCTGCCCCCACTGAAATGGAATGTGTTGGATGCAGGTGTTAGGATCCAGGGCAGCACTCTATCCTTACCTGAAAGTGGGATACCACACCTCTGGGTGAGATGCAGTACCTCTGTGGCGACTGAACCCTCAGGGGCGCCACATGTGCATGGGAGAGAAACAATGAAAGATAAGTCACTGCCACAGCTCATTTATTCCCCTCTTCCTATTGAGATCATATGCATGCTCACCAGAGTGTGTGTGTGTATAGGAGGAAAGCAGTAGAAATACCGTAGCTGCCTGCTGAATAAGCATTTGACCAGCAACATAGTAAAGTGTATGCCCACGTTTAGTGACAGCGACATCCAGTGTAGATAGCACATTTACAATATATGCTAGATATTCACTAAGTTGAGGCGTGTGCAAATAGTGCATGCCACATTGCAAATTCCAGTTGACACACTATTTTTAATAACTCCCACCCCCAATGATTCAACATATGGATTTCTACAAATGACCCATGTGACAGTATATGTCTATCCATATGGAAATGACTGTGTGTATATACACCAAAATTCTTAATTTTGGCACAGCTACAACCTCCTAGGAAACCTGAGATTGACTCTCCTTCTGCAATATAAGGACTCATGCTGACATCCGTGCAAATCGATCCGAGCATGGACCGCAATGCACTGACTGGCCGCACCTCTACAGACCCATGTGTCACAGTCTCATAGCCATCTATATAGTATAAAGCTGTGACGCTCGAGTTGTGAGAGCCACGGCAGCTCCCTGCTCGGACCCATTTGCACAGACGTCTGCCTGAGCCCTTAGGGTAATTTGTTGCAGAAATTTTTATAGGTGAAATAATCACTGCCATACATCTAAATGCACTCACTCTTGTAACGTGTATGTGGATTTCCACAAGCTCCGTTCGTATTAATAGGACAGCCACACAAATGTCTTCAACAAATCTGCTCTGTGTGAACATAACCTTATACTTACAGTATGTCCATCGGAATTTCTCCATGGTAATTTTATATAGGAATGTTTAAACGTACACAGGTATGCCAGCTGCCAGGGTTTTTTTTCTCCATTTTTTAAGGTTCCCTTACATTTTATGACTTAGAAGCCTCTGCCTTACAGGAGTTTTTTTTTTTCTACACATCTTACCATCTGCCAAAAATACTTAGTGCTGTCCCAAGCTGCGCCTGTCAGTGCTTGTAGTGATGTCAGCATGGGACAGGTTTAGATTTATCACCAGTTACATAGCAGTGCGAAAGCTGCCAGCCATTTCAGCTCCTGGATGCGCCTGGATAAGACTTGTGGCTCTCAGCAACTACTCTCCTAGGGCAAGTCAAGCTTTGTATTATGATTTTATATTTTTGGAAATTTTGCAACCTTCGAACAGATTTCTGTTTGGTGTAAATTGTGCATGTCAGTTGGGAGATGATCCAATAACACTAAATTAATAAGTGCGATTCCAACCCCACCCAAAAAAGGACTCTCAAAGTGATGATACAGGGTAGATGGGTCCCAGGTTGAAAAAAAAATTGGCACATAAAATAATGCAGATAAGATAAGATAAGATAAGATATACTTTATTTATCCCGTAGGAAATTGCGGTATCACAGCAGCAGAACACAGATCTCGAACATGACACATATGATAACATAACATTTGGAATACTTTAGACATTGCTTTTCAGACATTTGTTAAACACCCCCATAGCTGTTGGAACAAACGATCTCCTGTATTTTTCCTTTTTACACCTTAGTTGTATTAGGCGATTGCTGAATGTGCTCTTCTGTTTCGCAAACAGTTCATAAAGCGGGTGTGTGTTGTTGCCCATTATAGCTCTGCACTTCTTCTTAATCCTTTCCTCTACCACCTCTTCAAAAATCCCAAGCTGTAGGCCCACCGTCGCGCTAGCCTTCTTTATAAGTTTGTTGAGCTTGTTGGCGTCAGCAACACGCACACTGTTACCCCAGCAAATTATTGCCGCAAAGGTGGCACTAGCCACAATGGATTGGTAGAACACCTCAAGCATTTTGCCACACACATTAAAAGACCTTAACTTCCTTAGGAAGTACAATCTACTCATCCCCTTCTTGTAGACCTTCTCCACGTGGCACTTCCAGTCTAGCTTGCTATCCAGGTAAACCCCCAAATATTTGAAACTGTCCACCATCTCCACATCCTGACCGTCAATGGTAACAGGTAGGCATACCTTCTTGCACCTTCCATAGCTCATCACCAACTCCCTGGTTTTCTTAACATTTAGTTCTAGATGGTTAGCCTGGCACCATACTACAAAGTCCGCAACCACCCTTCTATATTCCTCTTCATCCTGGTCCTTCCCAATACCGCCAACTATCACAGAGTCATCCGAGTACTTCTGGAGGTAACAACGGTCTGATTTATACTGAAAGTCAGCTGTGTACAATGTAAAGAGGAATGGCGACAGCACTGTTCCCTGCGGGGCTCCGACACTGCTCAGTACACTATCTGATGTAGCCGTCCCCCACCTAACAAACTGTGGCCTATCCGACAGGTAGTCAATTATCCAATTCACAAGTCCCTCATCCACCGCCATTTTAATCAACTTTCCACGCAGTAAGAGTGGCTGTAATGTGTTGAACGCACTAGAGAAATCAAAGAACAAAGCACGCACTGTGGTTCCATCATTGTCCAAAAAGGAATGTACTGTTTGTAGCAGAGACGCTACAGCATCGTCCACCCCCAGTCCCTGCCGGTACGCAAACTGAAGAGCATCAGTATGCGCCATCACCCTCGGACACAAGTGAGCAAGTACTATTCTCTCCAAGGACTTCATCGCATGCGATGTTAAGGCCACCGGTCTATAGTCCCCCGGGGAAGTCGGGAAGGTAGTCTTGGGAAGCGGCACCAGGCAGGAAGTCTTCCATAGCACTGGTACTCTCTTTGATTGTAAGCTCCGGTTAAAGAGATGCTGGAAGACAGTACACAACTCATTTGCACACACTCTGAGGACACGTGGACTGAGACCGTCAGGCCCTGCTGCTTTGCCAATGGCCAGCTTACTAAACTGGTCCCTCACGTCATTTTTGGAGACCGAGAAATGATCTATTTCACCCCCTGTTAATTTAGCTAGTTGTTCCCCGGCCTCCTCCCCCTTCCCTGCTGCTACCGCACCTTTATTGCTGAATCTATTGAAGAACTCATTCATTTCATTAGCCATTCTAAGTCCACCACCCACCTGCTCCGACCTTGCCTTAAACCCAGTCACTAGCTTCATTCCAGCCCACACCTCTCTGGAGCTTTTTCGTGCAAATTGATTTTCTAATTTAACTCTGAATGCCTCACGGGCAATCTTAATTTTCCCCTTTAGGTCTCGCTGTATAATTTTCAATGCCTCCTTGTCCTTCCTTTTAAAAGCCAGTTTTTTCATGTTTAGTAAATGTTTATATATATGTTGTGGTGGTGGTGGCTCCCCCTGCTGTATGTGAAATGACTGGAGTAGTCAGCAGAGTTATGAGGACCAGAGATGAGTGAACCCAAACTTAGAAGTTCGGGGTCCGTACCGGACAGTTAGTGTCTAATGCTAAACGCCAAACACAGACTTCTCCCATAAGTTCGTTGCAGTGTTCGGAGTTCCGGGGGAAGTCCATTGCAGAGAGAGAGAGAATTTTTTCCAGGTCCAAAGTTCATGTCTCCATTGTTTTCAATGGGGTTCGGGTTCTGGTTCAAGTCCGGATACAGTTCTGGTACTCAAACCGAACTTTGGGTCAGACACCAAAACCCGAACTTCCATGGGTCCACTCATCCCTAATGAGGACTTATATGACATGCCCCAGATCAAAATGCTTGGTAGGTGTCAAAGAACTATCACGAGTCTCCTTCGCGATGAGTGGCCAAGAGCACTCATTGAGGAGAGGGAAAAATCCAAAGTGAAGCCGCACCGGATTTCTTGAAGAAAATGCATAGCAAAGGGTGCAATTTGCATTGATCTGCTACTTAAATTAAAGTGCTGTGGATGTTAACCAGGTTCTTTTACCCGAAAGGTTTTCTTTGCAGCCTGTGAATGAAAATGAAAATGGATGTGGATGAGATTTCCCAAAATCTCATCCATAATGCCACTATAATACGCATAAGGGAAATCCACTGCGTATATGACCCATGTGAACACAGCCTAATAGTTCTGATTGAGCGCGGCTCATTTTCGGCTATGGTTTTATTCCAGTAGCAACTTTAGTATTTGTGATCCTGCACGTATGTTGGCTAGAACATGGCATAATATGTAAGGGCTGCAAATGGGTACCACATGCTTCAATATTACTGTTTGTGAGTTGAGATGAAAAATCTCGAAAAATTTCACCTGCGTTTCTCTATCAGATGTTGGGTTCATGTGTGTAGCAGAAAAGACAATGGAAAGTCCATATTCTAGTAAGCATCCAACTACATTTTCCAAGTGTTACTCATCTGTTTTTATGGGATAAATTTATATTACTGCTATCGTCATGACTTTAAATATTTGCCACGGCTAGAATATGAGGGCTACTGGAGCTTAGATGATCAGGACCTTAGTTTTCAATTTAGCAACCTCTAGGTGCAATATTCAGGGGCACAGATCTTGTTTGAGAAGAACACAAAAGTTTTATGGTACTTCCCTATCCTTCAGTGATCCTAGGGACTTTTCTTCATGTTATCACCCTCCTTACCAATCAAAGAATCTCTGCACCCTCTAAGGCTTTTTTTTCTTCACTAGACAATGAAGAGATGAATAGTTGTACATTAATTCGTCAACTAAGGACATTTTCTCAATTTTCTCAACTCTGTAATTCGTGTTCACTGGCGTTCTTTATAGTCCTGGTGAATATGTGAATATATGTAGAGAAGTAAAGGTTGGATCTGCTTGTGTTTAGACTTCTAGCCACAAACATGAATGTTGTAATTATTATTATTATTTTTTTTTAAAGTTAAGCTGTAATGAAAAATTGCGACACCAATGACAACGAAGTGCAGGATGGCATTTTTACAATTTGCCGATATAATTTGTATTATAATGTTTCTTTTTCTCAGTTTGATAAATTTAGCTTTGGATCTTTGTTTTTTCTTAATTGCAATACAAAAAAAGCAAATACTACAAATAGTAAATGTAAAAAGTGTCTAATTGTTAAAAAGCAAAACAAACCTCTCCAATTATAAAAGAAAAAAACATTAGGCGCCTTTTTGATGCTGGCACAGCTGCTAAGCTTATCCAGCCAAAACCACTTCAGGAAACTGCGAGCAGTCGTTTTCCTGAAGCGGCTTCACCGTCGTTCTTGCGGTGGCTCTGTAGCGCCCTGTGGGTTCGGTCGCTACAGAGGTATTGCACCTCAACCAGAGGTGTGATATCCCACTCCCGGGTAAGGATGGTGTGTGGACTGGGACTCAGTTAGCTGCATGCATCACACACACCCCATTTCCGGGGGACAGCTCAACGGTGCTCCCATTAGTACAGTAATGCAGGCACGACAGATCATGTCCCTGGCTGGAGTGGGGAGGGGGGAGGAAAACCCAGTGATGTAGGAGCAGGAGGGGACGGTTTCTGGGCAAAGGTAGGAGCCCATTGGTTGCAAGTCACCTGGGCTCATACACTAGAGGGAGGTATATAAGAGGTGGGCACCATCTTAGGTCAGTCAGTTCAGTTCAGTCAGTGGAGTGAGAGAAGGAGTTCAGCCAGAGAGGGCTGACAGGGAGCTGTGGCTGAGTCTGGGCCCAGCTCCACGAGGCAGGCCTAGGGTGAAGGCCGGAGCCAGAAGAGAGGAACAGAAACAGAAAGGAAAAGAAAGGAACAGAAACAGAAAGGAACAGCAAAGAAAGAGAAGTACCCAAAGTGTAGAAAGGCCCAGAGACACGAAGGCGGAAGGAACCCTAAGGACCCAGGAGATTGCGGGTGACGGGTTGGCAGAACAAGGTACCGGATCCCAAGTTGGTGGAGGTGACTAATCCTTAACCAAGAACCGTTGGTCGTGATCATTTACTGGTGCGACCCCTCACTACACCTACTAGGAAGGCACACCACATAGGGTCAGGGAAGTGGACACCCAGTCCTCCCAGGAGAAGACCCGAGGCAGCTGGACAGAAGTAGTGTCACTGGTGGGGCACGGCTGACGAAAGGATAGAAGGGAGTCCTGTGCCACACTCCGGAATTGCCTGGGGGTTGATCGAGCCCCCTGCCTGGTGGACGCAGCACGGCTCAGGCGGTCCTACCTGTGCACAAGTGACCTGGATGAGAACTGTGAGTAAAGAACCTGAACTGCAACACCTTGTCTCTGTGCTTTCTCACCGCGCCAGCACTACTAGTACTGGGACGCCCCGCACCACAACCACCATCATCACTCTACACTGCCCTGAGGCTATACTCCTCCCGTGGGGAGTTGTACTACACTCTGCTGCACCCACAACACCAGCCTCAGCCGTCTGCCCTGCAGCGGCGGTTCATCCTGACCGCAATCCACGGGTGGCGTAGTCGGACATTAAACCATAAAACCCCATAAATAGGCTGTCACTGAGTTGACCGCCCTGGGCCACGGGACCGGGTCGCCGCCACGGAGGCTACAACCCCCAGAGACCCGGCTCCGGGTAACCCACACACGTGCACACACGGCCCAGGGGGCGCGTCAACTTTGGCGTAGTCGGCAGGATCGTTACCAACCCGCCACAAACGTGTAGTGCGCCCCTGAAAAGAGACTGTTTTATTGTATTAAAGATAGCGCCCGCCCCAGAAGAACGAGCGCCATAATGTGCGCGCCAAAAGACAACAGGAAACCACCTCCCATCGTGGGCCAGGTCCCAGAATGGCGCCAAAGAAGGAGTCCACCCCCAACAGCCATGAGTGCGGCTGTAGAGATGTCCATCAACGTGGGGGGGCTGCCCCTGAAGGTGATTGTCAGCAGGTGGCCCCAAGACCACTCCCAATGGGGGCGGACAGGAAAGAAAACTGTGGGGCAGGGTGCGGTCTGGATCAGTCTGGACAGACCGCACCCGGGAATGGAAGGAACACCAAACACCACCAGCACCTTGGCCCGTAGCCTGTTGCAGGCTGAACCGCCATGCAGCCTAACAGAGTTGCTGGCACAGCTCCCCAGAGACCCGGAGCATGCGCAAGCCGCGCTAGAAGACCTGGACCGGAGGATGGTCCGGGCACAGCGGGATGTGATCGCCGGGTGGAGGGAGGAGTTGGCCCGGCGAGCCGTGACCCGACCGCAGGAGGCGCTACCACCGCCCAGCCGCACGCCTGCCTCTGAGGGCGGTGGAGGTGGACCGGAGTCCGGGGACGCCGCCGCGGAGGAGGCCACAGAGACCGAGGCCGGTAATGGGGACGTCATCACCCCAAGCCCTGAGGCCGCAAGCCTACCCCCCGCCTCCCGTTGTGGGACCCGAAGCCCCGGGAACCGTACCTGACGCCATGCCTCCGCCGTTACCAGCTAGGCCTCAAGCTGCAAGCGCTGCTGTCACGCCCCGCCCCGTGCCCTTTAACCCCGGGCGCAATAAAGAAACATGCGCCACTGGCCAGGTCGCAAGGCCTAGTGCACCCGGGCGTCACTGCCTCACGAGCGCCCCCTTCCTTGACTGCGCCACTCCCGGGCACAACCGGAAGACGCCCATCAGCCTGGTCGCAAGGCCGAGTGCCCCCGGGCGCTGCTCCCCAACCGGGGCCCCCTGCCATACTACCCCTGGGCGCGGATCTATTCGCCCAGCACACCGGCCCGGATGGACTGCCCCTGGTATGGCGGGCCGAACTGATCAGCAGCCGCCCATGGAGAGACCAGCCCCCACGTGAACCCCTGATACCGGCTCCGGAGCCCAGAGAACTAACCCATCCCCCGCTGGAGGACGCCCAGTTCGAGTGGGACCCCACTGGAGAAAACCTGATGGGGTTCACACAGGAAACCCAGGCGGACGCAGCCCGTCGACTGGAGTCCTGCCGCCGGCAGTTGCCGACATTTGAGAGGGAGCGGCGGGAGCGACGTGTCAGGGAGGAGTGGCTCCAAGCACGGAGTGCGGAGCAAAAGAGGAGAGCCCGACAGGATCCCCGAGCCGCCTGCGGTCCCCGAGCCACTGGTACCGTGGTGAAATTCCAGATGGAGCTCGGCTGGGGCTTCATCAAGGATCCTGAGACCACAGACGACGTCTTTGTGACCCGCAGGGACGTCGAGAGCCACCTGCCAGAGGGACATCGCGGACGAGATCTGTACCCTGGTGACGTGGTCACCTACACCCGGCACAAGGGCGCAAAGGGACTTTACGCCCTCCGTGTCCATAGAGTGGTAGGAGAGGAGGAGCAGTACCACTCGGACCCCGAGTGCCAAGAGGGCCAGGACGGGCCTGAAGATTACCCGGAGGAACAAGGCGCATACGGAGGACGCCGTCAGTGGTAAGGAGGAGAAAATGTGCCTATGTATATAGTTACCCGTCAGGGTATAAGAACTGTTGTGGGACTGTTTCCACTGAGAGTGTGGTCCCCGTTGGGACTGATATAAAACTGATAAAAATTGCCCCATCCCCTAAGTTACCTGGCTGGGGACTGAGAACAGCCATCCCCTTTCCCTACCTGGCCGAGGACTGAGAGCGGCCGCCCCTGTAAATAGTTGCGCTTCCTAAAGCGCCCCCTACTGGTTTTATAAAAAGACTGCAACATCTACCTCAAGACAAATTTACTGGACTGTTGCACCTTTAGGAAGAAAGGACACCTTGTCGCAAGATGCACGGCGGCCAGTACCCAAGAATGTGTTTTACTTGAGAATGTTTTATACTGAAAAGTTTTATATGCTGCTAAAAGAGTTTTATGGTATTTTATATGTGTAATACTTGTTAAAAGAGGAAAGTGTATCGGTAACGTTGAAGGAGAAAAGTGCCTCCCATAAAGGGAGGGGTTAAATGGTTATTGTCTTATATGCGAATGCATTCTAAAAATTTTTGTATGTTTTTGAATTGTCTTTGCTCTTTTCCAGCCCGAGGACGTGCTGTGGTTTACCGGGGGGAATGTAGCGCCCCGTGGGTTCGGTTGCTACAGAGGTATTGCACCTCAACCAGAGGTGTGATATCCCACTCCCGGGTAAGGATGGTGTGTGGACCGGGACTCAGTTAGCTGCATGCATCACACACACCCCATTTCCGGGGGACAGCTAAACGGTGCTCCCATTAGTACAGTAATGCAGGCACGACAGATCATGTCCCTGGCTGGAGTGGGGAGGGGGGAGGAAAACCCAGTGATGTAGGAGCAGGAGGGGACGGTTTCTGGGCAAAGGTAGGAGCCCATTGGTTGCAAGTCACCTGGGCTCATACACTACAAGGAGATATATAAGAGGTGGGCACCATCTTTGGTCAGTCAGTTCAGTTCAGTCAGTGGAGTGAGAGAAGGAGTTCAGCCAGAGAGGGCTGACAGGGAGCTGTGGCTCAGTCTGGGTAAAGCTCCATGAGGCAGGCCTAGGGTGAAGGCCGGAGCCAGAAGAGAGGAACAGAAACAGAAAGGAACAGCAAAGAAAGAGAAGTACCCAAAGTGTAGAAAGGCCCTTGACACGAAGGCGGAAGGAACCCTAAGGACCCAGGAGATTGCAGGTGACGGGTTGGCAGAACAAGGTACCGGATCCCAAGTTGGTGGAGGTGACTAATTCTCAACCAAGAACCGGTGGTCGTGATCATTTACTGGTGCGACCCCTCACTACACCTACTAGGAAGGCACACCACATAGGGTCAGGGAAGTGGACACCCAGTCCTCCCAGGAGAAGACCCGAGGCAGCTGGACAGAGGTAGTGTCACTGGTGGGGCACGGCTGACGAAAGGATAGAAGGGAGTCCTGTGCCACACTCCGGAATTGCCTGGGGGTTGATTGAGCCCCCTGCCTGGTGGACGCAGCACGGCTCAGGCGGTCCTACCTGTGCACAAGTGACCTGGATGAGAACTGTGAGTAAAGAACCTGAACTCCAACACCTTGTCTCTGTGCTTTCTCACCGCGCCAGCACTACTAGTACTGGGACGCACCGCACCACAACCACCATCATCACTCTACACTGCCCTGAGGCTATACTCCTCCCGTGGGGAGTTGTACTACACTCTGCTGCACCCACAACACCAGCCTCAGCGGTCTGCCCTGCAGCAGCGGTTCATCCTGACCGCAATCCACGGGTGGAGTAGTCGGACATTAAACCATAAAAACCCCATAAATAGACTGCCACTGGTTTGACCACCCTGAGCCACGGGACCGGGTCGCCGCCACGGTGACTTCAACCCCCAGCATCCACAAAAAGGGCCCGGTTCCGAGTTCCCCACGCGGCCCAGGGGGCGAGTCAGCTCCGCTGCCGGCGTCTTTTACTCTATACTGCCAAGTATAGCGCACAGGCAACTACCTAACGGAAGCCATCAGAAGAATGAGCATGTCGTTTCTTTTAAGCGCTTCTTTGTTTCTGAACCCTGAAGAGGTTAAGCGACGCGGCCTAGTACGGAACAAGTGAACAGCAATGTCGTTTTTGCATTGCTGTGCATTATGTTCATTTTATGGGTCGGTGGAATCCTCCTGAAAAAGATGCCATATTGCCCAAGCTTGCAATACAGTATTTTTAAAAAATCTTAAGCACCATAATCAATTTTACTTTTATAACGAAGGTGCACTTTAGGCTGTGATTCATGGACCGAAATGCACAGACTGACCATAGGTCTCCCAACGCAAACCTACAACCTCATAGGCATCTATGAGGCCATAAGTTTAGGTCGGGAAACCGGTGGTCAGTTTATGCATTACGGTCTGTATACAGACTGTGACATACTGCCACGGGTGTATCAGAGGTGACAGACAGTCGCCCTGCAGTTGGTTGCAGGAGATCTCTACATTTGGCATTGCAGACATCTTCTTAGATGGGGGGTTGTCTCTAGGACCTAGCGGCTACCTCCCTCTGGCTAATTAGCTCTCTGGCCTGGGTGTATAAATACCTGGTGTGTCTGTGAGGGAGGTGCCGGCTATATTCATTACTACTTGTGAAGCTTAGCAAGGGCAGTACTTCGTCTTCTCTGGAGCTTGAGGCCTAGTGCGCATTTGTCTGGAGTTCGTCTAAAGCTAAGCAATCTCCCCCTGTTTGTCTACCCTTGTTGTCTATAGAGTTTATTGAGATCGACTAGTGCTCATCTCCTCCCATGCCTAGCCTTAGCCATACGCCATGGAAAGTCAGGGCAAGGCACGCGTATGGCAATTGGCGAGAAGCAGACTAGGAGGTCTCCATCCCCCCCTTTCCCTAGTGTCTGGGCTCCTTTTCCCTCTTCCCTCTGTGTTCACTAAGTCTTTCCCACACCTGGCGTGACACATACGATCGGCTGAAACAGACATTAATGCAACCTGGATGGGAGAAGATACAGATTAGATATTAGAAAAAACTTTTTGACAGTTAGGGTGACCAATGAGTGGAACAGGCTGCCACGAGAGGAGGTGAGTTCTACTTCAATGGAAGTCTTCAAACAGAGGTTGGACAGACATCTGTCTGAGATGGTTTAGTGCATCCTGCATTGAGCAGGGGGTCGGACATGAGGACCCTGGAGGTCCCTTCCAACTCTACCATTCTATGATTCAACGTGTGTCCACTCTGCATCTTGCTTACGGTCGTATTTGCTCTTCTTTTCTGCTGCAGACAGATTTACAGATATGAACATATACTAGGTGTGGTTGGACGGAGCATGTTCATCATACCTAGTGCTGGATGCATGGTTAATGTGCTCATGATGTGCCTGCAGCATTAATCTTCTGATGGTGTGTGCTATTTCCATGTGATCTGTCCGTTCAGAGCGCTTCCATCCAGTTGCCAAGCTCTTGTCACAAAGCGCTCTGTGTTCCTGTATGCAAATCACTCAATGATTCATCCTCCTCTTCAACAAACATGAAACATTTTTGCTTGAAGTTTGAGTCAACAAGGAAAAGCTTCCATCAATACATGTGAGCTGAGCCTGGATTATATCCACTGGATTTCTAGGAAAAAAATAGTTTAAAAAAAAGTAATAAACCAAGGACTGTATATGATATTTTTTGACTGCCTTCGTAGGTGCTGTTTGGCCCAGAGCAAGAAGTATCAGTCCTGCTGCAGGGTACAGTGTGTAGCCTGCCATCGTGGTGCAAACTGTATGGAACTTCCGGCTAAAAAAGTAAATTTAAAGAGAACCTGTCATCCGGATTTAATACCCCAAACTAATGATGTTTATGTAAAGGAGTTTTAATTCTGAGTAAATCCTTACCTTTCTTGTAGAAATCAGTTTAGCTGTTTTAGAGAAATAAAGTCATAGTTTAAATTGGATGCTAATGAGCTACAAGTGCAGTAAGCGAGCGCTGCACTTACAGCTTTCCTACATCTCTGCTTATTCCCTGCCCACTGCTGGCCTCCTGGCTTTGATTGAGTGCAGGTAAAGCACAAAACATACCAAACATAGAGGGCAAGATTTTCAATCCCCAGACACAAGTGTGTGTCTTAATGGGACTCAAATAGGCCTTGTGAGATGATGTCACTGATCCACAGCAGGCAACTTTCAAAACCCGATGTGGAGCACAACAGAAGGCAGCAAACCCAGGGGAAGGAAGCGGTAACCCGGATACCCGGGACAGGTGTGTAACACATATGGTCCAAAGGGACCTATTTGGCCCTTTAGGCTCCAGAGACCTGGAGACTTGGATTCCCGGGACAGGTGTGTAACACATATGGTTCAAAGGGACCTATTTGGCCCTTTAGGCTCCAGAGACCTGGATACCCGGGACAGGTGTGTAACACATATGTTTCAAAGGGACCTATTTGGCGCCTTTAGGCTCCAGTACCCTGGGTGCAACTGCAAACCCTGCACCCACTATATTTACTCCCCTGCTTAGCAGCAAATCCCTCCATGAAAATGGAAAAAGTGATGGTAATTATATGGTAGTGATGACCATTCGTCCCCATACAGTTTGCACATTCACTTGCCGTATGTAAAACGAGTGCCGATCGATGTTGGCATTGTACTCTTTCTTGCAGACTAATAATCAAAGATTAAATGCATGAAGGTTAATATAATTCATCATGAATGCCTCAAAATGCGTTTCTTCACTTTGCAGAATTTCTAAGGAAGTGGTGTAATTATAGGGTAAGAGAAAACGAATGTGTTGATATGTCACCAAAGTGGTAATACTATATTAAGTCTGGTGGGCTCCCAGCTGCCATCCCGGTGGCTCGCTGCTCGGCTTCTTTATCAGTCTGCTACTTTATTTAGGATGAATGCTCACATTCCACGACTCAGCTGTTGGAAGAACTGTAGGAGTCTTCGAGGAATGTTACTATTCCAGATTTAGCTTTCACTCTGAGCTTTAATTCCAAAAAGAGAGATTTGGGAGGCTCATTAGACAGATTTTTAATTCCCGGCAGCTGCTGGTTTTATGGCCTAAGTGTTCTGCGAGACTGAAGAAATCACCCTCAATATTTCATAGGTCGCTCTTTCTGCACGGGAGCTGCAGACATTTTGGAGTCTTGATTACACTTCCTGGCATCTCCTGCTAAGTCTGAGCCCTGCCGTCACATTGCTGGGTTTTCTGTGGAAGTGAATGAGTTCTGTGTTGTGCGTCTGAGGTTTAATGATTTAACCATATGAGCTGGAATGGAATTTTTTTCTCGCTGTCAGACATTTCTTCATTAGGTTCGGTGACTGTAGCCGTTCTGTTTACGCCATAGCGCAGGTTCTATTAATACATTAGAAAGTATAGTGCTGTGTTTTATACACAAATACTTTTAAAAATTACTAATTTTCCATGTTTATTGCGCCAATATTCACTCACGTCGGTCCTATTGTTTAATCTATCCATGGGTATGCAAGAATACCTTCATTACATGTTGCAATTTTTGGGAAAAACTAAGGTGTTTTTTTGACTTATGTGATTTAATTGGCAAAATATGGATCCATATGAAATAGATCACAGATATGACCTATGTACCCCTAATGGCCAAATTTTAGAGCAGGAGGAAACCAGTACAATCAGAGAGAGGACAAATAAACTCCTTCCGGGTGTTACTACACATAAATTTGTATTCAGGACGTCTTGTAGAGAGTGCCAATTCGATGTAAGGAGACTTATAGGCCATTGCATGGCCTTTAAGTCTCCTTACGCTGACTTAGCACTTCCTCAAGAAGAAACTTCACCCCTTAGACTCCCATCAGAGGCCTCTCATCTAGCGAAATCAGATCTCTTGCTTTGCACTGATGATGGGCAAACACCCAGGAACATGTGTCTGCAATTGGAATATCTGGTTTTGCTTCTTATCCTAAGTCGTGTGGCAAGGCTCGTTAAAGGGACAATATTGACTATTAGGTTTGCTACCTCAATTGGTGGCACTTATCCTCATCTTCTTCGGGGAGGCTATTTGCATATTAATATTCAGGACCCCAGCACTACAGGGTAACATGTGGTAAGTAGGAATATTGACAAACTTTATAGTGGGAAGAAGCAAGTGCGGAGAAACTGAAAATTACCCAAAGTACCAGAACAAAGTCAAATTCCTGTATTTATACTGCAAACACATTAGTCAATTTTCACAAGAGTCTTTGATCCAATGACAACAGTCTGTATTCTGCTGACTGGTCTGTGGGACAAACATAGGAAATATTACATTCTGCACAGTCCTGCTCATTATTATTGAAATGAACTCTGGTAATATATAGAGCAAATCCGACAACACTAATATCATGGTATCATTGCTTTTAGAGCTGGTAACGTTGTAGTAATACCCGGCAGTCCTGTCAGTAGACCTGATATTTTATTTTATGGATATTTCAGACTAAAATAATTTATTACCTTATTAAATGTCACCATAATCAGATTTTTCTATACAGTATATATGTTTGACCCAGTTCTTACCGAATTCATAAGATTTCTAAAGCCCTTGTTGTCCCTTGCCAGATGGCACCGCCAGTCCTCTTGCTGTTTCATCCTGTCAAAGGCCCAAACTGCGGCATTTATAAAGGTCAACATAGAACTGTTTCTCATTTCTTATAGTTTTAGACTGTTATTATGGGATATTTTATGTCGCCTGTATTCAGTTTAGCTTCATTTCACAGGTCAAGCCCATTACAATGTTAAAAATGGACAGTACAAGGATGGCACCCGTATGTTGTCCATACATTTAAAGGACCCATATACTTGTATGGGTTATGACTGGTATAAAAAATGGACATGGGTCCATGATTTATTTTGCGCCAAATTAAGCAGACATGTGAACAGCCCCACAGACTATAATGGGTACGTGTTTCGTACATGAAAAACATGAACAGAACAAGTACATGAAAAATGGATGTCTGAATGAGGCCTTGTTGTATAAAGGACTTGGCTAAAAAAGTTCTCAGGTTATGTAACTTCAGTAAGGCTTATTAAAGGGTCGATATTGACTTTTAGGATTGGTAGCTCCAGTCGTTAGCGCCAGAGATCAAGTCCCCTTCCTCTGTTAAGAGGCTAATTGCGTATTTAAATCCTTAGAAAAGTATATCATGGCCTATAAGTCTCCTTACACCACAAGTAAAAATGTTCCACCTTACAACCTCAGTCAGAGGCCGCTCATCTAGCCAAATTAGATCTCTTGCTTTTCACTGATGAAGGGCAACCACCCCGAAATACTTGCCTGCAAATTAAGTTTCTGGTTTGGCTTCTTATCCAAAGTCATGTGACAAGGCTCGTTAAAGGGTCGATATTGACTTTTAGGATTGCTACATCCACTAGGTTGCGCTAGAGTTCAAATCGTCTTCCTCTCTAAAGAGCCTATTTGCACATCTGAAAAGTAAGGAACAACCGAGCAAAGTGCATTGTTTCTCAGTAAACTTCATTTCACAGCTCGGTGCCTTTAGACCGCAGATGATCAGATATTCTCAGCATGCCAAGTGCGAACAAATGGCGATTCACGAGAGTGGAGCTGGCAGTGACAGAAGTAATACTTTGTCATGACTGTGGGGGGCAGCGTGCCTAAAGGCAAACTCCCTTAATTATATTTGGTACAATAAATCATTTTCTCACAGTACAGTTACACTTCTCTTTCTTTATGAAGTGCCGGATTTCATAATATATTTGGATTTTTCCAGATGGATTGAATAAACGGGAAAGTTAAATCCTAATCTTTGTGCGGTCTACACAGTTTGGGGCCTAATACAGTTTCTGCGAAAATTGGAAATGTGCACGGCGCCATGGAATAATATTGGTCCGAGTGTGATCCGATGTTTTGTCGAATCGCACCCGGACCATAAATACGGTTGCCTGCACGAGCCCTAAACTGTTCAATTATTATGCACATTGCCTGACTGTGAAGGGATACACCCATTTTGACAAAATGTAATAGTAACACCTACATTAGTAACAATCAGAGACCCTGATTCCAGTGATGTGTCACTTATGGTCTGCTTGCTGTAGTTTTGATAAAATCACAGTTTTCTCTGCTGCAGATCTAGCAGTTCTCTGTATGCTGAGCTCTGTATGACCCTGCCCACACCACTGATTGGCAGCTTTTTGTGTACACTGTAAATAGGCAGAAAGCAGCCAATCGTTGGTGGGGGTGGGGTTAAGCAGAGCTCATGAAAATGGAGGACTACATGGCACCATGTGACTAGTCTCCTAGTGATAATTTCCCGTTGATAAATCTTTGATTTTATCAAAACTACAGCAAGCAGCCCAGTAAGTGATACATCACTGGAATCAGGGTCTCAGTCTCTACATTATGCTAATCTCAGATTAGGGAGGAAAACCCTAGTGACAGATTCCCTGTAATATAATGAATATAATGTAATATAATGATAAAATTACAGGTCTGTTGTTACTCTGTACACACAGCCATGCAAACATGTCCTGTAGTGCAAATATACCGTAAACCCATGGGAAATAGGGTGTTACCATAGGGCCCGTGTTTACCACCAGAGGGCGTGGCTCTGTATGCACTAAGCGCTGATGTAACCACTGGTTTTCCTATGACTACAACTGGTAATATAAGAGGTGTGCGGCACCAGTCATCACGGCAAGCGTCATCTCAGGCTTGTTACAGGAGGGTGAGCAGAATGACAGGACAGGAGTAATCAAAGGACAGGAACCTCAGTGGATGAATATAAAAAGAATATGAGCGTGCGTTGTACATACCGCTATAAATAGACGGAAATCACCTATAAATAGGATTGTTCCGCCTTTCCTTTGTACTTGGTATATTATTATAGCTAGAGCTAAAAGTTGGTCAGTGGTTAAAAGTTCATAAAAGTTCAGAATGTTTAGTTTGATTTTAGGTCGTTCACTCTGGAACTTGATTTTTGTCCCATATCACATCTAGGTCATACAAAGCCTTCCTTTATTACATAAAAAAAATCACAATCACTCTTTTCGTAGGGGTAGATGTGTGTTGGAATTTTTGAGTGTGAGGGCTCTTCTTGGTGAGATGGTTGTTTTCGAACTGGGTGTCTGGTAGCAGCTTTCTCCCCTCTCCACAAGCTGAGAGTTCATGTGAATGGGGTGCTGTTGGCCAAGTTATCTCACCTGTATGGAAAGTCAGGAAATATAGCTGTCGGACGAGTTATCTGATGTGTATGGGCACCTCTACTGAACTTTGATGTTTCTTACTCCTTGTGCAGTTTCATAGACTTGGAGAAATTGAGAAGCTGCAGCTGCATCTCCCTCTTCCCCCTCCTTCCGATCTACTGATTTCAGTATTACTGCAAATGTTTTTTTGGAGAGACTGAGAAGTTTTACTAACGTTACAGAACAAGCAGGGGAGGTTGAGCTACCGGCTGCTGGGAGGTGAGGAGGATATTCACATGCAATTTGTCCCTGCTACTTGAAACAAAAAGAAATTACAAAGGAGAAAACTCAAACCACATGTGCATGAGTCAGCGCCGCCACAGGCAATGGTGTGACAAAGAGTATTGTATAATGTCAGCCTTTAGAGGATAAAAAAAGACATATCTGTGGCTTCTGCACCTTTTGGTACCTGTTCACCACTGGAGAAAGCAGCGTAACTTACTGCACAGTAAAACTTTAGCTGTTTCGTCGTGTTTTCTGGAAGAAAATCGATATGTTCTGTAGTTTCATTGTGACAAAAGAATTAAACATTTCCATGAAGTTTTCATTATCTGACTCCAAAGATCCCCCCGGCGCTTCCGCTCTGAAGTGAGAATTCAGCCGAGAGGGAAGAAATAAATCTGAGCTGCTCAGAAAGTTCAAAGCCGTACAGAGCCACAATGGATCTCCAGGCTGGGATTTCATATCGAGCACAGGGTCCTGTGCACGGGGCGGCGTGGGCCCGCAGACCCCTGCCTCTGCTCTTTTTATAGGTCTATCCTTGATAAGCAAGGGAAAAATATAACAGGACTGTCTGTTCTCATATAGGCCATTGGATGTCTCCCGACGCGCGATATTGTAGCCATATATATATTTGGTATGTGCTGAGTCTCTGCACAGGACACCAGGACATAATATTCCTATATAATCTACATTAGAGATCATTCAGACGTCCATTTTTCGCGTGTGAGTGCTATCCGTGTTCACTAGATAGCACTAGTACCTGTGATAGTCTATGGGGACTTTCACATGTCCGTATGTTTTTGCGGACCTGGAGACATGTCTGATTTTGATCCGACGGTCGGATCAAAATAGGCAATGCAACTCAGTGGGTCCGTGAAAAAACCGACCTCACACGAGTGAGGTCCGATTTTCACGGACTGTCAGAATGGAGAAGGTGGAGAAACTTTTTTTTTTTATTTCTCCCCGTAAGAGAAAAATGGATGACACTCGGACCACACTCAATAATTGTTCCGATTTTCTCGCATCTGAGAAAAAAAGACATCTGATACTACAGGATCCTGCAGTGGGTGAAGACCCCAATAGTCCAGCCGAAGACAACCCTATGTGGAGTTGACTTTCAAGTAGGGATGTTGGACCCATGGAAGTACGGGTTCTGGTACCCAACCGGGACTTTATTTTAAAGGTCATTTCGGGTACCAGAACTGTACCAAACTTGAACCAGAACACGAACACCATGGGAAAAAATGGGGACCCAAACTTTTGAGCTGGAAAAATCTCTCTCTCCTTCCCCTGGAACTCCGAACATTGCAACGGACCTCAGGGAGAAGTCCGTGTTCTGCGTTTTCCACCGGACACTAACTGTCCCTTATGAACCCAGAACTTTTAAGTTCGGGTTCGCTCATCTCTGCTTTCATGCCAATCAGATTTTCCAAGAAAACCCATCTCTATACCACTGAAAAGGGATCCTATTTATTGCTGGCTATGTGAAGGATTTACAAAAATGCTTTGGAACTGATATTCCGTACTATGCTAGGGACCCCTGTATCAGAAAGTGACCGTATTATAAATGGCCCCTGGTAGGACCCTGTTACAGATTATTCATTGTAGGTCAGGAGCTTTGATGCACATATCTCTCCATATAGATACAATTACACTTATATTCTCTACTGAGACATGATTATTGGATCAGAAGGGTCCGAAATATATGTTACTTTTAAAGTACAAAAGGGGGAAGGTGAATCTTTATTTTAAATGGCTCCTGTTATTGGGATTTACCCATTTAATGTATTAGGACTGCTTTATCAGCCTCTTAATACTAAATTTTAATGATCCCTTTATTACACCTTAAAGGGGTGTTCCATCTTTGCAAACTTTTTTCTTTTACTTAAATGCATGTATTTAGGGCTAGAAAATATTTTTTGCAATAGGGTCTCATTAAAAGTGTTGCACTGGTTCTGATTTTCTGTACATTCAACTGTGATGTGGTCTGTGATCATAAATCAGCTGAGAGGAGCTAGGAAAAAGGAAGAGAAAAAGGTTACAAAGTCCCCATCAGACTGTCATAGTGAGCTGACTGACGGATTCTCAGTTAACTCATTCTGCAGCCAGCAATTGACAGCGCAGCGCAGAAGGCAAACGGTGCAACATTTTTAATAAAAACCATAGCAAAAACATTAAATATTACTTTTTCACTGTCTACAAAATTGTACTTAGGATGATAAAGTGCTCTCAATACATTTTAGAGGTAAATCTCCTTGACAGGTTCCCTTTAACCAAAGAAACATACATATCTCATCCCCTATCACACTGGAGTGCTTCTATCCCAACTGTACATTGATTTCTCTGGATATTTATACTGAGGGCTTTATATTCACAGCTAGAAGTCACTGGGTGATGAGTGAATAGGGATTTCTATACATGTAGTGAATAAATGCTTTTAGACAAGTCTTTTTATACTCTCTGTTTGGACATGTATCGCTAATGGATGGGTCAGAGACACCGGACCCTCACCTGATTTAGCTGCACCTCGATCTCTATACTAAAAGGACCCGTCACTTGTCATAAATATGTAATTTTTAGTACGTGGCGTAAATGCCGCTGTTCTCCTGAATCCGGCGTTGTTTTTCTTTTGTTCCTACGATTCTCCATTCCTAAGATATGGCCTCCTTTTCCCTAAAGCTAGACTTTGTGACCAATTGGGTGTGGTCATTGAGGGAGACACCCACTTGCCTAACAAGACTACAGGGAAGAGAGAGGTCATATCTCGGGAACGCAGAGGCGCAGAAAGAAAAGAAAAACAACGCCGGATTCAGGAGAACAGCGGCATTTACACAAGCTTGGAGAAAAAACATAGTTATGACAAGTGAAAGGTCCTCTTTAAATAATAAATGGCAGTTCCAAACTTTCCTTAACCTTACGGGTCCTCAGACGTTACCTGATAGATTTCAGAGATGGACACACTCTGTAGAAGGGGGGCAGTTTTTGGCATTTGTGTATTTAAAAGCCTTGATACTTTTTTTTTTGTATTATCGTAATTTAGTCACAAAGAGCGGAAAAGGATTATATTAATGATTTTTCTCAGGGAGTTTCCTCCAGGCACAGACAGTAGGTACTTTGATCAGATTATTGTGATCTGTCAGTACTTTGACCTCGGGGATAAGACTGACACATGTCTCCTACACGCCCAGTACATGCCGGCATGTGTGGCAGTTGTTTTGCTTGAGAGTAAGAAGGAAGGAAGGTGCATTACGGTGTGCTGGTGAGACAGCTGAGATCCCTGATGTTATCTGCTGCTTCTTTGCTGACTAGGTGTGAGTGCATGTACATGTGGATCTAAATATATCAGATTATGTAAAAGCCTTATATAATCGATGAGGACAGAGATCTCGTAACTACCTCGACTTACGGATGTTTATTCATTTCTTCTAGTGTTGAAGGCGAGGTCCCTGGAAGTGAAACAGGCGCTTCTTTAGATGGCTCAGGTTACCACCAAGGGGCAATAACGCACAGCTCATCTATAAGCCCCGACCAGTACGACCATCCTGCGTACGGGATTTATTCCGTGTCCCCCGGACAGCGCTCGCGAAGGCCAAAACTACAGCACTCCACATCCATCCTGCGGAAACAGGCCGAGGAGGAGGCGATCAAGCGCTCCCGATCACTCTCCGAGAGCTATGAGCTGTCTTCAGACTTGCAGGACAAGCAGGTAACGCGTCTTGCTGTATATCTATACGTATATTATTATTAAAAAATTAATTCTATCCTCTTTTTTTTTGTAAATAAATTCCCATTTGCAAGATCTCTGCATGCTGTCATTGAATAACATTTTTTTTTGTAAAGGCTGAACTCTCATACAGACCTAATACAACTGAGAGGTGGATGCCGTTGGTAAATGGTTAAAAAGTCTTTTTATTTGTTTCATAAATCAATAATAAACTTTGTAATATATATTATTAGAAAAATCTGCTTGTTTCTCCTCTTCAAAATTATCAATTCAGGGTTAAAATCTGTCATAAGTGAATACAGATTTCCAACTACTGAGATAGGAAATGACAGTTGGTGCTCATATTGTTCTATGGAGAACGGTGTAATTTCAGGAGAACTTGCAGCAGAATGTCTGTCTCTGCCTCTAGCTCCTCCCCCTCCATAGAATTTTAGAAGCACCAACTGTCATCTCCTATCTCAGTAATGGGAAAATATGTATTCACCGAAGACAGATTTTACCACTAAATTGAGGGTGAATGATGAGCCCAGGAGGAGAAAGAAGCAGATTTCTCTGATAAGATATGTTACAAAGTTTCTAATTTTCATGTTAACTATTGAATTATGAAATAAAAATTGAAACAAAGGTTATTCTTCATTTAGTGTTTAAAATGCAACACAACATCATTGTATGATGATCATCTTTTTTTTTACATGATATCCCCAAATAATTAGACAAGGCACTATGGGATAGATTTATCAAGCTAAAAGTGTAATATGCTCCCAAAAAAATGTTCTTCATGTCTTCCACCATATTTACTATTGTGTTTAAGTCACTTTATATGTGTTGGTTTTGCTGAAAGCGCACCTGTCAGCAGTATTGTGCTCAGTAAGCTACATACACTGTCAGGTGGGTGACATTACACTAATTAATATAATACCTTGGTTGATGAAATCCGTCCTGTGGTTCTTGTGTAATCTTTACTTTCAGTTTGGAGATAATGATATGCTCGTGCTTCGGGGCGGCCTGTGTGGGGCGCTCTATCTGGTGCTCTGCATACATATTCATCTGTATGCTCTTATGACCGCTCACTGTGCCTTCACTGACCTGCCTCCTATTTTACCTAGCCCCGCACTACTAGATGCATTATGTAAAATAGGAAACAGGTTACACAAGAACCACAGGGCGGATTTCATCAACCAAGGTATCATTTTAATCAGTGTAATGTCGCCCACCTGACAATGTATGTAGTTTACCGAGCACAATCCTGCTGACAGGTGTGCTTTAAAAGGGATGTGACGTGTCATAAATGGGACATAAGCTAAAATGCACCCAAAAATGCGCTACAATTTTGGTGCAAGTTTCTGACATAGAGTAAGCCAACTGGTAGACAACAGAAACGTAGACTAGAAGTAGATGGATTGATCACACAGCATGAACCACTGATAAATCTGGAGCATTATAACACGAGTTTGCACCAAGAATTAGGGTATGTTGACAAGTTGTGTTTTTGCAGTGTGTTTCCAGAATCTCATTCACACTCTGCGTTTTTGTTCCTTGCTGTTTTTGAGCTACTGGATGATTTTTTGAACTCTGCAGCATGTCAATTCTTTCAGCATTTTTGCAATGTTTTTCAACCTTTCAAATGAGATGGAAAAAATCGCACGTAAAATGTGTAAAAAATCTGCACAGAGTTTTTCCTGTCAATACTTTGGTTTTTGGTGCAGAAAAATCCGCAGCAGAAATGCTGCGTGTGTGAACAAACCTTTAGGCAGTTTTGATAACTATGCCCCAATGTCTATTTTATGACATGACATATTAGGGGTTATGTATAAGTGCAGTTGTGCAAAGTAATTTTTACACATGACCCCCTAATATTTCACTTTATTACTAACTTTATTCCCCTTAAAGGGGTTGTCTAATATAGAAAGAAAACTTTAAGACATAGATGCACTGGAAATAAAATATAGTGGCATACTCACTTTACAGTGTCCTCGCGGATCCAGGCCGCTCCTGATGTCTGCACTAGTTCCAGAAGCGTTGCCTGCTCCGTTGAGAAGCAAGAGGACCACTGCAGACAATCGCAGTACAAATTATTTCTAAACTGTCGTTGCAAATCAGAGTAGTCCATTTTTAATGGAAGCATTTCATACAGCCCCCCAAAAATGGTCATAATCACCTAAATATACCTAAAAAAGTGGTCCCCAAATGATTGCAGACATGTAAAACCACTAACACAGAAAGCTCTCAACCTCCTCGGGTCCAGCGTCGGATCCAGTCTGTGATTTGGCTGTAGCCGTAACAACATTTATCACCACTGCAGCCAATCCACTCAGTTGCTCTGCAGATGTAGATGTCATGAGCAGCTGAGCTCAGTGATTGACTGCAGCGGTGATGTGCGCTACTGGACCGGAGACCGGATCAGAGGCACAGAACTGGCGCTGGACTGGGAAGGGGGGTGGGTTCTATCTGTGTTGATTTCCATGTCTGCAAGCTGAGCTCTTTAAAACAGAGGTAAATTAACCTAGTAATGACCACCATATGCTAATTTACAGGGGCCTTTTTGTACAGCACCATATATTTATGCTGTCTGTTCACTAGAACCTTTACAGGAAATATACAGTACAGACCAAAAGTTTGGACACACCTTCTCATTTAAAGATTTTTCTGTATTTTCATGACTATGAAAATTGTACATTCACACTGAAGGCATCAAAAATATGAATTACCACATGTGGAATTATATACTTAACAAAAAAGTGTGAAACAACTGAAAATTTGTCTTATATTCTAGGTTCTTCACAGTAGCCACCTTTTGCTTTGATGACTGCTTTGCACACTCTTGACATTCTCTTGATGAGCTTCAAGAGGTAGTCACCGGAAATGGTTTTCACTTCACAGGTGTGCCCTGTCAGGTTTAATAAGTGGGATTTCTTGCCTTATAAATGGGGTTGGGACCATCAGTTGTTTGTGCAGAAGTCAGGTGGATACACAGCTGATAGTCCTACTGAATAGACTGTTAGAATTTGTATTATGGCAAGAAAAAAGCAGCTAAGTAAAGAAAAACGAGTGGCCATCATTACTTTAAGAAATGAAGGTCAGTCAGTGCGAAAAATTGGGAAAACTTTGAAAGTGTCCCCAAGTGCAGTTGCAAAAACCATCAAGCGCTACAAAGAAACTGGCTCACATGAGGACCGCCCCAGGAAAGGAAGACCAAGAGTCACCTCTGCTTCTGAGGATAAGTTTATCCGAGTCACCAGCCTCAGAAATCGCAGGTTAACGGCAGCTCAGATTAGAGACCAGGTCAATGCCACACAGAGTTCTAGCAGCAGACACATCTGTACAACAACTGTTAAGAGGAGACTTTGTGCAGCAGGCCTTCATGGTAAAATAGCTGCTAGGAAACCACTGCTAAGGACGGGCAACAAGCAGAAGAGACTTGTTTGGGCTAAAGAACACAAGGAATAGACATTAGACCAGTGGAAATCTGTGCTTTGGTCTGATGAGTCCAAATTTGAGATCTTTGGTTCCAACCACTGTGTCTTTGTGCAACGCAGAAAATGTGAACGGATGGACTCTACATGCCTGGTTCCCACCGTGAAGCATGGAGGAGGAGGTGTGATGGTGTGGGGGTGCTTTGCTGGTGACACTGTTGGGGATTTATTCAAAATTGAAGGCATACTGAACCAGCATGGCTACCACAGCATCTTGCAGTGGCATGCTATTCCATCCGGTTTGCGTTTAGTTGGACCATCATTTATTTTTCAACAGGACAATGACCCCAAACACACCTCCAGACTGTGTAAGGGCTATTTGACCAAGAAGGAGAGTGATGGGGGGCTACGCCAGATGACCTGGCCTCCACCGTCACCAGACCTGAACCCAATCGAGATGGTTTGTGGTGAGCTGGACCGCAGATTGAAGGCAAAAGGGCCAACAAGTGCTAAGCATCTCTGGGAACTCCTTCAAGATTGTTGGAAGACCATTTCTGGTGACTACCTCTTGAAGCTCATCAAGAGAATGCCAAGAGTGTGCAAAGCAGTCATCAAAGCAAAAGGTGGCTACTTTGAAGAACCTAGAATATAAGACATATTTTCAGTTGTTTCACACTTTTTTGTTAAGTATACAATTCCACATGTGTTAATTCATAGTTTTGATGCCTTCAGTGTGAATGTACAATTTTCATAGTCATGAAAATACAGAAAAATCTTTAAATGAGAAGGTGTGTCCAAACTTTTGGTCTGTACTGTATATAAAGCACATATTAACTTAAAAAGGCTAGGAGAAGGTATTTAGACAACTAGAAAGGATGCAATTGAACTTTTGTCCTCTTCTGCTCCACCAGGCTACAGCACTTTCTCCCTATCACACCTACAGTAAATGCTTAATAGACTCTAATGTTGAACCTTTTACTCCATGATCCTACTTGGTGTATCCCATGTCCCGTCACAATTGGTACAGTGCATCTCTAATGTAAAGTGATCCCTTTATTTTATTCCCCCTTTTTTTACCTTTTCTTAGCCCCTGTCAACCACATATTTTACTTTTATGTATATTACTACCCCCGGAAAGGAAAAAAAAATGTTCCTGGTACTTTTGTTTGTACATTTGTATAACCAGCGGCCGATGTAATAAAACTTTATGGAGCTAAAATAAACATGTGTAATAGTAATCCCTAATGGGATTAAAACAATATATTGAAAAAAATGTTTAAAAAAAAAAGCAAAAAAATAACAGAAAAAAAATTGTTTAGTAGGAAATACATTTTCTAGAGCATACATTAGAAAAAAAAAAAACTAAACTGATTAGATATCCACATGACTGTAATTACCTGAAGAATTAATGTGACACTTTAATTATAATTTCAAACGTGATTGGTATAAAAAAAATGCAGAAAATTGCTTTTTTGCTATTCAGGCTAAAAACAAATTAAATAACTTGTACGGTCATGTATATGTACGCTCAAGCTGAAAAGTATTAATTACCTCTTGCAAAAAACAAAGACTCATATAACCACGTGAAAGAAAAATGTAAATAGTCACAGCTACTGAAATGCAGAGAGGCAAAACTGAAAAGATGTACCTAATCTTTAAAGGGGGTTTCCACTCTTTTTTAAAAGCTTTTAATTTGAAGAAAACAAGCCGTACTTACCCCCCAGAATTTTCCTCTGCCCCAACGCTGCTGCTTTGACATTCTCCCCCAGACCGGAAGTGATTATGTCATTGATATCATGGCCACCAGTTTCCTGATCCTACAGGGATCCGATGCCTTATTCCAGAGTAATCTATATTTTTCTTAATATGTAAATGAGCTTTTGAGATCTATGTCCGGCCCATAGATCTTAGCAGCTCATTTACATATTAAGAAAAATGTGGATTTCTCTGGAATAAGACATCGGATTGCTGATAACAAAGTATCATATTATTCAACTTTCAATGACCTACATGCCGATTTAGACGGCTTAGGAGGGTTGATCCTACTGACAAATCCCCTTTAAGGAGTTATCACAAAGTTTATTACACAATAATCAAGTCTTTTTTACTGAAATTGTTGTTAACATGGCTTAAAGGTTTTTTCCCATCTTCCTAAATAGGTATTGTCGGATAGTTCTTATAAATCCAAGCAATTTTGCAATTTACAAGTGATTAAAATTTTCAGCCGCTCTTGAGATATTAACACTTTTGTTTACTGCTCGTTGTCTTGGAGACCGACCACTGCTGCTAAACAGCAGATAAAGCGCAATGCTTACAAGCTATTTTCCTCTGAGCTTGTAAACACTGTGTGACAGATGTGAGTGTGGACCCACTGCACCACTAGCCAGGCTTACCCTGGAGAGGCGTGACTAAGTGGCTTCCCGATCTTCACTAAAGTCTCTGATGGTGAGGTTAGGCTTAGGCCGTTAGGGTAGCCACCAGGTTCCACTCCAGGGCAGTGCCCGGACCTGCAGTAGCTGACCAACGGGTCAAAGCAGGGAAACAAGGCACCGAGGGCGTAGGCAGAGATGTGGTCAGGAAGTCCAAAGTCAGTGCAGGCAGCACAGGCTCAGAATACAAATCAAGGTCAGGAGCAGACAGGTCAAACAGAACGGGAATACAAGCCAGGTTGGTAACAGGAGAGTCAATGCAAACATGCACATAGACAGGATATTAGGAGAGGAACTGCATTAGGAACCTAAGTTCAGGCACAGTGTAGAGGGTGGAGCTGTCTAATATATTTCCCTACTGGCACAGGATAGGCCAGGGCAGTTACACATTTCAAGACACACAGGGGTTAAATTGCTGTGTATCTTGTCTGTCCGCGCCTCCCTATACCCCGGTTGAGGTTCTCAGCAAGAGGAGGATTCAGCCGTGCTAGGAATGCTGCAAGAGGGAGTTCAGCATGATGGCTTGTGACTGAGAGGAGCAGAGCAGTGAGCGTACTGAGTAAAACAGCACTCAGAAAGAGTTCAGGTTATCGGCGTGACACACCATTTTTAAGACCAGGATAGCTGGAGTGCAGTTACCTCCTGATCCCGGACAGATTCAGTGCAGTGTTTACAAGCTAGACAGCAGCGGTGGTCGGTCTCCTATTCAACGAGCTGCAAACAATAGTAAAGTATTAATATCTCAAGAACGGATGCAGATTTTAATAAGGGATACATTGTAAAAGTGCTTATAATATGAAAATATCCATCAATGAAGATGGGGATAACAATTTATTGTTTAAAATAATTGTGACATTCTTGTGTGTGATACACAATCCTAATAATTGCTTTGTGTTTCTTTCTTAAGGTGGAAATGCTGGAGCGCAAATATGGAGGCCGTCTCATAACCAGACATGCTGCGCGCACCATCCAAACCGCCTTCCGGCAATATCAGATGAACAAGAATTTCGAGAGGCTTCGAAGTTCCATGTCAGAAAACCGCATGTCGAGACGGATCGTGTTGTCCAATATGAGAATGCAGTTCTCCTTTGAAGGACCAGAGAAAGTCCATAGTTCCTATTTTGAAGGGAAACAGGTGTCTCTGTCGAACGATGGCACAAAACTTGGGCACCGTATGTTGCAGTCTGATTGTGGGGATCTCAGTGAGCAGACGTCACTAAAATCTCCCGCTGCCTCCAGTGATTTTGCCGATGCGATCACAGAACTAGAAGATGCTTTCTCCAGACAAGTCAAGTCCCTCGCAGAATCTATCGATGATGCTTTAAATTGCCGTAGTTTACACGCAGATGATGTCCAGGCATCTGAACAAGTTAGAAGTCGGGAATTGGAAAGAAGTAGTCAGATGAAGCCAGCCCATAATCTTGATCACCGGAAACTTGATGAAATGACGGCATCTTATAGTGATGTTACCCTGTATATTGACGAGGAAGAGCTCTCCCCTCCTCTTCCTCTTTCTCAGTCCGTGGACAGGCCGTCCAGTACAGAATCTGACTTGAGACTCAGATCAATGAACTCTTCGCAAGAGTACTGGTCCATGACTCATAAGGACGATAAGTTGGATACAGATACCAGTTGTCGGAGCACCCCGTCACTGGAGTGCCAGGACCATCGGTCAAGAATAGACCATCTCCCTTTGCTCACCATTGAGCCACCCAGTGACAGTTCAGTAGACCTTAGTGATCGCTCAGAAAGAGGATCTATAAAGAGGCAGAACGTGTATGAAAGAGGGATTCACAGTCAGCAAGGAAGCCCCAAACATATCCCCCATATTCCAACCAAAATAATCTCTAGGGAAGATGAGCAAAGAAGTCACCGGCCAAGACCTATCGATGCACAGTTGATAATCAACGGCACTGTGAACCGACAGAGTAAATCTGAATCTGATTATTCGGATGGCGATAATGACAGCATAAATAGCACTTCAAATTCCAATGATACCATAAACTGCAGCTCAGAGTCTTCACGAGACAGTATCCGGGAGCAGACCCTGAGCAAACAGACGTACCACAAAGAGACACGGAACAGCTGGGATTCACCGGCATTTAGTAATGATGTCATCAGGAAAAGACATTACAGGATCGGGCTGAACCTTTTCAATAAGTAAGTACAACCTGAACTCTTAAAGAAACACCTTGAGCAACTCGAAAATGGTTTCAAGGATTGTTTTGACTCTTTCAAAATAAAACTAAAAAGAGAGTCGAGTCCACGGTCAAGCACCGTCCCCACAAGTCCTGAACTAGATATGTGTTGTCTCATAAACATATGATTGATAGGTTCTAGCTGCTGAGTGGCCCACTGATCTCGAGGATGGTGGGTCATAGTCCACTAGGTGAATGAAAACATGAGTGAATGAATAAAGTGATGAGCATGTGTGAACACCACTCCATTAACTGTCTATAGCAGTGAGCATGTGTGAACACCACTCCATTAACTGTCTATAGCAGTGAGCATGTGCGACCACCACTCCATTAACTGTCTATAGCAGTGAGCATGTGCGACCACCACTCCATTAACTGTCTATAGCAGTGAGCATGTGCGACCACCACTCCATTAACTGTCTATAGCAGTGAACATGTGCGACCACCACTCCATTAACTGTCTATAGCAGTGAGCATGTGCGACCGCCACTCCATTAACTGTCTATAGCAGTGAGCATGTGCGACCGCCACTCCATTAACTGTCTATAGCAGTGAGCAAGTGCGACCATCACTCCATTAACTGTCTATAGCAGTGAGCATGTGCGACCGCCACTCCATTAACTGTCTATAGCAGTGAGTATGTGCGACCACCACTCCATTAACTGTCTATAGCAGTGAGCAAGTGTGACCATCACTCCATTAACTGTCTATAGCAGTGAGCATGTGCGACCATCACTCCATTAACTGTCTATAGCAGTGAGCATGTGCGGCCACCACTTCATTAACTGTCTATAGCAGTGAGCATGTGCGGCCACCACTTCATTAACTGTCTATAGCAGTGAGCATGTGCGGCCACCACTTCATTAACTGTCTATAGCAGTGAGCATGTGAGTCTACCACTCCATTAACTGTCTATAGCAGTAAGCATGTGCGACCACCACTCCATTAACTATCTATAGCAGTGAGTATGTGCGACCTCCACTCCATTAACTGTCTATAGCAGTGAGTATGTGCGACCACCACTCCATTAACTGTCTATAGCAGTGAGCAAGTGTGACCATCACTCCATTAACTGTCTATAGCAGTGAGCATGTGCGACCGCCACTCCATTAACTGTCTATAGCAGTGAGCAAGTGTGACCATCACTCCATTAACTATCTATAGCAGTGAGCATGTGCGACCATCACTCCATTAACTGTCTATAGCAGTGAGCATGTGCGACCGCCACTCCATTAACTGTCTATAGCAGTGAGTATGTGCGACCACCACTCCATTAACTGTCTATAGCAGTGAGCAAGTGTGACCATCACTCCATTAACTGTCTATAGCAGTGAGCATGTGCGACCATCACTCCATTAACTGTCTATAGCAGTGAGCATGTGCGGCCACCACTTCATTAACTGTCTATAGCAGTGAGCATGTGCGGCCACCACTTCATTAACTGTCTATAGCAGTGAGCATGTGCGGCCACCACTTCATTAACTGTCTATAGCAGTGAGCATGTGAGTCTACCACTCCATTAACTGTCTATAGCAGTAAGCATGTGCGACCACCACTCCATTAACTGTCTATAGCAGTGAGTATGTGCGACCTCCACTCCATTAACTGTCTATAGCAGTGAGTATGTGCGACCACCACTCCATTAACTGTCTATAGCAGTGAGCAAGTGTGACCATCACTCCATTAACTGTCTATAGCAGTGAGCATGTGCGACCGCCACTCCATTAACTGTCTATAGCAGTGAGAAAGTGTGACCATCACTCCATTAACTATCTATAGCAGTGAGCATGTGCGACCATCACTCCATTAACTGTCTATAGCAGTGAGCATGTGCGACCGCCACTCCATTAACTGTCTATAGCAGTGAGTATGTGCGACCACCACTCCATTAACTGTCTATAGCAGTGAGCAAGTGTGACCATCACTCCATTAACTGTCTATAGCAGTGAGCATGTGCGACCATCACTCCATTAACTGTCTATAGCAGTGAGCATGTGCGGCCACCACTTCATTAACTGTCTATAGCAGTGAGCATGTGCGGCCACCACTTCATTAACTGTCTATAGCAGTGAGCATGTGCGGCCACCACTTCATTAACTGTCTATAGCAGTGAGCATGTGAGTCCACCACTCCATTAACTGTCTATAGCAGTAAGCATGTGAGTCTACCATTCCATTAACTGTCTATAGCAGTAAGCATGTGCGACCACCTCTCCATTAACTGTCTATAGCAGTAGTGGTGGCACATACTCAGTAAAACTCACACAAGGGACTTGACCTGTTCTTGTGATCAGTGGGAGTTCCAGCTGTCAGACCCCCAGTAATCATACATTTATCATCTATCTTGTGGATAGGTAAAAAAAACGGTTGCCCACCTTTAGGGTATTTTTTTTTGTTTTTATTACTTAATTATCAGTATTTGGGGCTAAAAAACATTAGAAATTTTGCACCATATCGCTTTTACAGGCTCTTTATTTCCCTGCATATTCAATTTTGATGTGGTCTGTGACGAGTTTAGAAAACGACAGATAAAAGAGTTAGAAATTCCCCTTCAGACCGTCATAGTGGCTGACTGATGGATTCTCAGTTAGCTCATTCTGCAGCCAGCAATGGATAGTCCAACACAAAGACTATAGAAGGCAAATGGCGCAAATTTTTTAATGAAAACCAATTGCAAAAATGACTGTTAGCCCAAATTATGTGCATTTAAGGAAGAAAAGAAAAATTTTACCCAAAGGTGGACAATATACTGGATCGAGAAAAAGAAATGACCCCATGTGCCTTGTCTTATTTTATATTATGTCATTCAGCAACAAAAAAATTTCAACTTTCTACGTATGTACACGTTATAGATCAGTGGACAATGAAGAACTCTCATCACATCACATGTCTGCTGCGTTCCTTATGTACTCATATTTGAGTGCCATAGTAACTGAATGTTTGTATGTACATTCATAGAAAAGGCTTTGTGAACAATCCTGTGCTCCGAGCATCTATTGTAGACGCTACCTGTGCATTTACAGTACATATTTGGAGCATACAAAATGTTTCACCACCTTGGATACAAGGAAGCAAAGTGCACATAGAACCCTACAAAGAATCAGAATGAGAGAGAATAGCATCAAGTATAACTATAGTATCATATTTAGCTATATTCCGACCAAATAGGAAACTTTTTTGGCCTCCGATGGGCAATTAATGGCCCCAAAAAAGGGTTATTCCCATCTTGTCCTTTCATGGCCACAATGGGAATTACTCCTTCTAGGACCTGGTTATTACAACGGCCGAGTACTGCTGCATTATGCTGTTTGCTCAACTCCTATAGAAATGCTTAGGAGTTAAAAAACAGTTTAAGAAAGAGACCTAAGCCATTGACATACCTCCCGAGACGCAGAAATTGCATAGCTTGCTGTTCTATGTTTTCTCCATAACTCCCATTCATTTCTTCCTGAGTTTCGCTAACAGCATAGCGCAGCTGCATTTAGCTGTTTCGCCAGTAGCAGTGCGGCTTCTCCGGTTGTAGAATATGTTACCCAACCAAAATTTAAGTCATGGGCTTCTGTATGCATTGCTCCATTACACATACTGTATTTCCATCATGGTAATCTTTCATGTGCTGTCAGGCGACTTATTCCAGCAGTAAGGACCACTTCTAGGTAGTTAGACATCCTACTGGCCTTCGGTAACTCAGTTGTGGGTGTTAATGGTTTGACATAGTAGCGAGGGGCCTAATAACGGTTCCCCAGGTCTGCCATCTTAATGCACCTACAGTTAGGTCCATATATATTTGGACAGAGACAACATTTTTCTAATTTTGGTTCTAGACATTACCACAATGAATTTTAAACAAAACAATTCAGATGCAGTTGAGGTTCAGACTTTCAGCTTTCATTTGAGGGTATTCACATTAAAATTGGATGAAGGGTTTAGGAGTTTCAGCTCCTTATCATGTGCCACCCTGTTTTTAAAGGGACCAAAAGTAATTTGACAATTGACTCCAAGGCTATTTCATGGACAGGTGTGGGCAATCCCTTCGTTATGTCATTCTCAATTAAGCAGATAAAAGGCCTGGAGTTGATTGGAGCTGTGGTACTTGCATTTGGAAGGTTTTGGTGTGAAGTAAACATGCGGTCAAAGGAGCTCTCAATGCAGGTGAAACAAGCCATCCTTAAGCTGCAAAAACAGAAAAAACCCATCCGAGAAATTGCTACAATATTAGAGTGGCAAAATCTACAGTTTGGTACATCCTGAGAAAGAAAGAAAGCACTGGTGAACTCATCAATGCAAAAAGACCTGGGCGCCCACGGAAGACAACAGTGGTGGATGATCGCAGAATAATCTCCGTGGTGAAGAGAAACCCCTTCACAACAGCCAACCAAGTGAACAACACTCTCCAGGAGGTAGGCGTATCAATATCCAAATCTACCATAAAGAGAAGACTGCATGAAAGTAAATACAGAGGGTTCACTGCACGGTGCAAGCCACTCATAAGCATCAAGAATAAAAAGCCTAGACTGGACTCTGCTAAAATAGATCTAAAAAAGCCAGCACAGTTCTGGAAGAACATTCTTTGGACAGATGAAACCAAGATCAACCTCTACCAGAATGATGGAAAGAGAAAAGTATGGCGAAGCCGTGGTACAGCTCATGATCCAAAGCATACCACATCATCTGTAAAACATGGTGGAGGCAGTGTGATGGCTTGGGCATGCATGGCTGCCAGTGGCACTGGGTCACTAGTGTTTATTGATGATGTGACACAGGACAGAAGCAGCCGAATGAATTCTGATGTATTCAGAGCCATACTGTGTGCTCAGATCCAGCCAAATGCAGCCAAACTGATTGGTCGTCGTTTCATACTACAGATGGACAATGACCCAAAACATAAAGCCAAAGCAACCCAGGAGTTTATTAAAGCAAAGAAGTGGAATATTCTTGAATGGCCAAGTCAGTCACCTGATCTCAACCCAACTGAGCATGCATTTCACTTGTTAAAGACTAAACTTCAGACAGAAAGGCCCACAAACAAACAGCAACTGAAAACCACCGCAGTGAAGGCCAGGCAGAGCATCAAAAAGGAGGAAACACAGCGTCTGGTGATGTCCATGAGTTCAAGACTTCAGGCGGTCATTGCCAACAAAGGGTTTTCAACCAAGTACTAGAAATGAACATTTTATTTGCAATTATTTAATCTGTCCAATTACTTTTGGTCCCTTTAAAAACAGGGTGGCACATGTTAAGGAGCTGAAACACCTAAACCCTTCATCCAATTTTAATGTGGATACCCTCAAATGAAAGCTGAAAGTCTGAACTTCAACTGCATCTGAATTGTTTTGTTTAAAATTCATTGTGGTAATGTCTAGAACCAAAATTAGAAAAATGTTGTCTCTGTCCAAATATATATGGACCTAACTGTATAAGACCCTGACTGAGGCATAATACCCTGCAATACAGAAGTAGTGCAGGGTATTATATGAGTGGTCAAGCTTACAAAAGATGAAGAAAAATGAGCAATAAAGCAAGAAATTAAAAAAAAATGCAAAATGCATGTTCTCCCCACTGAAAAATGCTTTATTATATAAAAAAATAAGTATACATAATTGTGTCTGTAATGGATGTAAATGATCAATTAGCATGTTATTTAATCACATGAATGCCATAAAACACAGTAAAAAAAGAATGCCAGAATTTCTAGTTTTGCACTCATAGAACCACATCCGAAAAAGCTTTAACTCTTGAAATGGATAAAAAAATTGCCAAGTCCTTAAAAGTTAAAGAGAATCTGTCAGCAGTTCTTTCTATATAATCTGAGAGCAGGATAACATTGAGCCTGATTCCAGTGATGTATCACTTACTGGGCTGCTTGGTGTACTATTGATAGTTTTGTCTGATGTAGATGTAGCAGAGCTAAGACTTTTGAGCCCGCCTACACCTCTGATTGGCTGCTTCCTGTGTACACTGTGCATTTCCAGCAAGCTGCCAATCAGTGATGGGGGCGAGGTTACAAAGATTAGCCTGGCTGGTGTGCATGTGAGACCTAGTCCTGCAGTGATAATCTCCTACTGATAAAACACTGATTGTATTGAAACTACAACACACCGCCTAATAAGTGACACATCTCTGTAATCAGGCTCTCGTGCCCTATATTAGGCTACTCTCAGATTAAATAGCAAAAACTCCTGACAGATTCCCTTTATGGACAGCTTCAGGTTCATTTCTTTACCTAAATGCATCATTTTTGCAATTGAGTTTAAATAAAAAATGTTGCACTGATTGCCTTCTATAGCTTTGTTCTTACACTGTTTATTGAGTTATCTGGAAATCCGTCAGTCAGCTCGTTCTGATGGGGAGTTTATAACTCTTCTTTCTGTCTTTTTCTGAACTCTTCTGTGCTGACGTGTGACCACAAAGTTCATCTCAACTGTGATGTGGTCACACCGGCGGACACAGACAAAAGAGGCCCCTTTGCAAGAACAATATATGAGCACTTTGCAGTCCAATAGCTCATCATAGCTTTGGAGGTGGTAGTGGCCCCCTTACCTTTTGGGCCCCTCTGCGGCTGCACAGATTGCACCAATGATATGTTCACACTCGTGTGGTCATTAATCAGCTGAGAGAAGCTCAGAAAAATACTAATGCAAGAGCTACAAACTCTCCTGTCAGAATGAACTCACTGATGGATTCTCAGTTAACTCATTCAGCTAAATAAAGAGCATGTAAAATCCAAAATGTTTAACAAAACCCAATAGAAAAAAATGTTTTGAACCCAAAATACATACATTTAGGTAAAAATAAAAATGTCCATGAAAGGGTCCACGTCATCTAGGACCCACAATAGGTAGGTTGTTAAAGGGATAGGAGACCCCATGTGTTTTATCACACATTTTTACATTGACTTTCTTCCCAATGATCATATAGATACTTTATTAATACATTTGAAGGTTATGAGTCCGGTTGTCCGTGACGCGGCGAATGCCAGGATCGGCAAGAAACTGACAGACAATAGAGTCAAGCGATAAACTGATACAAGTTGTCGCTCTGTACATTTGTGCCTGTTTCATGATTCTCCTAAGCTGACGCTGCCTTACCTGAAGATGACAACATCAATTAGGCCTCAGCGCGGCAGGCCGCTTAAAGAGGATCTTCACCATCTGCTCTTGTCACATTCTCCCGCAGCCACTTTCGCGGTCACTTCAGGCTCCCATCGACCCATCCTCTCTCACAACATCGTTTTCATGCACATTTCACGCTGTCACTTCGGAGTTTCTCTCGCCACAGAGAAGTCTAAGTGATGAGTCAGAAACAGCTAATTAGCAAAATTGAAGAAATGTCCACTCCACCCTGCCATACGCTAAGACAGCCATTGTGTTCCCAATTTATAAAAGGACTTATTGAGCTTGTTAGTCAGAGCAATGAGATAAAATATTAGAGAGAATGTTGTTTGGCAAAAGTGAGCACGTGTACGACAGGTCAGACTGGTCACAGGAACGTAAGGGTATGTGCACGCGATGTCTTTTTCAGGTGCATCCCCCTGAAAAAGCATCCAAAAAAATGAACATAGTGCACATCAATGTAAAAATTACACTGCTGTGCACATGTTAAAGTGGTTGTCCATTACTTAGACAATCCCTTCTCAATCTTTATGTTTCCCCCTTTGTAAAATAATAAAACTTATAATCATCTCCGGTGCCGCCGTTGTTCCAGCAGTGTCAGAAACTGGCTCTCCCGGGGATTGTGTGACATCACGCGGTCCCTGTGGCCAGTCAGCAGCCTCCTCTCTTATGGACATAATTGACATCTGAAGGAAGATCTCACTTCCTTCTGACTTGTCCGAAGGTGGGGAGAGTGAGGCGGACGCTGATTGTCTGCAGGGATCACTAATCATAATAATGTCACTAGAGCCCTGGGAGAGTCAGTGCTGACACTGCTGAAAAGGCATCAGCACCGGAGGTGAGAATAGGTGTTGTTATTTTACAAAGGTTGAAACATGAGGCTTGAAAAGGGGTTGTCGGATGAGTGGTCAACCCCTTAAATGTTTTAAGTCCCCTCTTTTAACTGCTTCAGTGTTCGGAAAGAAGTAACATGTTCTTTCGCACCCTATACTCAAAGTATTATGAATCAGCCAAAAACATCTAAAAAATAAAAACCAGGCTAACACTGGTAACCAAAAAAAACAAAAAACTGTTGAATACATAAAATAGGCTTTAAGAAAAAGGGCAAATTGAAAGAAGAATAAAACGCAAATGAAAAACGAGAGACTACTGTAAACAGAAAAAAAGGCGCAAATGCAACAATGAATCAGGCCCTAAATGCCAGCACTGGTTATTCTATATTATTTTTGGCATTGAATGAAAAGCATCACATCCTCCTATAGAACAGATTTCTCCATATTTCCTGTGCTTCGCTGATGCCTTTTGGGCTTGAAGCTTTCTTATCTGAAAACAAAAGCCTTTAATCTCCAGTTAGTCATCCTCACTGGTAAAATTGTTTTCAGCGTTAGCGCGTGGATGTTTGTAGGTCACCTTGTCCTGGAAATCAATTGTTTTAGCATCTGGAGATGCAATTTTACTTATGTTGCTTGTTGAAAGAAACAATACAGAAAATGTTAGTAATTAGAGGGACCGTGAAGAGTAAAGTGAGAATGTGCAGTGTTAGTGTGCAGTAATCTGTCATCAGTCCATCCAGACTTTAACTTTATAAAAAATGGAAAAGCCTTTTTAGAGTTCCCAAAATGTTAATCAAAAGAGCAGCCAAAACATTGGAGGAAGGCTGAACCTACTTATTTTGACAAGACTGGCTGTAATGTGTATCAAGGTGTCTTGACTCTTCCCTGATGGCAGAGAAAAGAAGGATCAGGGTGATAATTTACGCCTTTGTTCTGACGGGAGATACACCACCAACAGAGGTGTCTGTCAGTAGCAAAATTCCCTCTAAGCATAAGTGTATGTGCACTGCAATCCACCTGAAAAAGCACCGCAAACCCGCCACAAAAAAATGATCATAATGCACAGCAATGTCGGAAACACATTGCTGTGCACATGTTCGGTCTTTTGTTGATTCTTTTATCTGTGATGAGGTTAAAAGAAGCAATGTGTTCATTCTACAAGCAGCTTCGTTTGGACGTCACCTGCTCTATAGCATTGAGCAAAGACGCTCCTTAAAATGAGGTTTGGTTGGGAAAGAAGTACACAATAGGGCAGCACCAAAAGAGAAATGAGAGAGGGTGAGAGTGATACTGGTGCTCACCTGGGGTGTGGTGTGGACACGACACCTATAAGAGCCTTGGAATCCGCAGCTGCTGCCCCCGTGGCTGGAATAGAAGTTCTTCTGGGCTGCACCTGCAGAAATGAAAAACCTGCGATAGTATATTACACCAACGCATTTCAGTGCTGGACTAGTGCCTTTTTCAAGGTAAAAAACAAAAAGAGGTTTGACAGAGCGCAAGGTAACTCCCTCTGTCTCATTAAAGGGAGTCTGTGAAGCACAGAATGAAAGTTCAATCAAGTACAGATGCTCGGTGCACCCTTGGTGTGGCCAAACATTTCACTGCATCTATATACCTACTTATTTTCCCTCTATTTTCAGCCCCTTCCTTCCTCCCCCTATTTTGATTGACAGTTCTGGCTTTATAGACCCAGAGAAGGGCAGAGATAGATGGAAAACAAGTAAGAGAGACGGTGCACTGAACTGTTTGGCCAAACCAAGGGTGCACCGAGCGCCTGTGCTTGATTTGAACAGTCATCCTGTGCTGACAGAGTCACTTTAAAGTCAATGGCTCTGTTGGGCGTTGCGGCTGAATCTTGTTTTTCAGGGCTTCCGACGGAACCACTGTCACGTATCAAAAATACAATATGAACATAGCCGAGCACAGTAAATCTACAGTAGTACAATTTTATTTACAGATTACTCAGAAAATTGATCTCTAATATAATCCTGATTTTGTTATTCCAATTTCATTGTATCTCCATTCATTTTATGACTTTTTCTGTTTCTGTAGGAAACCTGAAAAGGGGATCCAGTATCTCATTGAACGGGGCTTTGTACCGGACACCCCAGTTGGAGTGGCTCATTTTCTCTTGCAGAGAAAGGGACTCAGCCGCCAAATGATTGGAGAGTTTTTGGGCAACAGACAGAAACAGTTCAACAGAGACGTCCTCGAGTGAGTAGAACTTTATTAGAACTTTTGTACAGCCCTAAGTTATTCTTTTTTCATTTTTGTAAATATTAAGATGAATATGTACTAGTGATTGCTTTCTGCCTTTTTACGTGGGATCCGAGGTGGTCGTTGACACCTGCAAAGTTCTTGTCCAAGGGTAAAACTGTCTTTCATTCTAGAAGAGCTGTGTACGAAATGGAAGCTCCACCATGATTGGTTTTTATTTTAGACAATTTTAATAAAATTAGCCCATTTATACTTGTGTGTATGAGATTGCTTTCACTTTGGTGCCTGAAATGAACGCTCCAAAGTTCATTTCCATCAGTGCCCTCTCTGAACATGGCCATCTGTGCCCACGTTGCCTATGTCATCGATATGAGTAGTGTTCCTCCCTGGCACATGTCGTTTGTAAGTTGGAGGATCGGTAAAACCTATGGTATAATCGGACAGCGGTGGACCGCAGGTCAGAACTATTTGTAAGGAAGCTAGATTCCATTATAGGCCATTCAGTAGCAGCTATCATATCTCATTATTGATTGAAATATTGTCCGGCTTGTACTAATTCACAACACCACCCACGTATACGACTTCCATGGTTATCGTGCATTATAGTTTTAGAGTGTTATATACTGACAGTATTGACTGCGCAGAGCTCCATTGCGAAGCCCCAATGCAGACGTTCTCTGATCCTCCAGGAACCTACAAGTATGCTTTTTAACCAGCAGGAACTTGACTTGATACCATATGGATCCAATTGGCAGCTTGACCCATTTTCTCCAATGAGTAGTTACTGGTGATATTAATTAAAGAGGTCATGGAAAAAGAAAACTGGAGAGCAAAAGAGCGCAAAATAGAGTCTTAACTGGTAACAAAATTAGAGAAGGGGAGAATTACACTCACCTGATGGAGTTGCTAATATGCTACATTTTTAACACATGAAACAGCTGCTGCAGGACACTGGTCGAAAGGACTGAATAGCTTGTAAATCCAGGAGTGATGTGTCTAAATCTACGCTGTTGATGGAGATTTCAGGACATCAAGAGATTTCTTCAAATGCTTTATTAATACAGGTTTTAAAAGTCAACGCTTTCAAAGTCACTCAGGACTTCTTCTTCAGGATCCTGAAGAAGAGGTCCTGAGTGACTTCAAAACGCGTTGACTTTTAAAACCTGTATTAATAAAGCATTTTAAGAAATCTCTTGATGTCCTGAGATCTCCATCTCCAAGAGGTCACACATATTTGTAAAATTGAGGGTGTATCAATATTAGATCTTTGGAGAGCTGACTCTTGGCACTCCTTCCAATCAACTTTTTGAATAGGCCTTAACCGGTCCAGTTGTCTTTTGCAGCCGGTCTTCACTTCTGCACCCAACATCCTAGGAACCTCTGGTGCTTACTAGGCCCTGCGACACCATGACGTTGTAGGGCTTAATAAGTGCCAGAGGTGCCCAGAATGCTGTTGGGAAGAGGAAAGAAGACCGGCTTCTACGGAGGACCGGACACTGGACCAGCAATCGAATTGCTTCTCTCTAATAAGGACCAATGTAAACAATAAGAGGCCATAGTGCTCACTGGATCACTGCAGCCTCCTCAAAAAGCTGATTGTCCAGGAAACTGAGAATCAACCCTCACCATACAAAATAGATAAATTTTGGCCAAAGCCACTGATATCGATGGCCAACAATCTAATTTGCATGGGGTCCCAAGACAGATGATTTTCGAAGGAGTTAAGGATACAGCATGCCTGAGCTCGGTCTGGCGATCCTTTTGTTCTCCTTGAGAGAAGCTACCACCAAAGATGTCATAGACAACATGGGAGAGACGGCCCAGATATCTTAGGGACAAACAAATGGTTCTGCTGACAGCCTTCTGAGGTGTACGCTGGGCTTAAGACTCACCAATCTAATACTGATGGTCTTTCCTTAAGGGTCAATGCTTGGACTGGCCCGACCTGAGGGTGACAGCTTCTATGTAGATGTTGTGTTCGGGTCGGGAGAGCCGCGGCCAGTCCCCGAGCATTGCGGTCCAATCTCAGTCCGATATATACGGCCATCTGACTGCACCCTAAGTCCAGATAACCCTTTCAAGTATAAGGCACATTGGGATGTCTGACCCCAAACTGTTTCTAAAGTATTGCTCCACTCTGTGTGTCCCGTCAGGCAATGGTATAGTTCATCTATTCATAAGTTCAGGACTATATTAACAATTCTCTCTGTTAAGGCATTGAGTAAATGGCTCTTGCCCACACTATGGCCAACATACTATTACTTCACTAGTCCATTCCTTGTTTGCTTTTGGGGTGCAGTCCAAGCAACACAGTAATATTGCGAGGGTATGAATACCTCGATACGTGCAACCTTTTACATATGTCATATATATCAGAAGAAGTTAGTTTAGTGAGGGAATGATAGGGACTTTTTAATTAAAGTATATTAGAAAAGAGATTAGATTATGACTTTAGGATTAAAATTAATTTTAGTTTCGGATCACCTCTTTAAGTGGCATGATTGCAGAGGCGGGCCATTTTGGTAGGGACCTGTCAGGTTATTCACGGTGTCCAAACCATTTCCAGCATGTAAGATTGCAGCCAGGTATATTATTCCCTATAATTCTCCATCGATTCAAAGAAAATATACTTTGAAGATCCGCACCCAGCCGGCTTTCCCAAGCGTCGATGCAGATGTCGGCGTAAAAAATAAAAAAGCGTTGGCTCTTGGAAGAAGGGTAGGAAAAAACAAAAGAGCAAAAATGAAAAGTGGCAACAGCGGATGCCAGTATAGCCTGTGGGTGACGGATGCCACTTTAGGCATCCTTCACAGACTCTGTTTAATGTCTTAAGCTTTTATAGGCATTTAGGTTAATAGGGGGTAAAAAATGCAATGTGCCCTTTAAATTTCAGTAATTTGATGGAACAGGTATTCTGCTCATGAACCAGAGAGATCAGGATGAATATTGCATGGAATTATAGAATAGCAGTCTGCTGCTGTTTTTTGCAATAATCACTGGGTCTCAGGAAGAGTCTAATTATTGTGTCACTTTTGGGAACGTAACTAATTTATAGCGAGAATTCTCCAATCCCTTCTAAAGCTGCCCCCGTGTGCCCCGTGGTACCTTCAGAATACATGGTTCTTTCTTCATCTTACATAGATAATTGATTAATATAGAAACTAAAACAATCTCTTACCTATAAAAAATCTACAAAGAGTCCTCTTGGTTTTCTGGCATTTTCTTGAATGTGTATTTAAGTTTTAAAAGGCAGGAGAGATTCAAGTAATACTTTCTAAATTGTGATTGGGCTGCAGGTTCTTAAAGGGTTATTCTCATTTATTCTCATGATCTTAAAGGGAATCTGTCTCCAGGTTTTTGCTTTCTCATCTGAGAGCAGCATGATGTAGGCAATGAGACCCTGATTCCAGCTATGTATCACTTAACTTACTGGGTGCAGCAGTTGTGATGCAATCAGAGTTTTTAGATGTAGCATCTAGCAGAGCTCAGAATGCTGCCCCCACCCACACCGCAGCTTTTTTGTATATAGACAGAGAGCTGCTAATCAGTGTTGGGGGTGTGGTCGGACCAGGGTTCACATGAGCTGTAGTCCTGTAGTGATAATTTCCTGCTGATAAAACACTCATTGTATTGAAACAACAGCACACAGCCTAATAAGTGATACATCACTGAAATCAGTGTCTCAGTCCCTACCTCATGCTGCTGTCGGATTACATAGCAAAAACCAGCTGACAGATTCCCTTTAAATGGATAAAATTGCACACTGATGATAAACTGATGGCACACTGATGATACACTGCTGATATACTGATGGCACACTGATGATAAACTGATGGCACACTGATGATACACTGATGATACACTGACAATACACTGATGTCACATTGAGGGCACACTGATACACTGATGATACGCTGATGGCTCACTGATGGCATACTGTTGACACACTGATGATACATTGATGATACACTGATGGCTCACTGATGATACACTGATGGTTCACTGATGATACACTGATGGCAAAGTGATGACACACTGATGACACACTGATGACACACTGATAGTTCACTGATGGCTTACTGATAGCACACTGATGACACACTGATGATACACTTATGGCAAACTGATGACACACTGATGGTTCACTGATGGCACACTGATGACACACTGATGATACAATGATGATACACTGATGGCTCATTGATGACACACTGATGATACACTGATGGCACACTGATGACACACTGATGATACACTGATGATACACTGATGGCACACTGATGGCACACTGATGACACACTGATGATACACTGATGGCACACTGATGACTGATATAGGAGTCTAATATTTGCCAGTGTGAAAATTGCTAGATTTAAGGTGCGCTCCCACGTTCAGGATTTGCTGTAATTTTGATGCTGCGGGTCTATACAGCGTCGAAACCTCAGCGTCCAGACAGTATATTGGATGGGATTTGTAGAAATCCCATGTCCACTATGCGTCCCCGTGCACCTGCGGATCACCCACAGAAACTGAAATGCGGCACGTCTTTCAGATCCGCAGCATGTCAATTTCTCTTGCGGGTCCGCATGTGGACTTTCCCCATAGACTAACATCTATGAGGAAAGTCCGCTGGTGAAAAAAATGTAAAATGCGTGTCCGCTAATCTGCATAATAGGTGCGGACATTCTTCAGCGTCAAAACCGCGGCAAATCCTGAACGTGGGAACGTACCCTTAGGGGGTTTTGATTTTTGTTTTCTTTAAATGCAGAGACTTGCATGAAAGAAAAAAATAAAATGTGAAAAAAGATACATTTATAAAAGCCTGATTTACACACTAGGTCATTTTCTGATGGCGCATTCCCTTTAAATGGTTTCACTACAATTTACTTCACTGCTCCGGGAAGATTAAAACTGTTCATTGTGTGCATTACCAACAATGCAGAGGGAAATTGATCACTGCTCAATGCCGGGTAACAGATCAATGCCCTGTAATTAGTCACCATCTTTTTCCTTTATGTAAAAAGGGCACACATAAAAAAAACTTTATAGCTTAATTCCACTGTAATATTAAAAAAGTGCCACAATGGATTATAAATATGTGTAATACAACTTGTTAAAAGCCACTAATCTTTGTAAAGACGCTAAATTCAAGTGGCACAAGAATGCTTTATATTTTTTAGGAACACTCTTGGCAAAATGAATAAATTGTGTTATGCCCAGTGCTGGGCCTTGTACTAGGCATAACACTATTAGTTTTTGATGGAATGTCTCTTTAAATTACGTCCATACATTTCAGGGACCAGATTGCACTGTGTATGAACTCCCCATAGTGAGGACAATTAACTTTAATTTTTAGCCTTAGACTAAAAGTTGTTCTGGCACCATAATAATATGGGATAAGGTTCTGTGCAATTTTAGCTCAAAAAGCCTAAAAAATGTTGTATTGTTTGACTTAAAGGGGTTGTCCGGAGTTAGGACACAAGTCTGCAGTCTCTCTATGTGACTGCCGACTTTTGATTCCACACATCGTGTGAACTGGGCGCTGTAAGTATCCTCCGGTGCTGGCGTTGGAAGCAGCAAGTTCGTGACCGCAAGTATAGGATTTGCATAATTCTGGCCACATTCCAACTAGACTATTCTGGCCTCACTCAATACACTTGCATTGAGCGAGGCTGCGCATGTCTAGTGGGCACGCACTCGAATGTACAGTATGCAAATCGCATACTTTCGGTCATGCACCCGCAGCTCCCGGCGCTGACACCAGAGAATCCGCACAGTGCTCTCGTTGTGAGGATTCACAAGTCTGCAGTAACATGGAGTGACTGCAGACTTGTACCCTAAGGCTAGAAAACCCCTTTAAAGAGGACTTTTCACTGCCTTTTTTCATTTAAGTTGAATACCGATTAAAATTGCCGCTGCTCCCCTGATTCTGGAACAGTTGTTCTTTTTCTTCTGTGTTCCTCCGTTCCAAAGTTATGCCCCTCGATAATAAAGGTGCATTTTTTCCCTTCACCCAACTGGGCATATACCACAGAACGTATTAGTGGGCGTGGCCATGTTCTGATTGGCCAGCATCAGAGGAGCAAACAGCCACAGAATCGTTCTCTGGTATACGCCCAGTTAGTTGAAGGGAAAATTTGCATCTTTATTCCCGGGGGGCATAACTTTGGAACGGAGGGGCACAAAAGAAAAAGAAAAGCTGTTCCAGAATCAGTGGAACAGCGCCAATTAAAGGAGGTACTCAGTTTAAATAAAAAAAATCTGATGAAAGGCTCTCTTTAAAGCAGTATCAAAGTGTACAGTAGACACATGGTTATGAGTCAGGTGTATCTATGAAGGGAGTGTCTCCCTGACCCTTCTCCAAAGTGATTGATGGCTGCCTTCTATACATACTAATACAACACAACCATAAGTCACTTCTAAGCCAGGTGGATGGCACATGTTTACGGGAGGAGACGGCGCTCGCCTCATGAAGACGCCGGACTCCTAACTATGAGTCCATTACACATTTTAATAGCTCTAGTTACATGAATGTCAAAATAATAGGGAATTCTCAGTTAGTAGAGTGGCTTCCCCATATTTAGGATACTCATCTCTTGGCTGGAGGGGAGAGCAGTTACAAAAAGCATCTCTAGCTTTGGAGGACCTGCCCTGTCCTGAGTTATACAGACGATGATGAGATTAGACACTGTGTAATGTTCTGTTTCCCCTGTGGAGGCGCTGCAGGAAAAAGAAACACTTATATCCAGGTTTCCTGACAGTAACAACTGATTTTTTGACGATTTCAATAGGGGGACACTTAGATCAGCTTATTTTCTAGGGACACTTCAAGTTGGACTAGTCCAAAGTGGAGAACCCCATATAATGTTTGATCCCCATTTATACAGTCTAGCACCGACTTACAAATAGGTTTCATCTGAACTATTAATCATCAATCTCCTTAAATGTAAAAGATTGGATACTAGACATACTTCTACACTAAATATTCAATACATAATCCCTGGCAAACTGATTGAACTGCCACAGGATAAAAAGAGATTCTAGTCATATAAAAACAGTTATTTTATTAGTACAATTAATCATACAAAAAATAAAAATACAAAAAAACAGGGTGGGCAATAACCTCCAATGGAGGGAGGCAAAATAATGCAGCTGAGTTACACTAGATCCAAAAGAAACCCCCTGAAGAAGAGTTATGCGAAACGGCTTAGGGGTTTGGGAGGCATGCTGTCCATAATTCCACTTAGTGATCCTGCTACACTTACTATTTGAGGTAATGTACCCTATATTAAAAATGGCTTCTTGGTAATTTTTGCACTTAGCACTTTATTGACTACTTACAGAAGCAGTTTTCTGAGCCGTTAATTATGTTTTGATGTATAGTCTGAGCAGGGGCGGACACAGACTGTAGTGGGCCCCTGTGCAAGAAATTTTTGGGGCCCCCCCCTGCCCTTCATAAGGCAACAAAGTTATGTAAACATAACCCCCCCATGTGCATCTCTCATCCCCCCCCATGTGCATCTTTCATCGCCCCCCATGTGCATCTTTCATCGCTCCCCATGTGCATCTCTCATCCCCCCCATGTGCATCTCTCATCCCCCCCATGTGCATCTCTCACCCCCCCCCATGTGCATCTCTCACCCCCCCCCCATGTGCATCTCTCACCCCCCCCGTGCATCTCATCCCCCCCGTTCCTAGTTAATTAATTGTATTTAAAAAAAATAAAACTTGTTATACTTACCCCCATGCAATCCCTGCAGAATCCTGGCGCTCGTCCACGTCGCTGCCACCAGGTTCTCCTGACGTTCGGCCATGTGACGGCGGCACATACATAGCCAGCAGCTTTTGTTTTGGCCAAAAGATTTTTAAAGCCGCCACCACGATAAGGTAGACTCTTCTGGCCGGGCCCTACTCTAACCTATTAAAATTTTCTTAAAACATCCAATACTCTTTTTAGATATATTTTTATTTCGTTTTCTTTAAGGGAATGTGTCATATACATTTTTTTTTAAATGACCAATAATACCACATACAGGGAATACCGCCACACCATGACCAGACCACATATTACCACAACATAGTGACCGAATAATACCACACAGAAGGAAGAAAAACTGCCACACCATGACCAGACCACATATTACCACCACATTACTAATATTACCATAAGTGTCATTATACACGGGAGCTCTATACATGGTATGTATAATTTAAGTGTCCAGGTAATCTAGTGATCACCAGTGACATTATACACAGGAGCTCTGTATATAGTGTCAGTGTACAGGTAATACAGTGATCACCAGTGACATTATACACAGGAGCTCTGTATATAGTGTCAGTGTACAGGTAATACAGTGATCACCAGTGACATTATACACAGGAGCCCGGTACATAGTATATAGTGTAAGTGTACATGTAATACACTGACTCACTGGTGACGTCTCTAGGTGAAGTCCTTCAGCTACGCTTTTCTCCTTCATCCAGCACAGACCGCCATCACGTCTTCCAGCCAGGACTCGTCTCTGCATAAAATAACACAGTTATCTAGAGCACATTCCCCAACTTCTACATTACGCAGCTGAATACAGACGTGCACCCACCATTAATATATAGTTATTATGCCACCCACCATTCCAAATATAAATTGTAATCCACCACGGTGCCCCCATTAACTGTAAATAGGCACTTAATATATAATTTAATTAGAACCTCTACTCTTTCCACCAATTTGTTACCAGTTACACTCCTGCATCCGCAACGCCCCCTACTCTATACTTCCTGCTCCCCGCATTCATTATTTACATGCACCCCCTGCCCCAATTCATTATATCATGTCCGTGCTCTCCCCACCCCATCATCATTTACTCTCCCCCACCCCACATTCATTATGTGCAGCTCATTATCCCCCTACTCCCAATTCCCCCATGTGCAGCTCATTTTCTCCCAATTACCCCATGTGCAGCTCTCATCCCCCCCATGTGCACATCTCTCATCCCCCTCCCCATGTGCATCTCTCATCCCCCCACATGTGCAGCTCTCACCACCCCCCCATGTGCAGCTCTCTCATCCCCCACATGTGCACCTCTCTCATCCCCCTCCCCCACATGTGCACCTCTCTCATCCCCCTCCCCCACATGTGCACCTCTCTCATCCCCCTCCCCCACATGTGCACCTCTCATCCCCCTCCCCCCATGTGCACCTCTCTCATCCCCCTACCCCCATGTGCATCTCCCATTCCCCCCCCATGTTCATCTCCCATTCCCCCCCCCATATGTGCATCTCCCATTTCCCCCCCCCCCTCCATATGTGCATCTCCCATTTCCCCCCCCATATGTGCATCTCCCATTTCCCCCCCCCATATGTGCATCTCCCATTTCCCCCCCCCATATGTGCATCTCCCATTTCCCCCCCCCATATGTGCATCTCCCATTCCCCTTCCCCCCCATGTGCATCTCCCATCCCCCCCCCCCCCATATGTGCATCTCCCATTCCCCTTCCCCCCCATGTGCATCTCCCATTTCCCCCCACTCCTAGTTAATTGTATTTAAAAAAAAAAAATAAAACTTGTTATACTTACCCCCATGCGATCCCTGCAGAATCCTGGCGCTCGTCCAAATCGCTGACACCAGGTTCTCCTGACTTCCGGTCATGTGACGGCGCGGTCACATGACCGGAAGTCAGGGGAATCATAAAGGCGCTGCCGCAGCAGAGCAGCGCAGCGCTGATGTACCGGACCCGGCGCTTAGCATGGGGCCGGGGGCCCCATGAGGAGAGAGACGCACAAGAGGGGGGGCTCCGAGGGGGCCCCTACCGGCCGGGCCCCACACTGGAGTCAGGGCAGACATGCCCTGATGGCGGCCCTGCTGGAGGCTGGAGGGGCCCCCTCTCCCTCGGGGCCCCCGTTCAATGAACCGGCTGCACGGTCGGTAGTTCCGCCCCTGAGTCTGAGATGATACTGGCTGTCTTATCATGTTTCTATCCATTTTTTCAATGATTTATAGTGTATACCAACGTGAGCAGATTTTTGCCTGGACTAGCCCTTTATAGCTTTAGATCTAGTGTAACTCAGCTACATTATTTTGCCTCCCTCCATTGGCGGTTATTGCTCACCCTGTTTTTTTGTATTTTTATTTTTTGTATGATTAATTGTACTAATAAAATTACTGTTTTTATATGACTAGAATCTCTTTTTATCCTGTTGCATTTCAATCAGTTTGCCAGGGATTATGTATTGAATATTCATCTGAACTATGGCCGACCATCAAACTTTTTTTTTTTTGCTTTTGTATGTGTGATAGGATTTTCATCTGTATTTATTGTCGCGCCATTTATAACGAGCAAGAACTCATAGTTGGTTACGGTTAATTACAAAATAGCATATAATACTAATATTTGAATATTATGCCTAAAACCTAATTTCCTAACTGTCCTATTTCCCAGCTGCGAGGCTAAACAATGCGATTGTGCTTCTGTCTTCCAGCTGCGTGGTTGATGAGATGGATTTTTCAGCCATGGAGTTAGATGAAGCTCTCAGGAAGTTCCAAGCTCATATACGGGTCCAGGGAGAAGCCCAGAAAGTGGAGCGACTCATTGAAGCCTTTAGGTACGCATTCGGTATTCATTGCACATTCGGCTCTATGGGCTATATTCCTATTGAGGTATATACAGAAGGGTGCGATGTTTGCAGAGCCGTCACGTAAGGAATGCAGAATATGTGAGCTGCACACAGTTAAAGATTTAAGCTTCACTAAGCTCTTGCAGTTTGACTTAAGCAGAGTCAGATGGTCATGGCTCGGCCGCTTGGAATTTGAACAGCATGTGTGAAAACACTAGGGAGGGATGAGCTGTCCCTGGAAATAAAGTGCCTGCCTCTGAAGGTCACGGATGATGAATACATTTCAGGGGCTGATCTCTACTCTCGCATGAAGAAGAGCACTGAACTGCAGGCGGTCACTGTAAACAGTCTCAGGAGAATAAATTGTTTTTATGCGCCTAGTATGAAGCCACGAACCGCCAATAAGGACATATGTGAAATCATCACCCCAAGACGGAGCGATCTGGGCTTCCTTGACTCCAGTTGGACAACCTGAGTGTATGTTCTTCCAGATGCTCTACCACCATGTGATGCGTCCCCAACTAGCCCACCAGCAGCTGCCGATGTTACAAGCATTCATAAGATATGCCCATCACACGGCACCCACCATCTGTAAATTGTGCAGTACGGTAATAATCATGTTCTCAATTTTATAGGTCACTGGTAAGAAATGGAAACCAATCAGACGGGAGCATAAATGGCAGACAGAGGATCCCGTTAGTCTGAGGTCTAAAACATTAGCTCGACTAGTTTACCACTTACCACTAATTTTAGAATTTGAGTGCCAACCTCGACTGGCATCGACTTTAGACAGCACCTATAATTGCTGATGGGCTGGCTTCATGGTAAAGGTGCCCATACAGCCAAATGAGTGGTCGTCCAACAGGTATCTCTCTTGACGCCAGCTATACACTTGCTTGCTCTTTTTGGCCAAGTGGAGAGTAAGCCTGTCAGGAATTCTGTTGCCATCTACAGTTTGACCACTAGTGGCTGCTATTGTTCACTTTAATAATTGTGCTGCAGTTTCACTCCTTACCACTGGAGGCTGCTGTTGTGTTCTGCAATTGCCCTTTACTAAGATGGTAGATTCTGAACCTTGGAATCCATCTTGTTTCCTGTTTGGGCCTACTTAAAGCCACATGGATCTCTCACTCATTGCTTGAGTATTGTGTCTAGCAGTTAGCTTAGCTTCAGTGTCCATCTCCTGAACGTTCTTACCCAGTCTGTTCTAATTTATCTAAGGATTGTTTCCTACAGCTCCTTGCTTTCTCCAAGAACTTCTACTTCCGCTTGCTGTTCCTGCTTGTACTCCTTCAGCCACTGGTTTCCAGCAGTACTACTCCAGTGTCGTAACAAAGCCATTGCTACATACAGTGCCTACAAGTAGTATTCAACCCCCTGCAGATTTAGCTGGTTTGATAAGATGCAAATAAGTTAGAGCCTTCAAACTGCAAACGAGAGTAGGTTTTATGAACAGAAGCATAAATCTTACAAACCAAAAAGTTATGTTGCTCAGTTGAATTTTATTAAATTTTAAACATAAAAGTGTGGGTCAATTATTATACAACCCCTATGTTTAATATTTTGTGGAATAACCCTTTTTTGCAATTACAGCTAATAATCGTCTTTTATAAGACCTGATCAGGCCGGCACAGGTCTGTGGAGTTATCTTGGCCCACTCCTCCATGCAGATCTTCTCCAAGTTATCTAGGTTCTTTGGGTGTCTCATGTGGACTTAATTCTTGAGCTCCTTCCACAAGTTTTCAATTGGGTTAAGGTCAGGAGACTGACTAGGCCACTCCAACACCTTGACTTTTTCCCTATTGAACCAGGCCTTGGTTTTCTTGGCTGTGTGCTTTGGGTCGTTGTCTTGTTGGAAGATGAAATTACGACCCATCTTAAGATCCTTGATGGAGGAGCGGAGGTTCTTGGCCAAAATCTCCAGGTAGGCCGTGCTATCCATCTTCCCATGGATGCGGACCAGATGGCCAGGCCCCTTGGCAGAGAAACAGCCCCACAGCATGATGCTGCCACCACCATGCTTGACTGTAGGGATGGTATTCTTGGGGTCGTATGCAGTGCCATCCAGTCTCCAAACGTCACGTGTGTGGTTGGCACCAAAGATCTCGATCTTGGTCTCATTAGACCATAGAACCTTGAACCAGTCTGTCTCAGAGTCCTCCAAGTGATCATGAGCAAACTGTAGACGAGCCTTGACATGACGATTTGAAAGTAAAGGTACCTTATGGGCTCGTCTGGAACGGAGACCATTGCGGTGGAGTACGTTACTTATGGTATTGACTGAAACCAATGTCCCCACTGCCATGAGATCTTCCCGGAGCTCCTTCCTTGTTGTCCTTGGGTTAGCCTTAACTCTTCGGACAAGCCTGGCCTCGGCACGGGAGGACACTTTCAAAGGCTGTCCTGGCCGTGGAAGGCTAACAGTAGTTCCATAAGCCTTCCACTTACGGATGATGCTCCCAACAGTGGAGACAGGTAGGCCCAACTCCTTGGAAAGGGTTTTGTACCCCTTGCCAGCCTTGTGACCCTCCACGATCTTGTCTCTGATGGCCTTGGAATGCTCCTTTGTCTTTCCCATGTTGACCATGTCTGAGTGCTGTTCACAAGTTTGGGGAGGGTCTTAAATAGTCAGAAAAGGCTGGCAAAAGAGATCTTTAATCCACACATGTGAAGCTCATTATTCTTGGTGCCTGAACTACTTCTTAATACTTTAGGGGGACCAAACAGAATTCTTGTAGTTTGAGGGGTTGAATAATAAATGACACTCTGAATTAACTTTTTACGTTTTAAAAAAAAAAAAAAAAAAAAAATTTGCTGCAGTGCATTTCCCACTTCCAGGCTGATCTACAGTACAAATGTCACAATGCCAAGTTAATTCCGCATGTGTCAACCAGCTAAATCTGCAGGGGGTTGAATACTACTTGTAGGCACTGTACATCTAATGGCGGTTTTTAATACAGGGAGAACCAAAAGCTTGGGCAGTTAAGTTCAGCATGTACAATCCTTCTCGCATCATCTTTTAGAGGAGAGTCAAAAGGCCCATCTACACATTAGACAAAAGTCAGTCCTGCTCATTGATATCAGCCAAAATTGAATGGGCATAGTGGTCTCCCAAATCTTCCCCAACAGATAATGTCAGGGGAGAGAAGGATCAACCCATTGGAATTTCAGCATCGATTCTACAGTTTGGCGCCGAGATAAACCTCTGTCTCTGACAGCGCATCTCTCATAGAGCTTGGCCGATCTGAGTGTTGTTGTGTATGGCAGAATCAGAGAAGATGGCTGTTGGATGAACAGTCATCCGGCTGATGGTTATTTAATATGTAAGGGGGCCTTTAGATGGTTGGCTATTCCCACTGAAATCATCAGATTTTCAGTGTATGAATTTTGGATACTAGGTAGACTTGGTGAGGCCTCAATTACCTTAAAGGGGTTGTCTAGTGAAAATAAGTTTCACCACAGGATAGGTGATAAAATAGTGATCATTGGGAGTCTGACTACTGGGACCCGCAATGATCGGCAGAATGAGGGCTTTTTGTCCCAGACAGGGCACTTTTATCACCGTTACAAAACAGTGGGTAAGAAACCCAATAGCTGCTCCATTCATCCTCTTTGGGGCTGCTGGAAAAATCCAAGCACAGTGCTCGGCAGCGCGTTAGGTAATATATGGAGAAACGATCCAGGATGTGCACTGCTACTCTGTTCTAATGGGGATAAAAGTTCTCCCTTTTTCCAATCCGAGCAGGTCCCAGCGGTCTTAGACACTCCGATCATTAAGTTACCACCTACTTGTTTTCACCAGACAAATCCTTTAACACTCTGAAAGAACATGCAGTATATCATTTTGATATCTTGCTTGGCAGAAGCTGCATTATCCATAATTATTAGAGCGCCTGAAAAATGTTATCCTTTTAAGAGCATTTGACTAAAATACCAGAATTACATCCGTAATGCTCAGCCAAATAAGAGCTCCTGAAAATTACCAGGTCTCTGCATCCAGCAGAAGTAAATCCTGCACTTACTTTCATTTACTGACTCTTCTCCTTTTTAAAACCTGACTGTGCACTAAAGAAGTTCCAGATTTGAGAGCCGCTAATAATCATTTTCATGAATGGTATGTTTCCTGTACGTTTTACTTCCTCCTGAGATATTCACTTTTGAATGGCCCGAGGCTCGGGGGGCTTACTGAAGAATACTTGTCTAATGAGATAAATACATGATGTGCTCATATGTTTAATTCTCAGTGGAAGCAGCTCTGATAGTGACATTCTGAGCAGACTGATATACTAATGAGATAAATACATGATGTGCTCATTTGTCTTCTCAGTGGAAGCAGCTCTGATAGTGACATTCTGAGCAGACTGATATACTAATGAGATAAATACATGATGTGCTCATATGTCTTCTCAGTGGAAGCAGCTCTGATAGTGACATTCTGAGCAGACTGATATACTTTCCTTCATTAGCGGTCCTAGTGTTGAGCACATATACGCCAAACTCACCAATTTTATTGGGAACAGTTCTCCTCATAATGTCCTAACTCTCCGACTAGAGGAAAGAAGGATCAGCCATGATTACATGTAATATGGCCTACTCCCCTACTAGCTTTTAGGAAGTGTCTTGGTTAGTTCATGATGGTCTGATCTTGTATTACAGCCAGCGGTATTGCATCTGCAACCCCGGGGTTGTCAGGCAGTTCCGGAATCCAGACACCATCTTCATCTTGGCATTTGCAATCATCCTCCTCAACACTGACATGTACAGCCCCAATGTAAAGCCCGAGCGAAAGATGAAGCTGGAGGATTTTGTGAAGAATCTAAGAGGTAACATTTAGTAACTTTTGATAGATAGATAGATAGATAGATATATAGATAGATAGATAGAGAGACAGACAGACAATATCTATCTATCGTATATCTATCTATCCATGCATCTATCTGTCTATCTTTCTATCTATTATCTATCTATTATCGATCCATCTATCTATCCATCCATCTATCTATTATCTATCTATCTATTATTTATATATCTGTCTATCTATTCATCTATCTATTATCTATCTATCTAATGTCTAGCTATCTATCTATTATCGATCCATCTATCTATTATCTATCTATCTATCAATCTATTATCTATCCATCTATCTATCCATATATCTAAGCAAAAAATTGGAACAGCACCATATAGTTTAAATCCTGGGTGCAAGGCGCCCAAGCAAATATTCGTTTTGTAGTAATAATAGCAATAAAAAGCAGGCAGCACTCCAAAAACTTTTTCAGTGAAAAAAGTGGACTTTATTAGCCCATATAGTGTGGCAACGTTTCGGCTGAAATCCTTTCTCCATTTTTTATTGTTATCCATCTATCTATCTATCTATCTATCTATCTATCTATCTATCTATCTATCTATCTATCTATCTATCTATCTATCTATCCATATATCTATCTTATCTATCTATCCCTCTATCTATCTATCTCTCTATCAATCCCATCTCTATCTATCTATTATCTATCTGTAAAGTACTACTCTGTTTAAATATCATGCCACAGCTATTAGAGGTAGATGAAAGGGATAGATAGATAGATAGATAGATAGATAGATAGATAGATAGATAGATAGATAGATAGATAGATAGATAGATATGAGATAGATAGATGTACATTTTGTCTGTTTGTGTATTTGTCTAAGACCATAAGTGACTAAAAATCTCTTATGAATAATTAACAGTCTAAAGACCAGGCTCAACTATACAGGATAGGTGCCAGGAACACAACGTAATCCAAATATGCAAAGAAATAAGGTTCCGGCACTCAAAAATAATGTAGATAGTCAGATAGTTGCAATTTCAAACATAATTTCCTTTAATGGTTCTTCGTTGAATAATGGCCCAACGTTTCAACCCCTTCGGGGTTTTCATCAGGGGCTTCAAGTAAAATAGTGTTTACATGTGAACAAAAAGGACAAAAAGTGCAGGTATTAGTGCTAGTTACATACACATTAATGTGACTAGAAAAACATCAATATATATGCAATGTGACCCTGAAGGGTATATTCTAGTAAATACAATATTGAGTAGACTGCAAAAAGAAAATGCAAGAGTCCAAAAATAATAAACATATTGGAAAAAGTTCTGTAGTCTTCATTAAGGACCAATAACATCGGCTCATAGAATACATGTAACAGAGACTAGTTATAATGTCTCCAATGGTAACAAATAATGAAGACACTAAGGACAAACAAGAAAACAAGGAAAAACGGAAAAGAGATAGAAAAAGAGATAGAAAAAAGAGAGGCGAGGAGAGGGGGGAACATGTATATTAAAATGATGATAGGTACCCTGGGTTTATGTAATTTAAACCATGAAGGATGAATAATCCTCAGGATCAGTATCCGGCAGCTGGAAAAGTAAAATAGAAATAAAGAGCAATAGAATTTATTGCAGGTTCAGGAGTAGATGTGAAGTAGGAGAGGAAAAAATAATTTTAAATACCAAAATTACGTGTTATATGAGTTCCCAAGGAATGGGGAGATTGTTCCTGGTGTTGTTGCCAGGGATTGTGGAGGAGGGATGTCCTGCCAATCTGTCAATACACAGTATATTGCAATATAAGATATGTGCTAGTCCAGATGACCAAAGACCCCCCAAGAATGGAGCCCTATAATGTAGGAGTCCTACCTGTGTCCTGTACGAGGTGACTGTAGTGTGTCTGTTGCTAGTCTGGCTATAAATAGCCAGCGCGCGTGTATTACTTCCTGTTTCCTGTCTGTTGGAACGCAAGTTCCTGTTGTGTGGAACGCGCCATCGCGCATGCGCGAGACGCTTACTTTCAGACCAAGTGTGATTGTGGAACGCAAGCTATGCATTCCACTGCGTGGTTGATATGGAAGATCAGTGCATAGTGTAGATAGCGGTTTCCAAGGACAAACGGAGGTACAGATGAGTTATCTAATGTTCAGCACTGGTAGAACGGATCACAAAGGGATAACTATTAAGGAATAATAGAGAATAAAAAAATATTAATAATAATGAGAGGGGGAGGAGAGGATAACGGAAGAGATCAGGAGAAATAATATATCAGCAGGAGACAAGAATATTACAGAAGGGATTGTCCTTTTGTCCAACCCTATCCTTTGACCCTTTCACCTTAGATTTAGAACTAAGACGTTTCTTTCGGAATCTTAGGCTTAAGGTTCATTTTTCCACAAAGGATGATTCTCCTAGTCATTCTTCCTCTGAACAACAGACAGAATTACTGTCACTAAATGAATTAAGCCTTAAGATTCCATCAAAATTTAATCCTCCAAAAATTTACCATCCAGTGGAAACATATATCTCACTGGTGAAAAGGGACATTGAACAATTGAAGACTAAGGTCTCTCTAGTGGTATGTTTCCCCTCCGCATGAATCTCAGTGGAGAGGAGAAACAGGCCCTACATGCACTTACTTCTAACAACCAAATCATCATAAAGCCAGCGGACAAAGGGGGCGCGATAGTGGTCATGGACCGCTCTTACTATATTGGAGAAATCGAGGGACAACTTAGTAACCCTGATATATACACTAGGGTTCCACACAACAGGAACTTGCGTTCCAACGGACAGGAAACAGGAAGTAATACACGCGCGCTGGCTATTTATAGCCAGACTAGCAACAGACGCACTACAGTCACCTCGTACAGGACACAGGTAGGACTCCTACATTATAGGGCTCCATTCTTGGGGGGTCTTTGGTCATCTGGACTAGCACATATCTTATATTGCAATATACTGTGTATTGACAGATTGGCAGGACATCCCTCCTCCACAATCCCTGGCAACAACACCAGGAACAATCTCCCCATTCCTTGGGAACTCATATAACACGTAATTTTGGTATTTAAAATTATTTTTTCCTCTCCTACTTCACATCTACTCCTGAACCTGCAATAAATTCTATTGCTCTTTATTTCTATTTTACTTTTCCAGCTGCCGGATACTGATCCTGAGGATTATTCATCCTTCATGGTTTAAATTACATAAACCCAGGGTACCTATCATCATTTTAATATACATGTTCCCCCCTCTCCTCGCCTCTCTTTTTTCTATCTCTTTTTCTATCTCTTTTCCGTTTTTCCTTGTTTTCTTGTTTGTCCTTAGTGTCTTCATTATTTGTTACCATTGGAGACATTATAACTAGTCTCTGTTACATGTATTCTATGAGCCGATGTTATTGGTCCTTAATGAAGACTACAGAACTTTTTCCAATATGTTTATTATTTTTGGACTCTTGCATTTTCTTTTTGCAGTCTCCTCAATATTGTATTTACTAGGATATACCCTTCAGGGTCACATTGCATATATATTGATGTTTTTCTAGTCACATTAATGTGTATGTAACTAGCACTAATACCTGCATTTTTTGTCCTTTTTGTTCACATGTAAACACTATTTTACTTGAAGCCCCTGATGAAAACCCCGAAGGGGTTGAAACGTTGGGCCATTATTCAACGAAGAACCATTAAAGGAAATTATGTTTCAAATTGCAACTATCTGACTATCTACATTATTTTTGAGTGCCGGAACCTTATTTCTTTGCATAAAAATCTCTTATGGACATGACCATTTGGAAATTGAACCATAAAAGTTGAAGCCATAACTAGTACTGATATTTTATGGGACATATAACTAGTCCAAAGAAGGGAGTAGTAGTCCAGCTCCACGATCATGGGGGTTGCTTTATTCAAGTGTGGATGAGTACAAAAATCAGTACTCATCTGAAACGGGTCGATGTTTTATCCATATCTATCATGATATTGTAACTTTGCATAGCCAGTACGGATATTTTATGGGCGACATAACTAGTAGGGATATTTTTATGAAAATGATATCATTCATCCTGATATTCCGCTGGTCCTCTGAAGTATAAAAAGCTAAATCACCTTTGTAATAATAAGGAATCCCCTTCAGTGCATAGTGTGAGTTTTATATACTTCTGGGTAATTAAACATTGAAGTCCAGGATGACTGGTAATGAATGCAGAACGAGTAACTGTGCGGATATCATTTTCTCACTGATCCAACTATCCAGAGAAACAGGGTTGTGGTGCCTGGGCTAATTGTCTATTCAGTACCTGCTTGCCCATCCCTGAAAAACAAGGATATGTATGATCATTGTCCTTGGCTTTGACCTTGCAGAGACATCAGCAATAGCAAGCTGTAATGTGTGGTCCTTTAGTAATGAGAACTGTCACTGTCTGCAGGTGTGGACGATGGTGAGGACATCCCCCGGGAGATGCTGATAGGCATTTATGAGCGCATCCGTAAGCGTGAACTCAAGACTAATGAAGATCATGTATCTCAAGTTCAGAAGGTTGAAAAACTTATTGTAGGCAAGAAGCCGGTGAGTTACTGATTAGTGCTCAGTCAGTATGCAGTGCACATAATAATATGCTGCCGTGTACTACTGGGATTAGCTCCTGATATTTTAAATGGCCTATACAAGTAAAGTAAGGCTACATTCACACATCCGCTGCGCACATCCTTGTGATGTCCATTGCTTTCTCTCACAGCACACAGACCCACACACCATACACACATGTGATTTTAATATGGATCCATGTGACCGATCTGTGAGACTCAGAAGATGTCCTATTCTCATCCGTTTTGCAGATTAGACTCGGCCATTAAATGGCTTTCACAAAACTTTGCATAAATCAACAGTACAGTAGAATATAATAAACTTTGAAATAGGTCTTATCAGAGAAACTTGCTTCCTTCCCCTCTTATCAGCCTCTTTCCTCTCACCCTACTTCCGGAACTTATCATCCACTATCTACAAAGCCTATTATAACCTACGGAGAGTGGAGGAAGATTGAGGAGCAGGGAGAGGAAACAGGTAGAAGTAGACACAGAAAGATAATGGTGAGCTTTCTAACAAGTCTTTTACTTCACCCCAGTGCTGAATAAATAACAACACTGATCACTATTACTGTATAATTTCCTATGTGCTGCTTGTCTCTGTGTGCTAAAAAATGGAATAAAGATTAGGACTTCCTCTCTGTGCATAGGGTTGTGTATTGGAGAGATCACAGCAGTTCATCTCTACCCACTAGCTCAGAGTGGCATGTAGATTAGGGATAAAGACTGCAGAGGGGAAAACTGGTGAAAATGGGGGATACAAGTTATATAATGGCCAGAAATTATGTTATTCCTTATGAACAACACATGACAGCTTATTCTGAATAGTTACTTAAAAGTACGGTTACCCTTTAAAGTCTATGAGGATCCATTACATGGATTAAAGGGAACCTGTCATGTCAGTTGGAGCATGTAAACTGCCCCCAAGTTGTTGCTAGTGATGCAATATGCATCACCAACACGCTTTTTGTATTAAAATCGGTGCTGTAATCTTTTGTAAAAATCACTTTATGTACTTATATCTTACTTGCTCGTTTAATCATAGGGGTGTTCCTTTCTTTATTCAGTCCGGCTTGTCCTGCCCACTCAATTTGAATTGCCCCCATTGTGCGCCGACGTCACATAAATAGGCTTGCTTTGGTCACACTGATGCTGTGATCCACGGTTGCGCAATGTGTATTGAACGGCACGTCGCCGCGCGTGCACAATGATGATCGGTCCCAGTGTGTGCACAGTGATGATCGGCCCCAGCGTGTGCGCAGTGACATCGGCCCCAGCGCATGCTTAGTGATGATTGCCTCCAGCGCGTGCGCAATGATGATCGGTCCCAGCGTGTGCACAGTGATGATTGCTCCAGCCCGTGCGCAGTGATGATCGGCCCCAGCGCGTGCGCAGTGATGATTGCCCCCAGCGCGTGTGCAGTGATGATCGGCCGCAGCGCGTGTGCAGTGATGATCAGGCCCAACGCGTGCGCAGAGACGATCGGCCTCAGTGCGTGCGCAGTGACGATCGGCCCCAGCGCGTGCGCAGTGACGATCGGCCGCAGCGCATGCGCAGTGAAGATCAGGCCCAACGCGTGCGCAGAGACGATCGGCCCCAGTGCGTGCGCAGTGACGATCGGCCCCAGCGCGGGCGCAGTGACGATCGGCCCCAGCGCGGGCGCAGTGATGACCGACCCCAGCGTGGGCGCAGTGATGATCGGCTCCCGCGCATGCGCAGTAGTAATCGGCTCCCGCGCGTGCACGGGAGCCGCTTGTCTCTGCGCACGCGTGGGAGCCGATCATCGCGGCAACGCGCAGCCGTTCAATACACATTGCGCTAGTGTAGATCACTGCATCAGTGTGACCACAGCAAGCCTATTCATGTGACGTCGGCGCACACCGAGGGCAATTCAAATTGAGTGGGCAGAACAAGCCGGACTGAATAAGGAAAGGAACACCCATAAGACTAAACGAGCAAGTAAGATATAAGTACATAAAGTGATTTTTACAAAAGATTACAGAACCGATTTTAATGCAAAAAGCGTCACTTGCATCACTAACAACAACCTGGGGGCAGTTTACACACTCCAACTGACATGACAGGTTCCCTTTAAAAAATGAAGACATCCTTTGTACTTCAGAGATCCATCAAAGTTTCATCTGTTTTTCACTGATCCATTGTTAAGAGTCAGTGGATAAATAAAAGTTCACACAGTCTACCTGCTTCAGTTTTTAAAACCGAATGAGAAAAAATTAGATGCAACAGGGAAGCAAAACAGAACACACATGGAAGAAAAATGGTCCTTTTTACACTGATGTAAAAATAGACGCGGGCGTGTCATTGTAGATTAATAGATAAATGTGGATAAATAGTTTAACACATAAGTTATTAATAGACAATTTACTTTACAATTATATGTGACTTTAGTGTCCCTGAAAACGAGAGGAAGATGTTTTTTTTCCATTATTATTATAATTTTATTATATCTCCAGAAAATGAGGTAAGTCAATATTTTTATCATTTCCTGTGGATAGAAATAAATACTTTTTTTTAATTAAAATCAACTTGTATATGTTTTTTTTTTAAATTGAAGGGGTGCCGAAAGTGAATGTCTACAGCCATAAATGTAAATGATAGCATTTTGGTGGTTTGCAGCCCCCTCTAGGGGGCGCATGTTTCTGGTATTAAACTCCATTGCAGTGAAGTTGGTAACTTGCTCTAACTTTTAGTTCCAATAATTTTATAAATGTTGGCCAAGAGTAGGGAGTGTTCTTAAAAATAAAAAGACTGGTTGAATCCCCTGACGTTCCAGCTCTGCCTCTGTTGGTGGTCGCAGCTGACCAATGATGTCCCATCCATCATTCAGGTGACCACAGCAGCCAATTGTTTGGTTTGATTGTGATGTTTACTCACTTGGCTTATGAGTTCTGGGGCCAGTGATGGGCTGCAGCGGTCATTTGAATGACCAGCCTAAACCAAAGCAACAGAGGGGGATTCAAGGGATAAGCAATGCTTATTTCTTTGTTTTATAACATTCCCTACTCTTGGCCAACTTTTTTCAAAAATTTAGAAAAACTCTTTGGACAATGGAGGTCAGAGATTTTGAGCAGTGTAGCAGAATAAGAAATGATTCAACAAAGAGTTTTAGAACTAGCAGTAAAATGGTTTTATACTGTGAACTTTCCAAAAATGTCCTTAAAGGGTTTCCCCCACTACTATTCCAGTAAATCTTAATGAACCACTGGTGTTCAAAGAAAAGAATAAAAACCATGTTCACACTCCAGAGAGCCACTGCTTTTCTGTAATCCATACTGTATCCCCCGCAAGAAAATCTAATCTTTGGGTGGGAAGGGGTATCATGTGACCACTGCAGCCAATTAGTGGCTGCAGCCTTCAAATTCCTCCTGGACAGGAGGATGCTGTTCAGAAAGGAAGGAATGGCTATTCTGGAGAGTCAGTATAGTTTTTTTTTACTCCAGGGACCCATTAAGATTTATTATAATAGTAGTGGAGAACCCCTTGAAAAAATAACTACCCAACTCATCTGTTTCACTAACCAGTATTATATTAATCCACATGGGGAGTAAGTAATAAATGTTAGAACGCTAGCCGTCCTCTGGTATCTCCATCACCCTGATCTCCTTAACCTCCGTCACATTTACAGGAGATATAAAAACAGCCAAGCACTCTCCCTCCACGCTTTCTATATCTCCCATAAAGATGTATATTTCAGTCTCATCATGGGCAACATACAATTTTTCCGGCCCCCCAGCGACCTAAGATTTATCACCTTTTCACTGAATAATTAATAAATATTGATAGAGGGGTTATGACAAAATCTGTAGCATAGTTAATAAACATTGGTCATTAAATGGAATCTGTCACCAGGTTGTTGCTATGAAATCTGACAGCAGCATGATGTAGAGGCAGAGACCCTGATTCTAGCGATGTATCACTTAGGTTACTGGGTGCAGCAGTTCTCATAGAATCACACTTTTCTCTGCTGCAGATCTAGCAGAGCTCTGAATGCTGAGCTGTGTATAACCCCGTACCCACCACTGATTGGCTGCTTTTCTGCTAATCAGTGCTGAGGGCGGGGTTGGACAAGGGGGACAAGACACTTAGTCCTCTAGTGATAATTTCCTGCTGATAAAACACTGATTGTATGAAACAACAAAACACAACCACAGGCCTGGAATCAAAGTCTCAGCTCCTACATCATGGTGCTCTCAGATTACATAGCAAAAACCTAGTGACAAATTCTCTTTTAAGGGACATTTGATCCCATGACGCCCAGGACCACCCCATCCCTGGTCTGGAAATTCAATTCATGGGCAGGGTTTGTGTAAACCTTGACCCTATTTGGATTGGGACAGCCACAAAATTGCCTGGACTGTTTTTGAAAGTGGCAAATGTGCTGTATCTGTGCTGCCACTGTCTGTTTGCTGAAGCCCTTGGCTATCAGTGTATCTGGTTTCTGTAATATTCCTATTTGTTGACTTATTATTGCTCAACTCTGATTATAAACCTGTGTTTAGTATCAAGCCTACGTGTGATTCCCAGCAACATATCCGTTACCCAGAGAAATCAGCCGCTTCTGGGGATGCAACGATAGACTTTGTTCTCTTTCTGTTTTTTTATGTTGTTTGTTTTTTTTTAATGTGTTGAAACCGATTTTATGATGTGTATAATAAATACCATCATCAGCATCTTTACATATCACAATAAAAGGATCATTTGTTTTATTGCTTCCTCCATATTATTGCCCTGTGAAGTGTCAGTGTTGCTGCAGTGACCGCATCCCTCAGGCCCTGTCTTGCGAACATCATTTTGCAGTATTAATATCACAAAGGCAAAGATGTAGGTTATTTTATAGGATCCCTGGAAATATCATTCCCTGGCCTTGCTTCTCGCAGCAGTAACTTCCCCAGGAGATCCATCAAATGATCCCATCATGAAACTTTTAGCTCATAAAGTCCGCTGCAATCTATTGAAACGCGTTAGTCCTTCACATGTGGTGTTGAAAGTTCTGAGATGAAAATGTGTCAAGTGTTTTTTTTTTGTCCAATTCTCCAGTTGGAGTTTTTCACGACCCGGTTGTGTTGTCACTGCATTTCCTTTGTTTTTATCTTATGTTATTTTTTTTTATTGCTAATGACTTTATGTGTGTCTTTTTACTGTAGATCGGATCCCTACACCACGGACTTGGCTGTGTAGGTATTCGTTTTGTTAACACTTTTTAGCTATACCCTACTAGATCTCATCTAAAGTGTATAATGTCTACCTTGTTCGGAAACTTTCCCCTTATAAATGTATGCTTAATACTGGAAATTTCTTCCCCCATATGTATGATAAAAATTGTTTTCTTTGCAATAATATCAGATCAGTGGTGGTATAACTTTTGGGCAAGATACAAAAATGATGTAAAAAAAAAAATTTCACCCTTATTGAAGCTAAAAAAAAACATCTCACCCTTATTGAGGCTTCTATAATTCTTGGCACGGAGAAGGCCACTCCAGCCCAATGTGGCACAGCGAAGATCCAGCTAAAGAAAGTCCTCCAGCCATATTCCAAGCCACATTGTGAAGTGGCCGTGAATGCTGCTCCTATTCATGTGAATAAAAGAGAACTGCAGTACCATTCACAGCCACTACACAATTTACGGAGCTCCTTTAATCAGTCGATCGGTGGGAGTACCAGGAGTTGGCCTCCCGCCATTCTGATGCTGATGATCAAAACTAAGGATAGGTCACCAATATTTCAGATAATGCCTTTAATGGAAAGTCTATAAAATATTGATTGGTGGTTTCTGGCCACTGATACCTTGGCTGATCCAGAGACGTTTTAGTCCTTAATGACAATGGAGGCAAAATGAAGCACCTTGTTCTTGGGATCAGTCATGGTTCTGACAGCCAGCCTATGTTGCATATTCAGATTTTTTTAGGGGGAGCCGTTTACATTAATCTCTATATATACAGCCCGTATGTAATTTATCTATACAGGGAGATGTACTGTATATCCATAGCTCAATGTACGTCATCCATAGAGTAAGCTGAATGGTGGCATTTTTAGTATTCGGTCATGTCAGCCATTTCTTGCAGTTCAGCAGAGCCTTTTCTGAGTCACAAAATGCAAATGGATAGGTCTTTTGCATTTTATTCATTGCAATACATGGTGATTGTATACATAGGAGTCCAGTGGGCGGTCCTATCAGTGATTGACAGTCTTCTCTGTACTGTGCATGCAGAACTACCTGCCAATCACTGAGTAACACCGCCCACTGGACCCATATACATTCAAACACTGGGGATTTCAATGAATAAAAACCAAGTTATACTAATTCTTTCCCTTCATAAACTTATATATCATTCTCCTCAGCTTCTTGTACTCCATACCATATTAGCCACAGATCGGACGGCATGTACAACGAGACAGGTTCCGCTTAGCTTGTATTCCCTAAGGTCATACTCTGTGGCAGCCCACATTAGGTCTTATCACAGTGAAAATCCAGATTAAATCATAGGTCCATTAGGATTAATTATATTATTACAACTGTGTTAGGTTGCTTTACTACATGAGCATATTCTATAACTGGTTCCAGCACATTGGTGTCCTTAAAGAGGTTTTCCCAGTCTAAACATTGATAGCGCATTGCTAAGCTTTGCCATCAATGTCCAATTAATGGAGGTACAACCCTCTGACTCACACTTTATTAATCAAGCCAAAAGATCATTTCACCCGACGAACAAGTGTTTTGCTCTGTCGTTGAGTGATTGACAGTCTGTTTACACCGCTCAATTATCAGGAAGCGAGAGTTCATAGGACCTCACACGTTCCTGATCGATACCGTGTTAATGCACCCTAAAATAACGTCACCGGTGTCACTTTGTTTCCAGTTTTTTCAGAATCCACATGTTTGGCCCAGTAATCACATAAAGGTTATATAATGGCCCAACATCAACAGTCTGATATATATCCTCCAGAAAATGCAAAGTAGAGCCAACAGAAGCCAACTTTTTCTACATGTTGGACCCCAATCGAATGTTGGTGTCTTAGCTTATTTTTATTTTTTCATAGACAACCCTTGTAATTGGTAAAGGACTTCTGGATGTTTTTATGTTTGTTTTTGGAAATCTAATATGTCAGAATTGACTATATTTCTGCCCCACGTCTGTCACACATCACGGGATATTTTTGTATGCTCCGTTTATTAATGTGTCTGTTTTCATGTATTTATGTAGGTTCAGCAATAGGCTTTAATACGATTTAGAAAAATGTGACAATGATGAGATACAGGTTAATTTTCTCCACTGCCTGGGGAGCATCGAATATTACTAGTCAAAGTTCTCACATTGGAGAGGCCCTTTACTCTATAGGGTCATGATTTTTATTTGCATGCAGAGATGTAAAATTTAAGGCCAAACACTTTTACACCAGAAAACTGTCTCAAAAACGTTTGAAAAGTCACAATTTTTACGCATCTAAGGTCTGAAAACATGTCGTAACTTTTGCCATTTTCTTGCCCATTTTGGCCTAGCTTGGACATCACTGGGGTGCAGCATGGGCGTGACGCCACAGCTCATCTAATTCACCGTGACCTATGGGGGTTCTTACTCCAGACCATGGCTGAAGTAAGATTTCTGACGAGGCCTACGCCACTTGTCATATGAGCCTAATTCATTAAGAGTCATGTGCCTCGTAATGAATCAGGCGCCTCTGACTCCAACAAACCTCTTCATCAAGACCGGCTTGAAAATCACCAGTGTTGGTGAATCGGAGCCTAAGTGCTTTGGGTATGATAAAATCCAGATAGTGCTCATCCGGAGTGATCTTCAGCTGGAGGAAAGTCTGGGCTGGCTGATAGAGGATCATGAAGGTCAATGGTTTCACCATAGTTGCCCATTCCAGATATAGTCATAAGTGAATCTATTCTACCTAATAAAAGTTTTACTTTAGACCCATCTAACTTTTTGTTCACTTTTTGATCCATCATGATCTTCTGTAGTCCCATCATACTCATGCACGCTCAGTGTGGCAGAGCATGCATATATTGTACATTGGCATGAAGAGCAAAAGGATCACACATTGAAATTGAAAATGCCTGATCCTTCTCTCCCCTGATATCACCTGCCATGGGAGATGCCCAATCCTCTTCCTCCCTGACACAGGGAAAAGACAGGTTCTCCAAAAATCAGCAAGTCCATCTAACTTTAATGTGTATTCGGCCTTAACAATCATGACTTGATAATACCTTCCTTATGGATTCTGACCACCTCTTGAAAATGTTGCTTTTCTACCTACAGGTCCTTTCCTTACCGCATCGAAGACTGGTCTGCTACTGTCGTCTTTTCGAAGTCCCCGATCCAAACAAACCCCAAAAACTTGGTTTACATCAGAGAGAAATCTTCCTGTTTAATGACCTGCTAGTGGTAGGTATCGGGTTTAGGGCTCATGCACTTGGTCGTATTTTTGTTCCTAGTGCGCTCTGACAAAACATCGGATCGCACTCGGACCAACGTTACTGTATGGGGCCATGCACATGTCAAATTTTTTCCTCCGACCTAGGTGGTCCGAGGACAAAATTGTTGCATGTGCGAGTTTGATATGATATTCGGATCACACTAAGCCAAGCAAATCAATGAGTCCGTGGAACCCATCGGACTGCACTCGGATGACATCTAAGTGCAGTCCGATTTCCACGGGCTGCCAGAATGGAGAACATGGAGAAATGTTTTTCTCTGTCTTCTCTTCCGACAGAATCAGATCACACTGTGCTGACACTCGGATCAGAGTGTGATTGATGTGATCCACCCTATTCCCTCAAATTAGAGATAATACGCTGGTGAGCACCTGCCTTAAGCGGAGTCTATCATTGGAAATCACGGATCAGACATCGTTTAGTCAGGATACCTTATTATTAATACCGATTGCCTGTAGGGCTCAGGAGGAAATATATACCGTATACTACTGGCTCCTATTTTCGGACGGATAGCAGTGTCAGTGTGCACACGACATGTTATTTGTACAGCTCGAAGCATTCAAAAACTGTTAAAAGTTTTATCACTATAAATTTGGAGCTTTCATCCTCTCCCAAAAATAGATTTGGTGATCAAAGAGATGAGGCGTCTTCTTAATCTATACACTTATGAAAGGCTTGCTGCCGGCATTATAAATGCAGCGTTGTAAAACTGCAGATAAACGGGAGAAGCAGGACGCTGGGTGTAAAACTATGACTGGGTTTAATACAAGGCACGTGCTTGTGTTCGGTAGGACTAACAATCATTAGACATTACATGACTACCTAGGTTGACAAAAAGCACATTAGGCCTCATTTATCAAAAGTTGCCCATAGCAACCAATCACAGCGCAGCTTTCATTTTGTAAACTGATCTTGTGAAATGAAAGCTGCTCTGTGATTGGTTGCTATGGGCAGCTTTTGATAAATGAGGCCTAATGTGCTAATATTTTTCTATGGGTAAAAATGACAGTTCTCCTTTTGCTCACTTTTGATAAATCTGCTCCATCAAGTATAAAGGCCTATTTTCATTTTCACTTTATGATCACTGGGGGTCCAACGTCTGGGACCTTCCCCAATCCTGATCATTTAAGCGGCTCAGCTCTTCTTCAACACTGTCCCTTTCAAATGAATCCTTCAGAAAGTTTTTTACTATGCAATCTGAAAGCAACATGATGTGGGGGCTGAGACCCTGATTCCAATGATGTGCCACTTACTAGGCTGTGTGTTGCTGTTTCAATCAAATCAGTGTTTTATCAGCAGGAGATTATCACAACAGGACTAGGTATCTTTTGCCTCCTAGTCCAACCACATCTCCACTACTGATTAGCCACATCCTGTCAATATATAAGGCACACAGAAAGCTGTCAATCAGGAGTGCGGACGGTGTTATATAGGGCTCAGCATTCAGAGAACTGCTAGATCTGCTGCAGAAAAAAACAATGATTGAATCAAAATGACAGCAAGAAGCCCAGTAACATCTCGCTGGAATCGGGGTCTCTCTTCCATATTATGCTACTCTCAGATTACATAGCAAAAACCTGGAGACAGATTCCCTTTCACTGGTCTCCCTGCATAGTGGCTCCTGACTGTGCAGGGAGCTGCGACGTTCACTTGAAAGGAGCCACTCTGCTGTCAATGGCCAGGAACACCCCATCACAGAGGAAAAAAACTATGATTTGGACAGAAAGTTGAAGAAGCTCTGTAGGTCATTCATTCACAGTATCAGTAGGGGCCTTAAATAATGGCATATTCTAGAGCTATACCATCACTTACTGGGATGGGATCACCCCTTTAATCCTTCCCATGCATTTTTATAGAAATGCTTAAAGTCAATGAAGCTGCAATCAGAGAACATGAAAAATAACAGTTCCTTTAGATAAAAACCAAACATATAGTTTTTGTTAAATGTTTTTCCCTGCAGTAGTCATTGATAGAGTACTCCTAGGAGAGGCAATCAATGTGTGGTCAGTGACAGCCCAACTCCTCGGACCACCAGTAAACACCAGAATCAATGGCGCTTGTGGAACGCTGCGGACCCTTCAGCATTTTTCTAGACAATGTGTTATGAATGCTCCTTAGCTACAGCACCAAAAAATTCCGAAAATACAAATCCGAACCTTTTAAAATTGACTTTAATGTAAGTTTCTTCAATAATTAAAACTGTTTCTTGATTCAGCATTTATTACGTCCTATTAATGTTAAGATTAAGGAATTTCGTTAACTTTTTGTTAATCCAATAAAGTCCACCAAACGGTAAATGTTCAATTATTAAATACTTTCTAGGTAACGAAAATCTTCCAGAAGAAGAAAAATTCTGTAACCTACAGCTTCCGGCAGTCATTCTCCCTCTATGGAATGCAAGTTATGCTGTTCGAAAATCAGTGTAAGTTTTACATTGACCCTTGTGAGCTGAAAATGGGGGCATCTTTTTGGAGTCATGTCAATAAAATTATAACCTGGATGTTGCATAGTATTTAAATGGGCTGTATAAGATAAAAAACAACTTCTGCTCTGGTCCACGGGTGCATCAAGAATTGCAACTATATACTGGCTTTCACATAATTTTTATTTCTGATCTTGGTGCCTTTTATGCTAATCCCTGGGCTCTGGATGAACACTATAGGCTCCGATCAACACTATATAGAGTAAAGTAGGACAAACCTTCAATTTTGGTGGATAGGCTCATAGTCTAATGTGTATGGGGGCCTCCTGACTCTGCCCCAACTGATGATGTCAAGAGAAAACGTTCCGGCACGTTGGATTTCCGAAAATCTATCATTTTATTCTGGCAGCAGCTCTCTCATAGAGAACATTGGCGCGCTCGGCTGAGTGTTCCTGTGTATGGAGGAATCGGGAGTGATAGCACTTGGCTGAACGTTTGATCAGATATGTAATGTATATAGAAGCTTCCCGCCTCTCTCTTGACCGGTGATGGTGAAGGGGAGAAGGATTAGCATGTCGGAATTCCAAAAGCCAATCCTTTTGTTCCGGGCAGAGATAAGTTGCTGCCAGTAACAGCTCTCTTATATAAAATATGAGTGATCGGCCGAGCACTCCCGTGTATGGGGGATTCGGGGAAGATAGCTGTCAGACAAATTTGTATGGGGGTCCTAAGTCCTACTATCTATTATACTCCATATTTGTGTATTTGACCCAGTGCCTGCAGGTTCTCTTTAACTTCACATTGCCCATAGGGAAGGGAGAGAATTGGTGAAGAAGGTCTCAGGTCAGGCTGTCTTCTGGAGGAAGAATGCAGAATGCTTAAAGGGAACCTGTCAGCAACTTTTAATCTCCCTATCCATTTATTTGTAGCCCTTTAAAGGATAAGCAAGGCAATCCCTTTTTGACTCCAAAGTACTGCTGAAGCAGTGAGAAATCTTGTTTTGAAGTTCAGTCTAGAAGTGCATTTGGTCGTGATGATGCACTTACAGCTGCTCAACCTCACTATGTACTCCGGTACTGTCAGAGCTAGTGATGAGCGAGTATGTTCGGTTAAGTCCTTTTGGCGAGTATGCTCGGGCGAGTACCGAGTATCTTCAGCGTCCTCGGTGATAAGTTTGAATCACTCCCGTGTGCATGATTTGTGACTGTTTGACATCTTTAATACATGTGAGGAATGCTTTTTTCTTAAGCATTCCTCACGTGTATTAAAGCTGTCAAACAGTCGCAAATCATGCACACGGGAGTGATTCAAACATATCACCGAGCACGCTGAAGATACTCGGTACTCGCCCGAGCATACTCACCGAAAGGGTTAACCGAACATACTTGCTCATCACTAGTCAGAACCCTTCCCTGGCTGATTGACAAGTCAATGGCCAGTGTACAACAGTAAATGACCTGTCAATCAGCCTGGGAAGGATGAAACTGTATCAGGAATACAGCGTGAGACTGAGGAGCTGTAAGTGCGCCATCTCGCCATAACGCACTTCCAGATTGAACTGCAAAAAGTGCAGCACTTTGGGGTCAATAAGGAATTGGCTTATATTTTAAAGGGCACTACAGTCACATAAATGGTTTTGGGGGGAGTAAAAGTTGCTGACAAGTTCCCTTTAATAAATGCACTAGCAATAGGAGGTAAAGCATTGGAAATTAGGGGGAATTTAGAGTCCGACGTAAAACTCAGATTTTGAGTTCTGTTTGGAGAGACCCTTTAAATATCAAACACTTCTTTTACATCCTGCAGTTTTCATCAATTAACACAGATAATTTTTCTTTTGCAGCTGAAATTGATACATTATTTGGTCGGTAATCGCCATCGTGTGCCTGCCCTTAGTTTATAGCTGTGCGGTTGCGAGGCAACCGTTCGGTCTACAGCACGGATGATAGAAAATGAGACAAATTCTTAAGAAGACAAGTGTGAAAGCTGTAAATTGTTCTGTAAATGTCAATTTGCACAACTCTTAAACAGCATTATTCACAAAAGCTTCAGCAGGTCACCGCAGTGCCGAGTATTTGTGGAGTCCATTAGGCTGCAAATGCTAAAGCGTCCTGGCAGGCGACTTGGTAGCCGGTGATGTGATTGTTTATAACAGTGGTCCTCCATACTAAGCCTCGCTTTTATTACGCCATGGTGACATTAATCATTGCCTGTCGCAATATTTATTTAGATTTCTATATATTCCTGTCTATGTTCATAACCCGCAAAATAATAGGACGGCTATTATATATTACCCGTGACCTTGTGCCGTAACACAAATAACAGCTTTATTTAGCACAATTTAGAGTTCTGGATATTTCGTATGGCGAATTCTATCTCACTGACAATTTACTGAGGAGAACATGAAATATTTTTCTCCTCTTCGACAGATCTCTCTTTTGAGATCCCGAAGTTATAGATGATACCGTAAGCCGTCATTATACCACATCTGCCGCCCCTTGGGGACATATGACAGATTTATGGGCATCAGATAATATATGATCATCAGCCAGGAATTAATACCGTGCTATAAAGTAACATTAATGTGTGCAGAAATAACATTATTATTTTTTTTACGCTCGAAGGAAGACTGTTACCTTATATTCCTAAAAATAAAAGCAGATGCCATTAGCTTCCGGCTCTCCAGAAAATTTCATGAATTACACAAGGCAGATTCATTTCTTCTGTCTTCGGTTTCTCAGGAACTGTCAGCTGTAATCAGTAGATAAAACAGGGATTGCGAAGAATAGAGAGTCTTTGCTTATTTCTGAATTCACTAAGAAATTCGGGAAAAGTTTATTTAAAGTTCAGTTACCAGGTCAAAAATTGGAATTTTTTTTGGTCTTATTGCTTGCTTGCTGCTCCCCTGAGTATTACTTTTTTTTTCTTTTTAAAATCCGTCATACGATTCCAAAGATATGGGACTTTTTTGGTACAAATTGTTATGATCCTTATAAAAGAGGGTGTGTCTCACGGGATAATTATACAGCGCAGCCTAAAGACACGCCCCCGAGGAGCCTGTGCGCCACGCCCGATTTGTCAAGACCATAAAAATTAGAAGTAAATAAAAAGGCTTATATCTCTGGAATCGTATGTTGGATTTAAACAAAACAAAAAGCTAAATACTCAGGGAAACGGGGAGAATAACATAAAAACAAAAACTGGCCACTTTTTACATGCTATTAAAGTGCCATTATATCAAAAGTACAATTGCAAATTGCTTGATCCAAACCACAGATCAGTTGCTAAAGGGGCCTTAGTGAAACGCGTTTTGTTTTTTGAGACTATAAATGACTGTATGTTTTACATCATCTGATGTTTGGATTGTCCTCTACTGGCTCTATGCTCTCATTTGATGTCCTGGCTTCTGATGGTATTTATATGGATAACCAACAGCTTTGTACAGTACTGTTTCAGCCCTTTGCAGTTTCATCTCATTATAATGCACAATTCCACCTGCTTTGGAGGTAGAAGTGGCACCTTCACCTCTTGGGTCCCTGCACAGGTTGAACCAAGGATATGTCCACCCCTGGACCATACATCCAAAACTTATACACAGATCTATTGCAACTATGCAAAAAAATTATAAAACTGAACATGAGGTTGTCACTTTAGCATTCTGATCTGACTGTATGAAGCCCACTGCCACGTCAAGGTACAGTGAACCTCTTAGTGGGCCGCTGACCATAAAGGTGCGGCATTGTGCGCCGACCACCGCCGAAGCAGTACAGCATCCGCAAGGGGGGCAACCCAGTACCCCACATCACCAATGCAGGAAGGTAAAGCCCCAATAGGTCCAGTTCACACCAATCCATAGGCAGATCATCACCATCACACCATATAGCACCGACCCAAGGTGAACAGACCAAAAAAAACCCCTAAGTTTCCACATGGTCTCAGACTAAAAGCTGAAAGCAAAAATAGATGTAAATTTCAGTCTCCTGCTAATTAAAACACCTGGGCCAAATGGGTGAAGTGCTGGTACATAAAAAGAGGGGACAGACCATGCAATATACCATAGAAAAAGACATGATCTGCATTTATGAAACTCACACATTGATGAAATTGAACACAAGGCTTAGTTTAACATCATGACCAGGCTGTATAACGCCCACTACCACGTCAAGGTGAACCTCTTCGTGGGTCCCTAACCTTAAAAGTGCAGCCACATGCACCGACCTCACTGTCCTTAAGGTCTAAGCCTTGCAAAAAAAAAAAAAAGAATCGAGATTGTTTTAGCAGTGTTTTCCTTTGATGGTTGTGCTACTGTACAGATATTACATTACGGACATGACGCCGAGCTTCACTGCCTGCTGTATTTCCAGATTAATTCATTGATTGTTACTCTTTGTTCACTTTAGACTACCCAAATGGCATCCGACTCACATCAGCAATTCCAGGAGCAGATATTAAAGTTCTCATAAACTTCAATGCACCAAATCCCCAGGATCGCAAGAAGTTCACAGATGACTTGAGAGAGTCCATTGCAGAAGTTCAGGAAATGGAAAAATACAGAATAGAGTGTAAGTACAAAGGTATATACATTCTGGGTATATAATGTCATACTGATTTCAGTGAAGCTACTCAGTAGAACAGTGAAGATCTACTGAATAAAAAAAATGGAAAACTCTATTTTAAGTATGGCCAAGAGGGACTAATGCAGAGTGTTCTACTGGCCCGAAGGACACATGTGGATTTTGGACTACTGGTTGACTAATATTCCTAAGCAAATCATGGATATTTAATCCTTGGGTGAATAAAAATAATTGCTAGATATTCAGCTAATGAAGGGGAAGCTGCCACTAGAATAATGCCCCTTAGATTACATGTCGGTGTTGCCAAATTTTGCCCACTTAATACCTTCTTGCACTACTAATCAGAAGGTGGGGTAAATAGCCTACACTATATGGTGGCCCCTTCTCACTCTCCTGACTCATGCTCGGTAGAAGAGACAGCGTCCATATCACTTATACTATCAATATGGCCAATCTAAAAATATAAAGAACCAAGACAAATGAAGAATCCCATCAGGATAGCTCAGATGCCAAGAGCGCTCCTGGAAAGGTGAAGATGCCGCATATGGTTGTTAGCAAATATGTTGTGCCTAAAAAAAAAAAGAAGAGAATTCAAGGTCGACTCCAGTTTTTGCAAAGACCAGTTTGGGCACTCAGGGTAAAATAATAATAAGTATTAATAAAGTTCAGGAAATATAGTGGATATTAATTTTAAAGGCTTTACACATTATTAAAATCCCAAACGATAAAACACTGACGCGTTTCATACACACAGTCTAGCGTGTACATGGATGTATAGGGGTGCATCGGTTGCATTCAGGCTCTACTTGATGATGAAGGTGGCGTACAATGTTGTATTGAAGCTCTAGCTTGGCATTGAATATGCAAATTGTCTCTTCAGAGAGGAAGAGGAGTTGAACTCTATAGCGCCACCTATTGAAAGTAGCAACCCTACAAGTCAGTATCGACCCTTTGATGATTTTAGGATAAAAGCCAAATCAGAATCTCAATTTGCAGACACTGTGTTTCGAGGTATTGCCCCTCATCAGTGCAAAGTATGAGATCTGATTTGGCTGGGTGAGAGACTAAGACTGGGATCTAAGGGGTAAGTTTTCTCCTTATGGAGAGTGACATGCCAGGTCTGGCATGCCAATATGAGGAGGCTTAAATGCGACCCTTTAATGAGCCTTGGAATATGAGTTAGGATAAAAGCCAAATCAGAATCTCAATTTGCAGACACAGTGCTTCTGGGTATTGCCCCTCATCAGTGCAGAGTATGAGATCTGATTTGGCTGGGTGAGATGCTAAGACTGGGATGTAAGAGGTAAGTTTTCTCCTTATGGAGAGTGACATGCCAGGTCTGGCACGCCAATATGAGGAGGCTTAAATGCGACCCTTTAATGAGCCTTGGAATATGAGTTAGGATAAAAGCCAAATCAGAATCTCAATTTGCAGACACGGTGCTTCTGGGTATTGCCCCTCATCAGTGCAAAGTATGAGACATGCCAAGTTTGGCACGCCAGTATGAGGAGGCTTAAACACCTTGCATGACATTGAAAGACTATTCTTGCCCTAATGCAGTGTGTCCTAAGGACGGGATCCTGTCAATGAAATCTGAGATAAAAATGCTTCTCGTTGTTCTGTATTGGATTTCTGTGAGTTGATAATGCAGCTCATTTTTCCCTTCTCCTCATTGTGTTTGCTTCAGCGGAGCTAGAGAAGCAGAAGGGAGTGGTGCGCCCCAGTATGTCTCAATGCTCCAGCTTGAAGAAGGAGTCTGGTAACGGCACGTTGAACAGGACATGTCTAGATGACAGCTACGCCACAGGCGAAGGACTGAAACGCAGCGCTCTCAGCAGCTCTCTTCGAGACCTGTCAGAAGCAGGTAAGAATGATTCTCGTATACCTGGTTATGAGCTTAATATACACAAATATGTATATTCGATATAAATATACCATCATTTGTGCTGTATACAGCCGTAACCCTTATATGAATATTTATTTGGTTTATTTGCTGTTTTCCTTTTTTTTTGCCTACTTGTTTTGACAATGAACTATTATAGATTACTATGTATACTTGCAGTGAAGACAGTGGAAAGCGTAAGTGGATTTGTAGACTTAGAAGCAGACAGACCCAGGTTCATGTAATGATCGCTTCATGTGTATCCTGTGCTTCCGTGTACCCGTGCATTACATTAGATGAATGAAATGGAGTGAAGCCCGTCTAAATTTATTTTTTTGCCTTCCAATGCTGTACTAGATATTGGCCCAGTTTTCTAGGTCTTTTAGCATTACCATCTCAAACTAGCTTTACTGCAGCACACTGACATTGAGCTGCTCATCCTCGGAGTCTACAAACACAAGACCAATGAAAACTGGATCGCTGTCTTTTATCAGCATTAGTATTCTGTTCATGAAGTTCTCCTTTTATAAAAATAAAAAAACCTCCTGGGTTAGTCCTATCACCGGGATAGCGGTGTAATATGAAACTTCTTTATGGTACACATTAAGCCATGCAGGAACACAATGTAACCTAAATAGAAAGAGTAGAACATCGCACACAGAGCCATAAACGTAGACGAATAAATCCCAAATTATAATTTGTGTATTAGCGTGATGTGAAACTCAGTAGCCTTGTTTTAAACATCTGCTTATTTCCTTGGATGGTAAACCTTGTAGCTTGCCTTGACCTTGTGAGCTGGAAAGTACCTTGTACCCATTACTAAAGCAATTCAGGCTCTTTGATGTAGTCGCCAACATGTACAAGTGCGGTATATTTGATATTGTCAATGGCAGGATACTGATCTACCCTCCATGCCGTGATTTTACAACCATCATCATTTTACAATATATCATTGACTCTTTCTTTCCATCGTCATCATCTTTACCAATCCATTTAATATAACCACATCATACTCATCAGTGTCTTCCATTACTTTGTCCTCATTTATCCAAACCTCATTCTAAGATGGCTCATGTTGCATGTTCATTCCACCACGCCACCCTTTTTATCTACACTTTGTCGTATATGATCCCATCAAATTCCGATACCATCTCTTAGGGCAGATCCTGCCTGAACGGGTGCCAATCGGTGATTTTTCAAGGCATTGTACACAGGCCGATGTCATCTCTTGGTCCCCATTTAATATGCTTTTCGTTAGCTTCTTATCCCCAGTTTACGCCTGAGATGTGTTGCTGACAATGATAATGTTAGGAACACGTAAAAGATGCAGTCAGCCAATTTGTTGGTTGGCTGATCGGTGTCATGATCAGGAACAAGCATTCTTATTAAAGGGCATCTGTCAATAGGATCAACTCTCCTAAACCGTCTATATGGGCATGTAGGACAGAAAAAGTTGAATAAAATGGTACCTTGCTATCTCTTGTTCCAGAGAAATCCACATTTTTGTGTTAAGATCTATTGGCCGGATATAGATCTCACTGAGAATCTGCGTCCAGAGCTTGTGTGAGACATGTAGATCAATAGAGCAGTCTGTCAGTCATTACATGTCCTCTTTGATTTAAAATAAGCTCTGGAGGCAGATTCTCAGTGAGATCTATGTCCGGCCCATAGATCTTACCAGTTCATTTACATATTAAGAAAAATATGGATTTCTCTAGAATAAGACATCGAATCTCAGATATCAAGGTATCATTTTATTTAACATTCTATGACCTATATTCCCATATAGACGGCATAGGAGGATTGATCCGACTCTCTCGATAAGTTTGCTCAGTCAATTACCAGCCCATGAAAGAGACCTTTACCATCACAGATAACTTATTTTGCCCAATTTTTCTCTGTGTCATACCCAGTTACCCATCCATTCTGAGTTACTGTAATCTATAGTGAACGTTTATCACCCACAAGGTAAAAGAAAAAACCCAATGGAGAATCCTTCCGTAAAGTAATACAAGTAACACAATAGTCTGGTTACATGTAGTCTGATTATAGTTACACTCCCAGTTTTCTATGCCGTGTTATTAGATAACATTTAATATCTTTTATTGTTTGTATCTTATCTTTTACCATAACCCAATAGCAGTCTTCATATCCAATTGGCAATCTTCATTATACAATCTCATAAATTTAGAAATTATTTTATTAGTGACCATCCCCCTTAGCCTTGTATTTCTATTTGCCCTATGGTCATATTTAGCATGCAAGCTCTATATGAAAATTCACTTAAAGGGAATCGGTCACCTGGTTTCTTGCTAACTAATCTGAGAGCAGCATGATATAGAGACAGAGACCCTGAATCCAGCGGTCTGTCACTTACTGGACTGCTTGCTGTAGTTTTTATAAAATTATTGCTTAATCTGAAGGAGATTATTGCTAGAAGACTAGCAAATATGCTGCCAAGTAGTCAAGCTACGACCCCACCACTCTTTGGCAGCTTTCTGCCTATGCAGAGTGTACACAGAACTCTGCCAATAAGTGGTGTGGGTGGGGTTATACAGAGCTCAACATTCAGAGAACTATTAGATCTGCCGCTTATAAAACAATTTTTAATCACACCTACAACAAGCAGCCCAGTAAGTGGCACATTGCTGGAATAAGGGTCTCTGCCCTTACATCATGCTGCTCTCAGATGGGATAGCAATATTTGGTCACAGATTCCCTTTAACAACACATCCAAGTTGTTTCCTAATCTTTTTTACATCCTAATTTGGTAGTAACTGCCTTAACATATTATCCTAACAACATACAGCAGTTGTACCTGTTAAAATCCTTCCTCACTAACCTACATTCACATACATAGGCATAGAATATATACATCACTCAGTCAGAATTTTCATGTTATGTAAAGTTTACTTTTTAATAAGTTTGGAATTTTTGCTTATTCTTTTTAAGCAGATTATAGAGAATTCATTGGTGGTCACATACAACAGACAGCCAAACTCCCAAAAATCACAATTGTGTTTTGCTGATGGACCCCGTGTTCTGCTGATGGTCACTGTGTCCCACTAGTGGACACTGTATCCCACTGATGGTCCTGTATCCTGTGTCCTGCTGATTGTCATGGTGATACTCTGATTGTCATGGTGTCCTGCTGATGGTCACGGTGCTCTGCTGATGGACTCTGTCCTGCTGATGGTCACTGTGTTCTACTGATTAACACTGTGTCCCTCCGATGGTCACGGCGTCCCGCTGATGGTCACGGTGTCCCGCTGATGGACTCTGTGTTCTGCTGATGGTCACTGTGTCCCGCTGATCGTCACTGTGTCCCGCTGATGGTCACTGTGTCCCGCTGATGGTCACTTTGTCCCGCTAATGGTCACTTTGTCCCGCTGATGGACAATGTGTCCCGCTGATGGACACTGTGTCCCGCTGATGGACACTGTATCCCGCTAATGGTCACTGTATCTTGCTGATGGTCACTGTGTCCTGCTGATGGTCACTGTGTCCCACTGATTGTCATGATGTCCAGCTGATGGTCACGGTGTTCTGCTTATGGACTCTGTCCTGCTGATGGACACTGTGTTCTACTGATGAAAGCTGTGTCCTGCTGATGGTCACTGTGTCCCACTGATGGTCACTGTGTCCCACTGATGGTCACAGTGTACCGCTGATGGTCACGGTGTCCCCGGTGATGGACTCTGTGTCCTGCTGATGGACTCTGGGTCCTGCTGATGGTCACTGTGTCCCACTGATGGTTACTGTGTCCCGCTGATGGTCACGGTGTCCCGCTGATGGACTCTGTGTCCCGCTGATGGACTCTGTGTTCTGCTGATGGTCACTGTGTCCCGCTGATGGTGACTGTATTCTGCTGATGGTCACTGTGTCCCACTGATTGTCATGGTGTCCCCCTGATGGTCACGGTGTTCTGCTGATGGACTCTGTCCTGCTGATGGACACTGTGTTCTACTCATGAAAACTGTGTCCCGCTGATGGACTCTGTGTCCCGCTGATGGTGACTGTATCCTGCCGATGGTCACTGTGTCCTGCTGATGATCACTGTGTCCCACTGATTGTCATGGTGTCCTGCTGATGGTCACGGTGTCCCGCTGATCGTCACGGTGTTCTGCTGATGGACTCTGTGTTCCGCTGATGGTCACTGTGCCCCGCTGATGGTCGCTGTGTCCCGCTGATGGACTTTGTGTCCCACTGATGGACTCTGTGTCCCGCTGATGGTGACTGTGTCCTGCTGATGGTGACTGTGTCCTGCTGATGGTCACTGTGTCCCGCTGATGGACACTGTGTCCCGCTGACGGACTCTGTGTCCTGCTGATGGACACCGTGTCCAGCTAATGGATACTGTGTCCCGCTGATGGACACGGTGTCCCGCTGATGGACACGGTGTCCCGCTGATGGTCACTGTGTCCCGCTGATAGACACGGTGTCTCGCTGATTGTCACAGTGTCCCGCTGATGGTTATGGTGTCCTGCTGATGGACTCTGTGTCCCGCTGATGTACTCTGTGCCCCGCTGATGGTCGCTGTGTGCTGCTGATGGATTCTGTGTCCCGCTGATGGATTCTGTGTCCCGCTGATGGTGACTGTGTCCTGCTGATGGCCTTGGTATCCTGCTGATGGTGACTGTGTCCTGCTGATGGACTCTGTGTCCCACTGATGGCCTTGGTGTCCCACTGATGGCCTCGGTGTCCTACTGATGGCCTTGGTGCCCAGCCAATGGATACAGTGTCCTGCTGATGGACTCTGTCCTGCTAATGGATACTGTGTCCTGCTGCTCGTTACTGTTTTCTGCTAATGGACTCAGTCTCCTGCTGATGGACTCAGTCTCCTGCTGATGGACACTGTGTTCTGCTGATGGTCACTGTGTTCTGCTGATGGCCTTGGTGTCCCACTGATGGCCTTGGTGTCCTGCTGATGGCCTTGGTGTCCCGCTGATAGCCTTGGTGTCCTGCTGATGGCCTTGGTGTCCGGCTAATGGCCATGGTGTCCTGATGATGGCTACAGTGTCCTGATGATGACTACAGTGTACTGCTGATGGACACTGTGTCCCACTGATGCACACAGTGTCCAGCTGATGGACACCATGTCCCACTTATGGACAGTGTCCTGCTAATGGACACTGTGTCCTGCAGATGGACTCATTGTCCTGCATTCTGCTGATGGACACTGTGTCCCACTGACGGACCCTGTGTCCTGCTTATGGCCTCGGTATCCTGCTGATGGTGACTGTGTCCTGCTGATGGCCTCAGTGTCCCACTGATGGCCTCAGTGTCCCACTGATGGCCTCGGTGTCCTGCTGATGGCCTTGGTGCCCAGCTGATGGATAAAGTGTCCTGCTGATGGACTCTGTCCTGCTAATGGATACTGTGTCCTGCTGCTCGTCACTGTTTTCTGCTGATGGCCTTAGTGTCCCACTGATGGACACTGTGTCCTGCTGATAGCTTTGGTGTCCTGCTGATGGCATTGGTGTCCTGCTGATGGACACTGTGTCCCGCTGATGGACACTGTGTCCCACTGATGGACACTGTGTCCCGCTGATGGACACGGTGTCCAGCTGATGGACACCGTGTCCCACTTATGGACTGTGTCCAGCTGATGAACACTGTGTCCTGCAGATGGACTCATTGTCCTGCATCCTGCTGATGGACACTGTGTACTGCAGATGGACTCATTGTCCTGCATCCCGCTGATGGACCTGTGTCCCGCTGACGGACTCTGTGTCCCGCTGACGGACTCTGTGTCCCGCTGATGGACTGTGTCCAGCTGATGGACACTGTGTCCCACTGATGGACTGTGTCCAGCTGATGGATACTGTGTCCTGCAGATGGACTCATTGTCCTGCATCCCGCTGATGGACACTGTGTCCCGCTGACGGACTCTGTGTCCCGCTGACGGACTCTGTGTCCCACTGACGGACACAGTGTCCAACTGATGGACACTGTGTCCCACTGATGGACTGTGTCCAGCTGATGGACACTGTGTCCCACTGATGGACTGTGTCCAGTTGATGGACACTGTGTCCTGCAGATGGACTCCTTGTCCTGCATCCTGCTGATGGACACTGTGTCCTGCTGATGGTCACTTTGTCCTGCTGATGATCACTGTGTCCCACTGATGGTCACTGTGATATGTTGATGGACACTGTCCTGCTGCTGGTCACTGTTTTCTGCTGATGGACACTGAGTCCTGCAGATGGACACCGTGTCCCACTGATGTACTGTGTTCAGCTGATGGACACTGTGTCCTGCAGATGGACTCATTGTCCTGGATCCTGCTGATTGACTCAGTGTCCTGCTGATTGTCACTGTGTCCTGCTGATTGTCACTGTGTCCTGCTGATGGTCACTGTCATCTGCTGATATACACTGTGTCCTGCTGATGGACACTTGCGAAAAGAAAAGAAAGGGCGCATGTGTAGACTCACAGGGCTATTTATATAATTTAAAAAGTGCCATTGCACTCACCTGTGATGGTTGTGTACGTCTACACAACCAAGATTAAGCGTGTGATTAATGAGGCTCCGGGTCACCTCTATTTGTAGTACCGTCCTGTCGGTGTTTGCCTCGCAACTCCGTGCTCCTCAAGTGGTCACACGATCCTGCTGGACCAGATACCACGTCACCGCAGGTCCTCAGTAGTTTAACCCGGTGGCTGGATAACCGCAGGTCCTCAAACATCCAAATATGCCCGGCTGCTCCTGCCGCTTTGGCTCCGTATGGAGATATTTCACAAGTAAACAATGGTGCAGCGATCTCAGGGAGCGCCAAAGGAATACTGGACAAGGTACCCCACCTGATGAAGACGGCTTAGACCGTTGAAACGCGTTGTGGCAGTGGTATTGGAGGAAGAATAAAAGTCTGTTGCCATCTATTAAATTGTCCAGTATTCCTTTGGCGCTCCCTGAGACCGCTGCACCATTGTTTACTGCTGATGGACACTGTCCTACTGACGGACACTGTGTCCTGCTGATGGACATTGTTCTGCTGATGGACACTGTGTCCTACTGATGAACACTGTGTCCTACTGATGAACACTGTGTCCTACTGATGGACACTGTGTCCTGCTGATGGACTCAGTGTTCTGGTGATGGAGACTGTGTTCTGCTAATGGTCACTGCGTCCTGCTGATGGTCACTGTGATCTGCTGATGAACACTGTCCTGCTGATGGTCAATGTTTTCTGATGATGGATACTGTGTCCTGCAGATGGACTCATTGTCCTGCATCCTGCTGATGGACACTGTGTCTCACTGATGGACACGGTATCCAGCTGATGGACACTGTGTCCTGCAGATGGACTCATTGTCCTGCATCCTGCTGATGGTCTCAGTGTCCTGCTGATGGTCACTGTGTCCTGCTGATGGTCACTGAGTCCTGCTGATGGTCACTGTGTCCTGCTGAGGGTCACTGTGATCTGCTGAAGGACACTGTGTCCTACTGACAGACATTGTGTCATGCTGATGTACTCAGTGTTCTGGTGATGGAGACTGTGGTCTGCTGATGGACATTGTGTTTTGCTGATGGACATTGTGTTGTGCTGATGGACACTGTTTCTTGCTGAGGTATACAGTGTCCTGCTGATGGACAATGTGTCCTGCTGGTCACTGTTTTCTGCTGGTGGACTCAGTGTCCTGCCAATGGACTTAGTGTCCTGCATCCTACTGATGGACTCAGTGTCCTGCTTATGGACTCATTGTCCTACTGATGGACACTGGGTTCTGCTGATGGACACTGTGTCCTGCTGATGGACACAGTGTCCAGCTGATGGACACTGTGTCCCACTGATGAACTGTGTCCAGCTGATGGACACTGTGTACTGCAGATGAACTCATTGTCCTGCATCCCGCTGACGGACTCTGTGTCCCCCTGACGGACTCTGTGTCCCGCTGATGGACTGTGTCCAGCTGATGGACACTGTGTCCCACTGATGGACTGTGTCCAGCTGATGGACACTGTGTCCCACTGATGGACTGTGTCCAGCTGATGGACACTGTGTCCTGCAGATGGACTCATTGTCCTGCATCCTGCTGATGGACACTGCATCCCTCTGATGGACACCGTGTCCCACTGATGGACTGTGTCCAGCTGATGGACACTGTGTCCTGCAGATGGACTCATTGTCCTGGATCCTGCTGATTGACTCAGTGTCCTGCTGATAGTCACTGTGTCCTGCTGATGGTCACTGTGTCCTGCTGATGGTCACTGTGATCTGCTGATGGACACTGTCCTACTGACGGACACTGTGTCCTGCCGATGGACATTGTTCTGCTGATGGACACTGTGTCCTACTGATGGACACTGTGTCCTACTGACGGACACTGTGTCCTGCTGATGAACTCAGTGTTCTGGTGATGGAGACTGTGTTCTGCTAATGGTCACTGCGTCATGCTGATGGTCACTGTGATCTGCTGATGAACACTGTCCTGCTGATGGTCAATCTTTTCTGATGATGGATACTGTGTCCTGCAGATGGACTTATTGTCCTGCATCCTGTTGATGGACACTGTGTCCCACTGATGGACACGGTATCCAGCTGATGGACACTGTGTCCCACTGATGGACTGTGTCCAGCGGATGGACGCTGTGTCCTGCAGATGGACTCATTGTCCTGCATCCTGCTGATGGTCACTGTGTCCTGCTGATGGTCACTGTGTCCTGCTGATGGTCACTGTGATCTGCTGATGGACACTGTGTCCTACTGACAGACACTGTGTCCTGCTGATGGACACTGTTCTGCTAATGGACGCTGTGTCCTACTGATGGACACTGTGTCCTGCTGATGGACATTGTGTTCTGCTGATGGACATTGTGTTTTGCTGATGGACATTGTGCTGTGCTGGTGGACACTGTTTCTTGCTGTGGTATACAGTGTCCTGCTGATGGACTCTGTCCTGCTGATGGACGATGTGTCCTGCTGGTCACTGTTTTCTGCTGGTGGACTCAGTGTCCTGCTGGTGGACACAGCGTCCTGCCAATGGACTTAGTGTCCTGCATCCTACTGATGGACTCAGTGTCCTGCTTATGAATTTATTGTCCTACTGATGGACACTGGGTTCTGCTGATGGACACTCTGTCCTGCTGATGGACACTATTCTGCTGATGGACATAGTGTTCTGCTGATGGACACTGTGTTCTGCTGATGGACACTGTTTTGCTGATGGACATAGTGTTCTGATGGACACTGTGTTCTGCTGATGGACACTGTTTTGCTGATGGACACTGTTTTGCTGATGGACACTGTGTTCTACTGATGGACACTGTGTTCTGCTGATGGACACTGTTTTGCTGATGGACTCAGTGTCCTGCTGATGGACTCAGTGTCCTGCTGATGGACACTGTGTTCTGCTGATGGACACTGTTTTGCTGATGGACACTGTGTTCTACTGATGGACACTATGTTCTGCTGACGGACACTGTTTTGCTAATGGACTCAGTGTTCTGCTGATGGACACTGTTCTGATGATGGACACTGTTCTGATGATGGACACTGTTCTGATGATGGACACTGTGGCCTGCTGATGGATTTAACCTCAACAATCATAATGTTAGACCTGACTCGCTCCCTCTACTACCTAGAGACTACAATAATAACATTTTATTAAAGAAATTCTGCAACATTCCTCAAAATGGACAAAAGTCTTTATTAATTAGCTAATTAACTCAATTTATTCATTAATGCATATATTTTGCTTGGAGACCAACAAGCTTTTAATGAAGTTGTGTTGCAGAACTAGTAGGTCCCCGATGACAACTAATCATGGCAGAATTAAGTAGATATTAGCAAAATATCGTATTACAGAACCCCTGCAACGTCAGAATGAGTTTTAATGGATATGTCATTCATTTCTCACTGACATTTGAGGAGGAGGATTTTGTAATGATGCCATATTAAACCCCTCTGGAAATCAGCGTACATAGCATATTTGTATAGTGTGGTGCATGAAATAATATCTAACGAGGGCATAACTACAGTAGGTGTAGGGGTTGCAGTTGCACCCAGGCCCTGAAGCCTAAAAGGTCCCTTTGGCTCATATAAGAAGTCCAATATTATTAAAAACCTGTGGGGGCCCTGTTGGAGATTTTGCATTGGCGCCCAAGAGTTTAAACTTACACCACTGGGCAGCACCATTGGAAAATCTTCAAACAGTTATTGTATTGCTCCTCACATATACCAAATTAAATGAAACTAAGTTATGAATTAATAAAAAACAGTAAATACAGCAAGGATTAAGATCCCAGATTTTATTTTAAGAACTATAAGCATTGATCTGGACAATTTTCCTCCATAAAAGAGATCTTAAAAGGTGTTGTTTTTATTTTATAAAAGATTCAGAATGGGTTAAAAAATAGAAGGAGCAAAATCTCACTGATACATGGGTTCCAGTTTGATGCTGATCTTCTCCTTCTCTTCTTCAAGTAAGCTAAGCAGCAGTACTCAATGCCAAGCAGCTGCTGCAAAAGCAAATGAAATTTTAGGATGCATAAAAGAGATATCCCATCACCCCAACGCATTATTATCCTTCTATAAATCACTTGTATGGCCACATCTTAAATGAGGGATCTGGTTTTGGACTCCACATTTTGAAAAGAATATTAGAAAGTTGTAGAGAGTATATAGAAGTATATAGGATAAAAGGACTCATGCACACGACCAATTTTCTCGGACAAGTGCTACCCGTGGTTTTAACGGATAGCTTTCATATCCATGATATTCTATGGGGCTGTGCACATGTCCGATTTTTTTCCTCAAACCGAGTGGTCCGCAAAAACAATCGGTGACATGTCCGATTATGATCCGAGCGTTGGATCAAAATTGGCATTGCCAATCTATGGCTCCATGAGAATTTTTTTTGCTGACTGACAGAATGGAAAAGGTGGAGAACATTTTTTTTTCTCCAGGTCCAAGAAAAACTGATGCCAGTCTGATCAAACTTTGATCAGAGTCTGATCAGAATAATCGGAGAAAACGGTCGTGTGACCCTCCCCTTATCGCAAGAGGTTAGAAAAGATGGTCAATCTCATTTATATGTATAAATACATGTGTGGGCAATAAAAAGAACTGGCACATGATTTATTCCATCCAAGAACCTTACAAAGGACCAGGGGGCACTCATTAAATGTGGAGGAAAAGTGATTGAGGCATCTAAATAGGAAAGGGTTCTTTACAATTAGAGCAGTCAAGATTGTGGAATACACGAGGTAGTGTATTGGAAGGCACTATAATAGCATTAAAAAAATGTCTGGATGCTGTTCTCATTACCAATGGCATTGTGTATTATAAAACCTAGCGAAAGAGAATTTATAACCATTGGAGAAAGATTGAAATTGAGGGTCCTACTGTATGACTTTTTTCAACCTATGTAAGTATATATGTAACTATGCTGCCAATGAAGTCCCAACTCAGGTACATGCAACCGCTGCAGCCAGTCACTGGCACTCCTGCAGCCAGTGATTGTCCGCATCAGGACAGAAAGGCAGCGGCAGGAGATCACTTCGGTGAGTATTGTTTCTGTTTTTTTCTAATCCATTCTGAGACTTTTGTAAAATAAAAAATAACGTATCAGACTATCAATTAATGACTATTAGAGGGTTGTTGGAATTATCGGAGCAGGCATAGCATATGTCCTCATGGTATTCATTAGTGATTATTTTCTCTGGTGGTTTTGCTACTTATTACTTGACATGGTAAATATACATTGATGGATGTAGAGCAGAGAAGCAGCATGTATAATTTATAAGGAGTTCCATGACTAGTTGGTAATTTCCAAGCACAGAGGTTGTAATGTTGGGATATAGGCTCTTAATCCAAACTAAGCTCATGTTTTGCAGTGAAAGTGGTGGCAGCATACAGATCAAGAGTGGCATGCACATATATACCTGATGTCCTGTATCTTGACAACAGACTAGTCATTATTGGGATAAATCATTTGGAATTATGCTTATACAAAAGGGTAGAGGTTCTTAGACATTGTCAAAGCTATAGAAGGTGCTACTTACACTTTGGATCTGATCTGACAAAATCCAAAGGCCATTTTTTCACATCAACCCATTATACTGTATGGAGGACTATGTGAAGCCCATTATTCTGTATGGAGGACTATGTGGGGCCCATTATTCTGTATGGAGGACTATGTGGGGCTCATTATTCTGTATGGAGGACTATGTGGGGCCCATTATTCTGTATGGAGGACTATGTGGTGCCCATAATACTGTATGGAGGACTATGTGGGGCCATTATACTGTATGGGGGACTATGTGGGGCCCATTATTCTGTATGGAGGGCTGTGTGAGGCCCATTATTCTGTATGGAGGGCTATGTGGAGCCCATTATACTGTATGAAGGACTATGTGGAGCCCATTATTCTGTATGGGGGATTATGTGGGGCCATTATACTGTATGGAGGACTATGTGGAGCCCATTATACTGTATGAAGGACTATGTGGGGCCATTATTCTGTATGGAGGGCTATGTGGAGCCCATTATACTGTATGAAGGACTATGTGGGGCCATTATTCTGTATGGAGGACTATGTGGAGCCCATTATTCTGTATGGAGCACTATGTGGGGCCATTATTCTGTATGGAGGACTATGTGGGGCCATTATACTGTATGGGGGACTATGTGGGGCCCATTATTCTGTATGGAGGGCTGTGTGAGGCCCATTATTCTGTATGGAGGGCTATGTTGAACCCATTATACTCTATGAAGGACTATGTGGGGCCCATTATTCTGTATGGAGGACTATGTGGGGCCCATTATTCTGTATGGAGGACTATGTGGGGCCCATTATTCTGTATGGAAGACTATGTGGTGCCCATTATACTGTATGGAGGACTATGTGGAACCCATTATACTGTATGAAGGACTATGTGGGGCCCATTATTCTGTATGAAGGACTATGTGGGGCCACTATTCTGTATGGAGGACTATGTGGTGCCCATTATTCTGTATGGAGGACTATGTGGGGCCCATTATACTGTATGGAGGACTATGTGGGGCCCATTATTCTGTATGGAGGACTATGTGAGACCTATTATACTGTATGGAGGACTATGTGGGGCCCATTATACTGTATGGAGGACTATGTGAAGCCCATTATTCTGTATGGAGGACTATGTGCGGGCCATTATTCTGTATGGAGGGCTATGTGGGGTCCATTATTCTGTATGGAGGACTATGTGGGGTCCATTATTCTGTATGGAGGACTATGTGGTGGCCATTATTCTGTATGGAGGACTATGTAGGGCCATTATTCTGTATGGAGCACTATGTGGGGCCCATTATTCTGTATGGAGGACTATGTGGGGCCCATTATTCTGTATGGAGGACTATGTGGTGCCCATAATACTGTATGGAGGACTATGTGGGGCCATTATACTGTATGGGGGACTATGTGGGGCCCATTATTCTGTATGGAGGGCTGTGTGAGGCCCATTATTCTGTATGGAGGGCTATGTGGAGCCCATTATACTGTATGAAGGACTATGTGGAGCCCATTATTCTGTATGGAGCACTATGTGGGGCCATTATTCTGTATGGAGGACTATGTGGGACCATTATACTGTATGGGGGACTATGTGGGGCCCATTATTCTGTATGGAGGGCTGTGTGAGGCCCATTATTCTGTATGGAGGGCTATGTTGAACCCATTATACTCTATGAAGGACTATGTGGGGCCCATTATTCTGTATGGAGGACTCTGTGGGGCCCATTATTCTGTATGGAGGACTATGTGGGGCCCATTATTCTGTATGGAAGACTATGTGGTGCCCATTATACTGTATGGAGGACTATGTGGAACCCATTATACTGTATGAAGGACTATGTGGGGCCCATTATTCTGTATGAAGGACTATGTGGGGCCACTATTCTGTATGGAGGACTATGTGGTGCCCATTATTCTGTATGGAGGACTATGTGGGGCCCATTATACTGTATGGAGGACTATGTGGGGCCCATTATTCTGTATGGAGGACTATGTGAGGCCTATTATACTGTATGGAGGACTATGTGGGGCCCATTATACTGTATGGAGGACTATGTGAAGCCCATTATTCTGTATGGAGGACTATGTGCGGGCCATTATTCTGTATGGAGGGCTATGTGGGGTCCATTATTCTGTATGGAGGACTATGTGGGATCCATTATTCTGTATGGAGGACTATGTGGTGCCCATTATTCTGTATGGAGGACTATGTAGGGCCATTATTCTGTATGGAGGACTATGTGGGGCCCATTATTCTGTATGGAGGACTATGTGGGGCCATTATTCTGTATGGAGGACTATGTGGGCCCACTATTTTGTATGGAGGTCTATGTGGGGCCCATTATTCTGTATGGAAGACTATGGGGCCATTATTCTGCATGGAGGACTATGCTTGGCCCATTATTCTGTATGGAGGACTATGTGGGGCCCATTATTCTGTATGGAGGACTATGTGGGGCCCATTATTCTGTATGGAGGACTATGTGGGGCCCATTATTCTTTATGGAGGACTATGTGGTGCCCATTATTCTGTATGGAGGACTATGTGGGGCCCATTATACTGTATGGATGACTATGTAGGGCCATTATTCTGTATGGAGGACTATGTGAGGCCCATTATTCTGTATGGAGGACTATGTGGTGCCCATAATACTGTATGGAGGACTATGTGGGGCTCATTATACTGTATGGAGGACTATGTAGGGCCATTATTCTGTATGGAGGATTTTGTGGGGCCCATTATTCTGTGTGGAGGACTATGTGGGCCCACTATTCTGTATGGAAGATTATGGGGCCATTATTCTGTATGGAGGGCTATGCTTGGCCCATTATTCTGTAGGGAGGACTATGTGGGGCCCATTATTCTGTATGGAGGACTATGTGGGGCCCATTTTTCTGTATGGAGGGCTATGTGGGGTCCATTATACAGTATGGAGGACTATGTGGGGCCCATTATTCTGTATGGAGGACTATGTGGGGCCCATTATTCTGTATGGAAGACTATGGGGCCATTATTCTGTATGGAGGGCTATGCTTGGCCCTTTATTCTGGAGGGAGGACTTTGTGGGGCCCATTATTCTGTATGGAAGACTATGGGGCCATTATTCTGTATGGAGGGCTGTGCTTGGCCCATTATACTGTATGGAGGACTATGTGGGGCCCATTATACTGTATGGAGGACTATGTGGGGCCCATTATTCTGTATGGAGGACTATGTGGGGCCCATTATTCTGTATGGAGGGCTATGTGGGGTCCATTATTCTGTATGGAGGACTAATTGGAGCCCATTATTCTGTATGGAGGACTATGTGGGACCATTATTCTGTATGGAAGACTATGGGGCCATTATTCTGTATGGAGGGCTATGCTTGGCCCATTGTTCTGTAGGGAGGACTGTGTGGGGCCCATTATTCTGTATGGAGGACTATGTGGGGTCATTATTCTGTATGGAGGACTATGTGGGGCCCATTATTTTGTATGGAAGACTATGGGGCCATTATTCTGTATGGAGGGCTATGCTTGGCCCATTATTCTGTATAGGGGACTATGTGGGGCCCATTATTCTGTATGGAGGACTATGTGGGGCCCATTATTCTGTATAGAGGGCTATGTGGGGCCCATTATTCTCTATGGAGGACTATGTGGGGCCCATTGTTCTGTATGGAGGACTATGTGGGACCTATTATTCTGTATAGAAGATTATGTGGGACCCATTATTTTGTATGGAGGACTATGTGGGACCCATTATTCTGTATAGAGGACTATGTGGGACCCATTATTTCATACAGAATAATGGCACCACATAGGGGTGGTGGTTCTGGTGTCCCAGGCCAAATATAATCACCCTATGGGACAGAATTGGCCCACGTGCCGGAGTTGGACATGTATGTTCTACTTATATCACACAAACCATTAGCACCCCTTTTTTCCAACATCATAAGGTGAGATAACATATATTTTGAGGAAATATGAATGTCTGCTATACAATAATAAGTAAAGGATGTAGAAGGAAAATATATACGCAAGTCTTTACTTTTTTGGAGGAATATTACATATTTACTGCAATGTTTGTGGCATTAAAAAGAAGCATATGTTGATTTGATCTCATGGAACACAAGATAATTGTATTATGTGCCCATTAATATTGTTGACCGAATTTGTTTGGCATTTCAAATTCGTGTTCGTGTTCGGGGTTCCAACTTGTTTGCGCCAAAAAATTGTCTCCGCCCATGATCTTCCCTGATTTGCCACGCTGTCACGCAGATGTCATCAGCGTGACAGCGTGGCAAATCAGGGATGTTCATGGGCCGAGCCGATTTTTTTGGCGCGAACAAGTCAGAACCACGAACACGAATTTGAAATGCCGAACAAATTCGCTCAATACTATCCATTAACACATTACTGGTCGAATTACAGTAAAAATCTGGTGTTAATCCGGTGTGTAAATAGTTGTATTGTGTACCTGAAGAAGGACCTACCAAGATTGGGTAATATGGAAAGCAGTTTTTATTAATTGTATTAAAAGTATAACATAGAGACTTGTCAGAAGTATTGATTGGTGGGTTGGGGGCTGAGACCCCTACCAATAGCTAAAACAAACGAGCCTGAGTGATCAGGCTATACTCTGAGACTGAGCACAGGCTCCAGAGACTTTCTATTGAGCCCATCTTTGGAGGAGAGCAGCTCCCGGCTGCTCACTTTGTTTTAGTGGACGATGGGGGTGTCGGCATCTGGATCCCAATTCATTACAGCTTCTGACCTATCTGTTTACCAATTTTTTTTTTCTAAATAACAGTGACACTTTAAGCCAAGTACCCCCAACTTAAATATATTGCATTAAATTAGTTTATCATATTTTTTACTTTATGTTCTAAGTATAGCTTGACAACAGTGTAGGCACCCTATAGTGGTGTGTTGTGTACGCCCTGAGGTACTCACGCTACAGACTGAGAATCTGGCTGTTAGCGGCTATGAATTTCAAGCATTCAAATATGGAGGTTGTTCCAAACATCTTGAGGAACTAACCACAGATCTTCTGCAGATATAGGCTAGTGCAAATCTTTCTGTCTTTTCATGTAATCCCAGAAATACTGGATGATGTTGAGATCAGAGCTCTGTGGTGGCCATATTATCACTTCCAGGGCTTCTTGTTCTTCTTTACACTATAGATAGTTCTTAATGACATTGGCTGTATGTTTGGGGTCGTTGTCCCACTGCAGAATAAATTTGGAGCCAATCAGAAGCCTCCCTGATGGTATTGCATGATGGATAAGTATCTGCCTGTATTTCTCTCAGCATTGAGGACACCATTAATCCTGAGTAAATTCCCAACTCCATTTGCTAAAATGCAGTCCCAAGCTTGCAAGGAACCTCCACCATGCTTCACTGTTCCCTGCAGACACTCATTATTATACCACTCTCCAGCCTTTTACTAACAGACTGCCTTCTGAATCACCAGTCCAGAGCTCCTGCTGCCATTTTTCTGTATCCTATTTCCTAGGTTTTCGTACCTAGTTGAGTCACTTGGCCTTGTTTCAGTGTGGAATGTATGATTTTCGGGGGCAATTCTTCCATGAAGACCACTTCTGGCAAGACTTCTCTGAACAGTAGATGGGTGTAGTAGGTCCCACTGGAGGGCTTCTTGTTCTGAACTGATGGCACTGCTGGACATCTTTTGATTTAACAGTGATGTGTCTTTCATCTGCTGCATCAATTTTCTTTGGCAGACCTCGATGTCTCAATGTTGTCCATTTCTTGGTTTCTTTAATGCTGAGAAATACAGGCAGATACTTATCCATCATATAATACCATCAGGGAGGCGTCTGGCTCCAAATATATTCTACCGCATGACAACAACCTCAAACATACAGCCAGTGTCATTAAGAACTATTTCAGTGTTAAGAAGAACAAGAAGTCCTGAAGGTGATGATATGGCCCTCTCAGAGCCCTGATCTCAACATCAAATCTGTGTGAAATTAGATGAAGAGACAGAAGGATTTGAACAGGTAATATCCACAGAGGATTATTAATATTATTATTATTATTAATTATTATAGCGCCATTTATTACATGGCGTTTTACATGTGAAAAAGGGGTATACATACAAGAACAATTACAATAATCTTGAACAAAACATGACAGCGACTGGTACAGGAGGAGCGAGGACCCTGCCCACCAGGGCTCACAGTCTACAAGGGATGGGTGAGGATACAGTAGGTGAGGGTAGAGCTGGTTGTGCAGGGGTAGGGTGGAGCGATGGTTACTGCAGGTTGTGCGCTTGTCGGAAGAGGTGAGTCTTCAGGTTCCTTTTGAAGGTTTCCACGGTAGGCGAGATCCTGATATGGTGGGGTAGAGAGTTCCAGAGTAGGGGGGAAGCACGGGAGAAATCTTGCATGCGATTGTGGGAAGAGATGATAAGAGGGGAGTAGAGAAGGAGATCTTGTGAGGATCGGAGGTTGCGTGCAGATATGTATCGGGAGACTACATCACAGATGTATGGAGGAGACAGGTTGTGGATGGCTTTGTATACCATGGTTAGGGTTTTGAACTGTAGTCTCTGGGCAATGGGGAGCCAGTGAAGAGATTGACAGAGAGGAGAGGCTGGGGAATAGCGGGGGGACTGGTGGATTAGTCGGGCAGCAGAGTTTAGGATAGATTATAGTGGTGCAAAAGTGTTGGAAGGGAATCCGTGGTTAGTTTTCCAAGATGTTTGGAACAATCTGTTTCTTTCAAAAACTGTGTAATTGTGTACCTACAAGAATTGATGCTGTTTTGAAGGCAAAGGCCGGTTTCACCAAATATTGATGTGATTTAGATTTTTCTTTTGTTCATTCACTTTGCGTTTTGTTAATTGATAAAAATAAATTATTAACATTTCAATTTTTTTACAGCATTCTTACATCGCAGCATTTTTTCTACACCTGTCTAAAACAGTTGCACAGCTCCATAGACTTTACAAATTCCTTAGACATGTTTTTTTAATCCATGAGGGTTTCAGGTCTATGATTTTTGATTTGTGTCCAGTTATTATGCTGGTTGATGACTGCGAGTCTTGTGGAACAGGAAAAGTAACGAGACTTGGATTAGAAAGCAGGTTATTTCTGTACTACTTTTTTTTCCCCGTACTATGGACAACATCTGTTCTTTTTGATGTATCCCAGCATAGACAGAATATTTAGTGGGATTTTTTGGTGTCTGTTGGCATTGTCTGTTCATCTTCTGTTACAGTTATTATAACAGCACAGTACGATACTCATACAGAACACTTATTTATAGCGACTTATTATGATGAAATGGTTATATTTATATTCCTATCCAAATGAAAAAAAAAAATTTAAATTAAAATTAATTTTCTATAGTTGCCATTAATGAATACAAACGTTTAATTTTTTTTTTCCATTTTCATTTAAAAGATCCATGACTTAAAGGGGTTGTCCAGGACTAATATAATGATGACTTATCTATAAATCGATATAAATGGGATATAGGTACTGCCAGGGATCAGCTGTTACCAGGTCCCGCAGCCAGAACACCACAGCTCCATACACTGAGTAGTGGCCATTCTCAGGTACTGCAGCTCAGATCCTTATGTCTTCAATGGGAACTAAGCTGCAGTACCTGAGAATGTCCACCACACAATGTAAGGATAGTCCATTAATATCTTGGTCTTGGACAAAGCCTTTAAAAAATGACATAGCCAAAATTACTACAGGTCTGGATGGTGGGGTATACTTACACTATACAGTGGGTACTGAAAGTATTCAGACCACTTTAAATTTTTCACTCTTTGTTTCATTGCAGCCATTTGGTAAATTCTAAAAAGTTCATTTTTTTCTCATTAAAGTACACTCTGCACCCCATCTTGACTGAAAAAAAACAATAATGTAGACATTTTTGCAAATTTATTAAAAAAGAAAAACAGAAATATCACATGGTCATAAGTATTTAGACCCTTTGCTCAGTATTGAGTAGAAGCACCCTTTTGAGCCAGTACAGCCATGAGTCTTCTTGGGAATGAAGCAACAAGTTTTTCACACCTGGATTTGTGGATCTTCTGCCATTCTTCCTTGCAGATCCTCTCCAGTTCCGTCAGGTTGGATGGTGAACGTTGGTGGACAGCCATTTTCAGGTCTCTCCAACTATGCTCAATTGGGTTTAGGTCAGGGCTCTGGCTGGGCCAGTCAAGAATGATCACAGAGTTGTTCTGAAGCCACTCCTTTATTATTTTAGCTGTGTGCTTAGGGTCATTGTCTTGTTGGAAGGTGAATCTTCGGCCAAGTCTGATGTCCAGAGCACTCTGGAAGAGGTTTTCATCCAGGATATCTCTATACTTGGCCGCATTCATGTTTCCTTCAATTGCAACCAGTCGTCCTGCCCCTGCAGCTGAAAAACACCCCCATAGCATGATGCTGCCACCACCATGTTTCACTGTTGGGATTGTATTGGTTGGTGATGAGCAGTGCCTGGTTTTCTCCACTCATACCGCTTAAAATTATCACCAAAAAGTTCTATCTTTGTCTCATCAGACCAGAGAATCTTATTTCTCATAGTCTGGGAGTCCTCCATGTGTTTTTGAGCAAACTCTATGTGGGCTTTCATATGTCTTGCAATGAGGAGAGGCTTCCGTCGGGCCACTCTGCCATAAAGGCATGACTGGTGGAGCGCTGCAGTGATAGTTGATTTTGTGGGACTTTCTCCCATCTCCCTACTGCATCTCTGGAGCTCAGCCACGGTGATCTTGGGGTTCTTCATACCTCTCTCACCAAGGCTCTTCTCCCACGATTGCTCAGTTTGGCTGGACGGCCAGGTCTAGGAAGACTTCTGGTGGTCCCAAACTTCTTCCATTTAAGGATTATGGAGGCCACTGTGCTCTTAGGGACCTTGAGAAATGCAGAAATTCTTTTGTAACCTTGGCCAGATCTGTGCCTTGCCACAATTCTGTCTCTGAGCTCCTTGGGCAGTTCCTTTGAGCTTATGATTCTCATTTGGTCTGACATGCACTGTGAGCTGTGAGGTCTTATATAGACTGGTATTATTTAAACACAGCTGGACTCCAATGAAGGAGTAGAACCATCTCAAGGAGGATCACAAGGAAATGGACAGCTTGTGACTTAAATATGAGTTGTCTGAGCAAAGGGTCTGAATACTTATTACCATGTGATATTTCTGTTTTTCTTTTTTAATAAATTTGAAAAAATGTCTACATTTCAGTTTTTTTCAGTCAGGATGGGGTGCAGAGTGTACTTTAATGAGAAAAAAATGAACTTTTTAGAATTTACCAAATGGCTGCAATGAAACAAAGAGTGAAAAATTTAAAGGGGTCTGAATACTTTCCACACCCAGTGTAAATAGTCAAACTCTATATGTACGAATAGAAACATGTTTCACTGTTACCAGGGAAGGATTGTGCTCTACCTTGGTATTGCAAATGTTAATAGAAATTATAAAGATGTAATAGTCATGAAATAATTCTAATAATTAGAAAAACGTAGTTCATTGATCCCAATAAGCATTTAAAGAGGACCTGTCACTAGGTCAAAAGGGGCCATTTTTTCTCCTATTTTATTCCCCCTGCTCCTGAGTATTCAATTTTTTTGTTTGTTTTTATAAAACCTCCATACTTTCCAGCGATACTGGTCTTTTTAGTTAGTGCCTAAAGACACTCTGGCGAGGATCCTGTGAACCGTTAGGCTGTGTGCCCACGATGCGTTTTTTAAGAGTTTCTGCAGTGGCAAAAACGCTGCCGAAACGCTTAAAAAACGCTTGGTAGAAGGTCTGCCATGTTCCCCAATGATAATCCGCATGTAGTGTGCACATGCTGCGGAAATTTCCGCTGCGGAAAAATCCGCAGCACTACCAATTATTTTGCGGAAGCGCTGCGTTTTCGCCGCCATTGACTTGCATTGGAACGCATGGAATCCGCATCACTGCATCTGTACATGCAGAATCCATGCGTTTCAATGTGTGGATGGTACCCAGGTCTAGAGAAGAGGAGACTCTCCTCCGGACCCGGGTACCATAGTACCTGTAAAAAAAAGAATAAAATAAAAAATAAATATTATACTTACCTTCTGATGGCCCCCGGTCTCCTTGTCTTCGCTTGCCGGCAGATCGCAGTGGACTGAAGGACCTGCGCTGAAGTCATCTAGTCATGTGACGGGTCACGCGACCGCTGACGTCGGCAGGTCCTTCAGTGTACCGCGAGCTGCCGGCAAGCCAGGACGGAGTGAATAAAGACTGCAGGGGCCATCAGAAGGTAAGTATATATTTATTTTTCTATTTTTTACCATTCTTTAAGGTCACACTATATAAATCCATGCCGGTTGCATGGATTTATATAGTGTGACCAAGTTGTCAAACACTTTCCAAGTGATGCTAAAATCGCTTGGAAAGTGCTTGACAACCCGCATGCGAAATCGCATGATCAAAACGCTTCACATCCGCATGTCCCTGGCAGGAAAAACACATGTACAATCCGCATGTACAATCCGCATGTACAATCCTCATGTACAATCCGCATGTACAATCCTCATGTACAATCCGCATGTACAATCCTCATGTACAATCCGCATGTACAATCCGCATGTACAATCCGCATGCGTTTTTTCTGCCAGGGAGATGCAGAAACGCTCAGGAAAAATCCGGAGCATTTCTGCATCGTGGGCACATAGCCTTAAGCTAACCAAAAGGATAAATTGAAACATAATTAGAATTTAGATAATGCATTATGGAACTTTGTCTTTCTTCAAGTTCATTATACAGTATTTGCACATCAAATGTATAAACCAAGCTATAAAACACAATTAAGGTCATTGAACTTACATAAGAATTTATGACATAAAAAGCATTCAATAAGGTTGGACACTTTTAATAATGAAGATTTCTGCATTGTGAGTTGGGAGTCCTTGGCCTTAGGGTTTCTACAATTGTAGTATCAAAATGGAGACATCTTTTAAAGGGAATCTGTCACCGGGTTTTTGCCACCTAATTTGAGAGCAGCATGATATAGAGACAGAGACCCTGATTCCAATGATGTATCACTTACTGGGCTGCTTGCTGTCATTTTGTAGGGTCTCTGTCTCTACATTATGCTGCTCTCAGATGGGGGAGCAAAAAACTGGTGACAGATTCCCTTTAATGAGTTGTTCATTTAATTCCATACACTTCCTCAGATCGTGTCCAGGTAAAAGAAAGCATGACTCTCCAACTTTATTAAAGGGATTATCAGATGATAGCTAACCCCTTTATTATGAGGTCAGCTGGTTTCTGAGTGGACTTTGCCTGGAAAGGCCCAATCAGCGGTTCGTTATCCCTGCAGTGACCCCTACAGGACAGTTGCAGTATTGCATGCAGCTTTCAAATGAATGACCACCTTTGTTCTACCTGGATGGCCACAAGAGTGTCACTGCTTGTTAGTAATTCATGAGAGGTTTCCCAACCCCCCTCCAATGACTTCCCAACCCTCCAATGGCTTTCATATGGACCAGTAGGACAGATAGACAAAATTGTCTAGATGGGACAACTTAAAGGGGTTGTACCATCAGGACAAATCACTTGTCTATGGTACAGAAGAAGATCTGGAGGTCCGAGGCATAGAGTGCCAAGTGTCCTGTCAGGAAAGATTCTCTTTAAAATCTGAATATTGATAGAACTGTGTAATGTTGATGTTATTTGGATTATTATTTTCCCGTGTTTATACATCATGCACATTTTATCTATTAAACTTGCAGAGGGCAGAATTTCTTTTGGTGAAGCCGCAACCACTAGTCCTTCATTTTGCCACACAAATACCCGATAAACTTACCCTCTTCTTTTCATGTCAATCTTGTAGTATAAAGACTAAAGCTTAGAAGTAAAAATATTGTGTATGACAAAAAGATGTTTCATTTCCATTCATTGCATCACTAATCATCCAGTGTCATTTTGCAGCTTTTATGTTCTTGTTCAGAAACGGCAAAACCCGTGCAAGTAAGCTACTATGTGTTGGCCTGTGTAGCTTAGCCGCCTCACCCATAGCCAGGCCCTGGACTGTGCTCATACTGTAGCTCCTGTTCTGCTGGTGTAGAGATAATAGATCACAACCAGACGTTTCATCTCTCATATTCCAATAGCTATCAGTGTGTAACAATCATCTCCTCACTACAAATCTGCTTCAACCTGAGAATGTCATATCTAGAGTCACACCAGATACATGTCTAGAAATAAAAGTGACTGATTCACAATGACGAGCGAAGTGATGTGCCAGTCCCTCCCCATGTAATGATGATAATGTAAATCATATAATTGGCTTTTCATTCCAGCCTCTCATTTAATTTAATTATTATGAAACCTCCTATTAACTAGACGGTCTAATGCCACAAGGCTTTAAAGGGGGTTGTCTAAGTAGAAAAAATGCAGTTTATATGTGTTTAAATTAATAAAGTATTCAACTTAATAATACACTTTACATCTGAAAGGGGCCCCCGATCTTCATCTACGAGCTCCTGTAATGGGTCATGGCTGGTCGACTTCACACACACGTGACCAGTACTTGGCATGGAGGGGTCTGGATGACTCCTTTTTTCGGAAACTAAGCAACTAAGCCAGCCCTCTTCTCTGTCACGGATGATGTACAAAGAGAGAAGGGGTCTGGCTTACCTATTGAAATGAGAAGTCAGCCAGCCCCCTTCTCTGTCACAGATGATGGAGAAGGAGAGATGAGCAGTCAGCGAGTCTTCTTCTCCATCACAATAAGGGCTGGCTTAGCTATTGAAATGAGCAGACTGACAGCCCCTTGCTCTGTCACAGTAGGGGCTGGCTAAGCTATTGAAATGAATAGTAAGCCAGCCCCCTTCTCTGTGACAGATGATGTATAAAGAGAGAAGGGGTCTGTCTTAGCGATTGAAATGAACAGTCAGCTCTCTTCTCTGTCACAGTAGGGGCTGACTTAGCTATTGAAACAAATAATAAGCAAACCCTATCCTCTGCTACAATAGGGGCGGCTTAGCTAATGAAATGAACAGTAAGCCAACCTTCTTCTCTGTCACAGTAGGGGCTGGCTTAGCTAATGAAACAAACAGTAAGCCAACCCCCTTTTATATCACAATAGGTGCTGGCTTAGCTAATGAAATGAACAGTAAGTCAACCCTCTTCTCTGTCACAGTAGGGGCTGGCTTAGCTAATGAAATGTGCAGTCAGCCAGCCCCCTTCGCACATCACTCTTCTAAACACTTTCCTATGTGGTACACAAACTGGAAGAAGGTGTGACAGGACCCAGTCCAGAGGTTGTAGCTGAAGATCGGGGCACTTTTGAGACATAAGGTATATTAGTAAGTTGCAGAACTTACTAATTTATCTACATTTAAGTACAATTGTATTTTGCTGGACACCCCCTCTAACCCATAATTCCCTATACAGTGTTGGGTATCTCATAACCTTCGAACAGCTTCCAGTATACTACGTCAATTTTTCTGAAGAGCTTATGTAACCTGGCCAAGTATTCTGGAAGCTGGAGTTCTAGTAATGACCGGAGAGCACAGCGGGTCTTTTTTTTAGCACTGCTGGGTGACCGGTAGATCCCGTGTTTTGTGGCATTACACCTCTAGAGAAGTACAGCCTTCGGCCGTGTTTCTCAGCCAGCGCTAGGAGAGCAACTACATATGTCAGGTTTGATTGCTTAGTGAGTAAAATGAATAGGTTGTCAGCTAGGGGAAGACTTGTGTTACCCAGATCTTGTGTCGATATCTAATCTATGGTATTGCATGTCCTGGGCAGGCAAGCGTGGGCGGCGCAGCAGTGCAGGATCGCTAGACAGCAATATGGAAGTAAGTAGGATGCCTAGCTGATGTGATATGCATTTGAATCCTTTCCTTTCACTTGAACACTTTTTTTGTTCCTCTGTATTCTGCTTGCCTCAGATATTGCATGCCCGGGATTCTTACTCTGTATATCCCAAAGCCAAACAGACAAACACTTAAGATTTGTGAGGACGCTCCTGGCTCCTCGTAACCCTACTAGCTCCTAGAAGCATGACTCCACCACACACGACTGTCTGCTTCCTTCTCACAGTGGCTCTGGACCACTAACTGGCTGCTAACACTCTTTCCTTACCAGGTTATACTTCTAATGACGCTCTAATGACAGTCTCTTTGCCTATCTGTTAGTGTGATGAATATTATGACCACACTGTTAATTTGACCCAGTCTATATCGTAAGGGAAGCAGAGGTTGTACTCAGGTAGACAGAAGACAAAGTCAATATAACAATTACGTCAATGTGGATTTCATGAGATTTCATTCATCTTGAACCATTAATTTACACTGATCATGTGCTCAGCCACCTATCTCTGTGTGTTCACCTCCGATAATTTGTGTCCCATGACCGCCTAATGCCCGTCCCTTTTAAGCCCAGGCCTAGACCTAGTTCACATAGGCTTAGCTCACCTCTGTAGTTTAGCTTAGATAGCTGTAGCCTTATGGTAAAAGTGGAATGTCTGGATTTTACGAGAGCTTTTTCGATACAGCAGTGGGACAACCTAGTGACATCGGTGGGCTTGTGTTAGATTAGGTGCGTAGCTTGTTGTATTTTTTTGATAATACTGTTGGACTGCTGCAAATTGTGTAATTGTACTCTTTATGCTTCCTTTTCAGGGGTCCATCATTAGCAGCCCTCACATGCGCAGACGAGCCACCTCAACTCGGGAATGTGCCTCTCGTCAGAGCTTACCTAACTCTTCCTCCCTCCTAGGTTCTTTATTCGGTAGCAAGAGAGGGAAGCCATCTTCCCAAGGTCATCTGGTAGCCGGACAAGCGCTGCCGCCGCAGCATCCTACATTGATTTCACATCAACAACACCCAACGAGTCATCACTTGGCACAAGCCGAGGGGCAAACACAGGCACAAGTACACGCACAACACTCACAGTACTGCCACGTGCCGCAAAACCCACCGCCGTATCACCACCATCATCACTACCACCCTCCCCAGCACATCCAGCCGCACCAGTACCACCCACACGGACAGCATTCTTCCCATGCGTCCTACATTCAGCACCCGCATGCGCAGCACTCCCACTCCAGCCACTCTGGGCACTCGGCACATTCCCAGCATGCGCAACATCATCACTCTCAGCCGGTCCCGTCCACGTCCACAAGCACCAAACCCAAACACAGCGGAATTAGCACAATAGTCTAGATGCCTCATCCTTCCAGCAGGGGAAAATCCGGAGGAAAGAAGAAGGATCTCCAAAAGCGCGAGAGAATTCGTTGCTGTCACGCTTAAAGGAGTAGCATTATTTATTATTTAATTACAATATAGAAATAGCAAGTCAATGGAAGAACGGCCTAGTAGCTGCATAAAAAAAAATACTAAAAAAAAACCTTCAGCACTGGCTGGGTTCATAATACTACTTAGCTAATTACTCTAGTTCTACTGCGTGCGTGTACACAGTTACATATAGCATCTTCTTAATATATTGCGTGCGTGTACACATTAGTACCTTAAATTATTGTACTTGAAAAAAAAGCTATTTAAAAATTCTTTTTTCACCTCTAGCAATATTGACTCACAAGCATTCTCACTTTCATCTAGTTTGTAGGAACATTACGAAGAGGTTATTGTATTTTCTTAAAACCAAGCAATCGCCGTAATAATAATAATAATATGTGCCAATTATTCTGACGGTTTCTGTACGTGTCCCAGCTACACTTTGCTTGTACAAAAGGATAAATTATTCTTATTGTAAAAGATTTAAAAAAAAAAAAAAAACTACTACAGATCAGTATTACGCTGTCTTCTTCCAGGCAGAGAGCTGACGGAAGAAGCCCCTGCAGTTTCTAGAGTAACTGACCATTGACCATACCGATTCTTGGACACTTTAACGGCTGTAAGAACTGTGAATTTTCATTATCTACCTTTTTTATATACATATATATAAATATATATATACATACGATTTGTAAACACATAAATCTAGATGTGTGTTTTCGTGTACTCGCATCATACAGCGTCCGTGGACCTTCTCTCCATTGTCTGCAGTGTCTTGCTGTCACCGTTCATTTTGATTCTGAAACTAGGAGCAAAACATTTGAGACCTTTTTATAGCAGAGAATGTATTTTCAGACTTTTTTAGCAGTGTTTTTTCATTCGTTTTTTTTCTCTAAGTTTTGTCTTCTTTTCGATTGGCAAGTGGAGATTTTAGTCTAATGGTTTACCCCCCGACCAACTCTACAGATCTCAGTTCCCGAGAGAATCTTCTGTGTGTCACCCATCATGTGTATGGTTACCTCTATCCAGAATTGCTTGATGTCATCTCGTTACTTTTCCTGCTTTTCATTGTGGACCCAGAGGTACATTGTATTTAGACACATTTTACAAACCAATCCAAACAATACTTTTCACTGTGATGAAAGGAGCAACCGAATCAACGGATTTCTGTACCTTATTGATACCAGCGTAACTCTTCATAGGCCAGGAGATAGACCTTTCAGAGGAACCAGCTACACGTGTCTGATATGTATGTTGCTGAGCCCCTTGCCATTAGAAAGTTTACTCATAGAACAATATGGGCCTACTTTTAGTTCCTGTGAGAAGCAGAGACTGTTCCTTGTAGACGATACAATGCTAGTGACAGTAATGGAGGCTGATACTTTTCTTAGTAATTACTATAGAAAACCATAGTTAGATTTCCAAGATTTACCATGGTGTTTGTTCATTAGCAACATGTAATGGCAGCAGTTGTTTAAAATGCACTAAAAAAAAGTCTCCGGGTCTTTTTTCTGGTGGTTAGGGTGATATCTTGCATAAATTACGTCTTCATATATACTTTTTGGGAAAATAGTGGAAGCCATATAAAGAGATAGAAAAGACCTCCATGCTAATGATCAGAGTGCACTCAGTTCCGTACTGAGTTATGTAGAAGACCATGGCCAACGTTTATCAAGACGTGATGGCCAGCGTACTGTAATGCAATGCGGATATTTTGTACGCAAAAAAAAGTGGTGGAAAATTTGCGTGTATCAGTTCCGTGTGGCGTAAAAGCACGTCTCCTCAAAAGTTACAACTGGGAATGTCCAAGAGGTAGAAAATGCAACCTATCCCTGTTGTAAGCAGACATAAATGTATGCCAAAATTTGCACCATTTTCTAGTTTTATAGTAAATAAGTTTGTCTTACAGGGAACCTGTCAAGCAATTCATGCTGCGCAAACTGCAGGCAGCAGGAATCGCAGTCTGGCTGCACGATTGCAGCCAGGTGTATTTTTCTCTGAAACATTTCGGTGTTTCAAAGGGAATATACTTTGATAGTCCAGCCGGCTATTCCCAGCACTACTGCAAGAGATTGACAGGGTTCTCCCTATGTACACGCGAGTAAGAAACCTGTCAATCAAGTGCAGCAGCGCTGAGGAGAGCTGGCCAGGGACCATAGCTGAAGACAAAACTAGTTCAGTGCCGTCCCACGATTGCCGCCAGGCGTATTTTTCTCTGAAACGATTCGGTGGTTCATAGAGAATATACACTGCTCAAAAAAATAAAGGGAACACTCAAATAACACATCCTAGATCTGATGAATGAAATATTCTCATTGAATACTTTGTTCTGTACAAAGTTGAATGTGCTGACAACAAAATCACACAAAAATCATCAATGGAAATCAAATTTATTAACCAACGGAGGCCTGGATTTGGAGTCACCCCCAAAATTAAAGTGGAAAAACACACTACAGGCTGATCCAACTTTGATGTAATGTCCTTAAAACAAGTCAAAATGAGGCTCAGTATTGTGTGTGGCCTCCACGTGCCTGTATGACCTCCCTGCAACACCTGGGCATGCTCCTGATGAGGTTGCGGATGGTCTCCTGTGGGATCTCCTCCCAGACCTGGACTAAAGCATCCGCCAACTCCTGGACAGTCTGTGGTGCAACGTGACGTTGGTGGATGGAGCGAGACATGATGTCCCAGATGTGCTCAATCGAATTCAGGTCTGGGGAGTGTTGCTTCCTAAGTGGACAGTTTGGTTTCACAGAAGTTTGATTTACTTGGAGTTATATTCTGTTGTTTAAGTGTTCCCTTTATTTTTGTGAGCAGTGTACTTTGAAAGTCCAGCCGGCTATTTCCAGCGCTGCTGCAAGATATTGACAGGTCTCTTCCTTTGTACACGTAAGGAAGAAACCTGTCAATCACCTGCAGCAGCACTGGGGAGAGCCGGCCAGGGACCATTGCTGTAGAAGAGACTAGTCCGGCGTCGACTCTGGCCATCTCTTCCCAGCGCCGATGCAGGTGATTGATAGGTTTCAGAGAAAGATATACCTGTCTGCTATCATGCAGCCAGGCTGTGGTTCATACTGCCCGCGTTTTGGGCAGCATGAATCCCCGGACAGGTTTCCTTCAAACTTGAAAACCGCACACACTCCTTAGAGCTTATACCACTTTTCACATCATCTTCTGATATTGCAGAAAATACTGGCGTAAGCTACTTAATAAATGTCGGCCAAAGTCCGGTTCTGAAACGACAGAATATATTTTTGCAGGTGCATAGAGTAAGAGATAAATCAGTGTGTTGCCCATACCACCCAATAACCAAATAAAGACAAAGTTACGACTGGTTCTAGAATATTCTTGCCTACATCATGGCAGTCTACTACTTGCAAATCATAAACCGCTTGTTACCTGTAGAGGCCATGTTTGTAGGGTATCTCATCACTTTGTACACTGCAGAGGTCAGGTCTCTTACAGAATATTTTGAGGTTGCCCACAACATGTTCACGGCTCCCATTCTCATCAAAAGGCTCAGTTCTGTTCCTCACAGGCTATACAACTTACAAGTAAGGCAAAAACAGCGGTTTTGCATGTCATCTATAGTAAATATTCTGATGCTACATTCTAAATAGTGTATATTTGCAGAATATATCAGTATTATTGTTCATATTAGCCGAGGTAAGGTGATAACATATTACAATATGTAGCCTTCCCTTCTTACCTCTGTACTTTATAGTAGAAATTATCTGTAATTTATATGTTATTCCAGGAAAGAGAAGACTCGGCATATTGGTTGTATTGTTCATTATGAATCATATTAACGTTTTCCTTCTTGCAGTCTTAATGTTACCTAGTAGAAGTTAGTAAGGCAAAAACATAGTGGCCCAATGCTGGTGTGGCGTTTCATTAGTGTAGACACCTTTATTTTTCTGTACGCGTTCATAAGCACACTACTTGCATAGCCCAGTGGTGGGAACTGCAGGTCATGATCAGATCTTGATTGTGAGATCCAGAAGAACTCGTGCCGTTTGATTTCTGGTATATGCCCTTTGTCATTTGTTAAGAAACCTGTGTGGAAACAGATTTACTAAAAGAGTTCCGGGTGCAAAAACAGTTTTTGACCTATCTAGTAGCTAATTCAAAATTTGCATTTGGCATCAAGAGATGCAGCATCTGATGGGACGGTATGGTGACTTGGCAAACATACAATGTCTGAAATTGTTCCCGCAGAGCTTCAGCAACTCGACTGCCCTGTCTGATTCTGCTTCTCCCATCGCCAATGCAAATTTCAGCCGAAGATGCGCTGCCTAGATGCTGACAGTGTCACTTTAAATTTATGTTGGGTACTACTTTCCCTTGAAAATCTCCTGCAAATGAAATAAAACAACCTCTGTAGCACTACCAATTTGAAGAAAGTATCCTTTAAGTCAATCTCCGACCTTTTGAAGGAGCACTCCCTCTAAATTTTATTACCTAAACCTGTGTATATGTAGTGTGGTGTGGGTGCATTTATAAACTCACCGATCGCTGTCAGCGCCACTTCGATCCTCTTCTAGGTTACGTGACTTCTATTCCGACTCGTCAGATCATATTTGTGAGCCAAAAATGGCTTATACAATGTAAGTCTATAGAGCGTCACAACAAGGCTCCATAGACTTACATTGTAAGGGCGGAGTCAGACGACGATCGCATTGCAATGCTTGGACTGGCCGGCGGCTCTCCTACCCCAAGCATATTAGCCAAACCAAAGTCTCCTACAAAATGAAGACCATCTGTAGACAGCAGCTGATGAAGGGGCATAAGACCCCGAGACAGCTAAGGATCAGAAATTGACTGATGTGACCTATCAGTGGCCCAAGAATGCTACTTTTCTTCCTTTTGGAAGGGGCATAATTTGCATACCTACTAATAAAATGTAAAACATTATACAATGCTATCACCTTTATAACTAGCGATTTAGGAAGCAGGAAAAAGAGAATAAGTAAACTATTTAACACATTGCGTGAAAATAATGAGGCCTGAACCTCCTGCTGATAAAACTTGTTACACAGTCATTTTGGCGTATCGACCAGATAAGTAAAAAAACAATATTTTCTGCTTTTCTATACGTCTAATACAGATTGATCCTGTGATTGATTGGCACAGCGGGAGTTATATAGAAGTGCTTTTATGTAATCCGCCACATTCCGACATGACATAACCAATATGAAGGCGCTGACTCTTTCCTGGAATGACCACATAATGTATATGTATTTTTTAAGTTAAGAATGAAATGTACACTGTAAACAATAACAAGATACTTATATACTGTACATGTATTGTAGAATGACACTCCCCATGGTGCTGCATGTAGCGGAGACCTCTGGTTTCTTAATATAAGCTGAACTTGGCAGCAGATATTTATACATATATGTATATTGACTCTCTACTTGTTGACTTGCTGTGTCTACTGCAGTTCCGCATGAATTTGTTATGTTTTCATTGTAAATTATCATTGCACTTCTTGCCTGCAAATAAAGAAGCGATTGCTTTGTATATACAAAAACAACAACAATAAAAGGAACTAACCACAAGTGACAATTTAGGAATGGCGGTTTTAGGACCAAGTAGGAGCTAGGTGACTGATTCCTGTACATAGTGTGTATATTACTATTCCGTCTGCAGTCATACCGAGGTTGCATACAGTCCCTATCTCTTACTAGATTCCTGACTATAACATTAGCGTAGTAGAGAACACACGGAGGGTTAGTTCCTAAGAGTAGACTGTTAGAATCCCATTAGACGGACCGATTTCTGATGGGTCACAAGTTGCATTTTGTAAGTAATGCGAAAAGAGAGGAGTGCTTTCATTTTAATATGCATTCTGTTTGTAAGTAGTAACAAACCCTATCGATGTACAACTATAACTGTGATCATGTGGACTAACTCAATAAACCATAAAAGACGACAATGGTATTTTGTGACTGGATTGTAATGTATGTCTGTGATGTAAGGATATACCGATAAATGGACTTCGGAGAAACGGAACATAATCAACTCCAAAAGTTTGAAGCAGGTGTGGAAAAAATGCTGCATGTAAGAAGCTTTCACAATTAGAAGTGTTTATAGTTTATTTTTATCAATTCACAAAATTCAAAGAGAATGAACAAAAGAGAAAAAAACATCAATATTTGGTGTGAACACACTTTGTCTTCAAAACAGCGTAAATTTTTCCAGATACACAGTTTTTGAAGGAACTCGGCAGGGAGGTTGTTCCAAACATCTTGGAGAACTAACCACTGATCTTCTGTGGATGTCGGTTGGTGAAACTAAAAGAACTGATGTTGTTTTGAAAGAAACAAATATTAATTTGATTCTCGTATATTTTCTTTTGTTCATTCACTTTGCATGTTGTTAATTGATAAAAAAAAACGTTAACACTTCTATTTACGAAAGCATTCTTACTTTGCAACTTTTTTTTCTGCACCTGCCTAATACTTTGGCACAGTATGTATGTATGGTGAATAAAGACTTTTAGATGATGAGTTGTCCTCTCTTGGTTTTCACTGTTTGCTATGCAAAGGTCTATTTTCAAGAAAGTTCTCTCCACTAAAAAAAATATAATTATGGGCATTTTGGACTTGGTGTTATACACATAAGTGTAAACAGGCAGAACAAGAAAACATTGATTTCATGAAACGTAGAAATCATAGTGTTGAACAAATGATGGGTAAGTTCCAGAGAAACACTGCTCATATTCATATATTGTAGTTCTAAACATACTTCTACTTATGGACACCTTATGTCTAAAATCTGGACAAGTAAAAAATATATAGGTTTTTTATTTTATATATACAATATATATATATATATATATACATATATATATATATAATAAGAAATATATAATTTAAATATATATATAATCTTGTTTAATATTTGTATCATTTAATATTTTATATACCTTATTATTGTAATTATTATTTTAAATCCTTCCTGTCTTTTTCCAATGGTCCAGTTCAACAATGGGGCTGGTGGCACAACAATTCTGCTATGCAAATGGATAGCATCCAAAACTCCTGCTGATGCCTACACCATGGTGAAACCGTTACCTGAGCCTTTTACATCTCCAGAACTGGTATTCAGAGCAGACTGGGAACTGTAGACGAAAGCCACCAGTGCACCTTGGCCGTGCGGGTACGATGGACAATTCACACTGGCTCCTTGGTATTCAGCAGTTATGAGTAGAGTTGTGTGCCGCAGTTTCCTTCTGCAGACTCAGAGGTATATACAGTACACTGTTGAACAGGATAATCAAAAGCAAAGCTTTATTCTCAGTGTGATAGGTCTTAGAGTATGTGCATGCAGATACTTTTTGCTGAATTTTTGTAGTGGAACCTGAGCAGAAACTCCAACGTTTTTGAGGAGTTTTGCATTTTTGAAGAGGATTTGGAGAGTTTCCACTCAATTTCTGTCCCAAAACCTCCTAAGAAAACCTTCATATAGACATTGCCTGAATGTGGTTCTCCAGGACTTTTACATAGGTAACTTATTTTTAGCATTGTGAAATTTCTGTGGGTGGCTGTGTCTTGTACATCAGCTTAACTTGTGAACTGCTATAGTACCAGCCATAGGTGCTCATAGGTGTAGGAGACATAGCCATAGGTGCTATAGTACCAGCCATAGGTGCTCATGGCTATGGAAACACTGATGATGACACTACAATTGCATGAGTCCTGTTACTGTGCTTGAGCAATGGGACTTCAGGTTGGACACCAGACATTGTGTAGGACATTTGGCAGACCTTCCGGGACAAAGACCCAAATTCAGGACATACTTGCTAGATCGGGACCTATGATTAGGCCAAGGATTACCCTCATTATAGGCCATCAATGTTAAAGTTTTCGAGAACTTCTTTAAAATTACGTTGGCTCTGTAACACAGATTAGACAACTGACTATTGAAGTTGCTGGTGATTTTTCAGCTGCACTTACTAGTTTTTCCTGAGAAGTTTATGAAAAACATAAATTAAACCTTGAAGAATGATAATAGAAATAGAGTCAACATACAGAGAAATCAAGGTAAGCGGGAGGCACCGGTGAATTGCTATGAAGAAGATTGTAAGTGTGATGTTCTCAAGGTGAAGTCATATCACCTACAGTACTGTGCTATTCTGAGAAATGTATGAGAATGGAGTTCAGAAAAAATCAAAACAAATCTGTAATTAGTCTTATCATAATGTGATTTTCTAAGAGACTTTTACCTTTAAAAAGTATCCCCTTAATATCTCTAGTGAAGCGATGTCACAAGAGCATAGGTTCCATAGACATAGCCTTTATTTAGTTGGATCCTTAAAGCAAGGAGACACATTTAAGGTTGGTTTTGTCCACTTTTTTGGGTAGTTAGTAAAAACCTACATAAAGATGTGATCTCCATGGGTCCATGTTAGCAAACAAGGAAGGGTACTACTTATGAAAATTCAATGTAGGCAGCAAGACATCAAGCTGAGGATGGTTAGGAGTTTGGTGTTGTCAAGCAGCCCCTAGAATGAGCCCAATATTGGTGTTTGCTGAGAATTTGCACGCACAACCACCTCTCCACTCACTATTGATGAGGTGCCAGCTGGAGCAGGAGATCGAGGGACCCTTATTCTGGAGATAGAAGCAGGTCCCAGAAGTGGGACCCTCGTGTATCAGAAATTTATGGCAAAGACAAACAAGAGACACTCGCTTCCTAGTGCAATAAACCAGTACAAGGTAGATATTTAGGTAGATTAGTGGGGGATGCTCTCACCTTCTGGGGTTGTGCAATTAAACGCACAACCCTGGTAAATTCTTGTAGAATTATGGTCTGTTAGGAACTGCTTCTTTCCTCAGCCATGGTGGACAAGCAGCACCGCAGAATACACAACAATATAGAATATCGTCCAAAGAGTAGAAGATGTAGTCAAGGTTCCTTTATTGGTAAAACATAAGGTAACGCGTTTCAACACCAAATTAGTATCTTTTAATACAGTAAAAATGCACATGTATGTGGTATAAATAGTATAAAAAAAGGCTCCAAATGTGGTACCCTTAACCCAATTAGCATAACAGAAGTAGGCAATAAGTACAATAAAAAACGATAGACAGATACCAATCATACATTAAAATTCATATGATGTTGATAAAATGGTATGTGAATAATAATGAAAAGCAAAAAGAGAAAAACTTAATTGTTTAAAACCATATGGAGTGGAACAAGCAAGAAGAGAGGAGGAAGTAGGCATTGGTCCGATGGTAAACAGTCATGGCCGGGACTAGAGCATGGTGGGGTGGGGATGTGCGATTGCAAAAGAAGGGAGGGGATAGGGCATGATGTATGGGGTTGGCATGGCTGGAAGAGATGTGTGAGAGCCAGATAGGATGGGCTTTGAAATTGAGGAGGGAAAAGGAGCTAGAAAAAGATAAGTGAGGAGAGGGAAAAAAGGAGCTAGAGAAAGATGGGTGTGGCGAGGGAAAAGGAACTAGAACAAGATGGGTGGGGAGAGGGAAAAAGGAGCTAGAGAAAGATGGGTGTGGACAGGGAAAAAAGAAGCAAAGGAAAAATGGGTGGAGAGAGAAAAATTAGCTAGGGAAAGATGGGTGGATAAAGGCGCTAAGGAAATATGAGTGGAGAGGGGGAAAAGGAGTTAGGGAAGAAAGGGTGGGTTAAGGGAAAATGGAGCTAAAGAAAGATTGGTGGAGAGAGGAAATAAAGGATCAAGAGAAAGATGGGTGGGGAGAAGGAAAAAAGGTAGGAAAAATGAGAGGGGAGATGGTAAAATGAGCTAGAGAAAGATGGATGGGGAGAGGGTTAAAAGCTAGAGCGAGATGGGTGGGGAGGGGGGAATGAAAGCTAGAAAAAGTTGGGTGGAGAGAGGAAAGAAAAGAGATGGAAATATGGGGGTAAGAAGGAAAAAGACATGAGATAAAGATGGGTGGAAAGAGGGAAAAAAGTAGCTAGGGAAGTAGTATAGACAAATATTATTGGGTCTCTGCATGTTTCCTAATGTCAGTGCTGTTTGGATTATCTTCTGACCACACACCCTGCTTGTATGCAGATTTGTAGTGCAATATGCATACACAGTGCATTGAGAGTAAAGTATTTCTGGCAGCGAAGCTTCTTTTCTGATTCAATCACTTACATTCGCTGACATCATGGATTGCCATGGAAACCTTTATGCGCTGCCGTGTCCAGCTACTTCTCAGCTGGAGGATCTGCTTGTCGGCTTAAGATTTAATTTTAAGCTTCTGTGTTTTCTAATATACACGGTAACCTTGACGGCACACAAGTCTTACGGCTCTATACACTTCAACTATTTTAACCAAACTCTTTCACATTAAAGTAACTCTTTAAAGGGAAAAAACATATATTTTTTTCTGACTGTATATAATTCGTCAAATCGTAATAGATTTTGACCATATGCACAGGACTTCATATGGTACGCGGGAAATCTTAGACCAGAACTGGCATAACCTGGAGCATGAAGAAAACTTCACCAATGCCAGGGATCATTGGGCAAACGGCGCCCATCGCAATCTGGCAAAACATTTTCTTTGCTTGTCCAGTTGAGGTTGGAATAGTCTGAGGGAAAATGTGACTCTAATGCTGAAGAACCAGTCCTGATCCTTGTGACGTCATTCATGCTGGTCAGATTTCTTAAGAAACGTCACATCTCATCATGAATAACACGAGCTGTGGCGTTATGTCACCGCCGCGCCCATTTTGGAGGAACTGGTGTGAAAGCGCCAAAATTCACAATTTTTTTTGCGCTACTATGAAAACTTTTGGTACTTTTCAAAGTAATTTACACCAGAATTATGGCAAAATTGAATCAGGGCCATTGTTCATTAAAATTGTTAGAAAGCATCTGAAAGGGGGTCTCTTTGAACCAAGGAAGCTCCCTTAGTTTTTTCTTCTTTCTTATGGGAAAATTGGGTAAATGATTAGAAAATTGTATTACTACAATTACCAAATATATTACAACAGTAAAACAAGTTCCATACCGCCATGATCAAGCATCTTGTCTGAAGTTTAAAGTCCACAGTGAAAGTGTATAGCCTATCCTTAACCTTGGGTGTATGGGTTACCTAAGAAGAGGGACAAGCATTTGGGATTTTTTTCCCTCATCAAAGATGAACTTGACTAGCAGGAGCAAATCAGATAATAACACCGTAAAGAGCCTGTACTGTAGCACAAAGGCCCTGTGGCTCTGTACTAAGAGGCAGAGGGCGGCCTGTATGGAGCAGTATGGTACTGCACTACCGAGAATGGCCACTATGCAGTGAACTAAGCCGAAGGCGCTACAAACAGTTGATCGGTGGGGCTGCTGGGTGTTGGACCCCCACCAATCTAATATTGATGACCTATCTCAAGCATAGATATCATTTCAATTCTGACAACATAAAATGAGCCCTGAATCTTTCTCTGGATGTAGAATGAAACTAATTTAATCCGAGAGTATATCTGATTGTGGAAAGTCCTGAGCCCAAAGTCTGTCTTTTGATACAGCACGAACCTCACTTGTTCTGTAAGTACATCTAACTGTAAAAAGTCCAGTAAATGCTATGTTAACTGGTGAGAACAGAAACCAAAACTGGGACCTCTCTTGATGCAGCAGGAAACTCGCTTGTTCCAGGAGTACGTGACTGCTGAAAGTCCAGTAAATATGTCAACTTTTGAGAACAAAGACCAAGCCTGGAACCTGTTTCTTCTCGAGGAAGTATAGGTCATCTGATCCTAACACATAGTGGCCGCCATGTTATTGACTTATAGTAGAGGCATCCGTTCCAGCTGAATCCCATGTTTATTTTTCAAAACACAACAAGATCCTAATCCGCCATAGTGTTCTGCAGAAAGAATGAATGGAACTGATTATTATTGAAGACGGTGCAGCAGGTTATTACATGTAAGTAAGATATATATATATATATATATATATATATATATATACACAGTCATGGACAAAAGTGTTGGCACCCTTGAAATTGTTAAAAAAAAGTATTTTTCCTAGAAAATTATTGCAATTACGGTATACATGTTTTGTTATACACATATTTATTTCCTTTCTTTATATTAGAGCAATATAAAAATAAACAGAAAAAAAAGCAAATTGGACTTAATTTCACACAAAACCCCCAAAATGGTCCGGACAAAATTGTTGGCACCTTTGCAAAAATGTGGGTTAACAACTTGTTTCAAGCATGTGATGCTTGATCAAACTCGCCTGTGGCAAGTAACAGATGTGGGCAATATGAAAAAAATCACACCTGCACTACAGTACACCTCAGCTGAATATGCGTCCTCGGACAGCCATCCAGCTGAAGGTAGTGTTGGCGGGCGCACCTCCTGCAGGACTCTCTGCGACCGTGATCCTTACATCCCTGGTAACTTGGCTTTCAGTCAGAAAAAATATTACAATTCCATAGTGGTAACCACAGATGACAATACAGTACTGTTCAAAATAATAGCAGTGGGTTCAAAGACATGAGCTAAGCACAAAATCTTTATACTAGTTTTTATTTCCATGCATTGGGAACATTGCACACTGTTTTCTAATTCAAAACATGAAGAGAAATGTATATAATTTTTAACTATTTTACAGAAAATAACAAAACATGAACAATGGGCTGTTCTAAAAAAATAGCAGTGTCTGCATTTGTCTTTACAAACTCACAATATGTACTCTTTTTTGAGAATTTAGCATTCCTGTGAATCAGTAACCTAATACTTAGTTGTATACCCACAGTTTTTTTTTAACTGCATCACATCTATGTTGCATAGAGTCAACCAACTTCTGGCACCTGTCAACTGTTATTCCAGCCCAGGATGCTTTGACTACATCCCACAATTTTTTTGGCATTTGTTGGCTTTGCTTCAGAAACAGCATTTTTGATGTCACCCACAAGTGATCTATTAGATTAAGGTCCAGGGATTGGGCTGGCCACTCCATATCCTCAATTTTGTTGGACTGGAACCAAGATTTTGCTCATTTACTGGTGTGTTTAGGGTCGTTGTCTTGTTGAAACACCCATTTCAAGGGCATATCCTCTTCAGCGTAAGGCAACATGACCTCTTCAAGTATTGTAATATATGCAAATTGGTCCATGATCCCTGGTATGCGGTAAATAGGTCCAGCACCATAGTAAGAGAAACATGCCCATAGCATGATGCTTGCACCACCCTGCTTCACTGTCATCAGAGTGTACTATGGCTTGAATGCAGAGTTTGGGGGTCGTCTGACGAATTGTCTGCGGCCCTTGGACCCAAAAAGAACAATTTTACTTTCATCAGTCCACAAAATGTTTCTCCACTTCTCTTTAGGCCAGGTGATGTGTTCTTTGACAAATTGTATCCGCTTCAGTACATGTCTTTTTTTTAACAGTGGGACTTTGCGGGGACTTCTTGCTAAGAGATTAGCTTCACACAGGCGTCTTCTTACTGTCACAGTATTCACAGGTAACTTGAGACTGTCTTTGATCATCCTGGAGCTGATCATTGGCTGAGCCTTTGCCATTCTGGCTATTCTTCAATCCATTCGAATGGTAGTCATCCGTTTTCTTCCACGTCTCTCTGGTTTTGCTTTCCATTTTAAAGCATTGGAGATCATTTTAAGTTGAATAGCCTATCATTGTCTGCACTTCTTTATAAGTTTTACCCTCTCCAATCAACTTTTTAATCAAAGTACGCTGTTCTTCTGAACAATGTCTCGAACAACCCATATTTCTCAGGCTTTCAAGGAGAAATGCATGTACAACATGTGCTGGCTTCACCCTTAAATAAAGGCCACCTGATTCACACCTGTTTCTTCACAGAATGATTGACCTCACTATTGAACTCCACACTGCTATTATTTTGAACACACCCCCTAACAATTAATTATTCAAATACACAGACTCAAAAACATGCAGATCATAAATGCGGAGTCTGTTGGTTTTCTTAGAATCTATTGCACCAACTGGTAAATTGCTTGACATGTGGTAATATAATCTATACGAAAAACAGTGATTAAACTGGTTAGTCATATTGGACTGCTATTATTTTGAACACTACTGTAAGTAGCTGAAGTAGTGCACACACATATGTATCGTAGTAGATTAATCCATTTTAGTAATAGTAATGTTTTATTAAACAATATAATGAGGTTAATACCTTGCCAATGATTTGGTCGTATTACACATGTGAAGCTCCGACTCTTTCATTTCCATGGATACGGAATATTTGACTTCTGATTCATCTGCCAGGTTCTGTATTCTTTTATTAAAACATAGATGTTTTCCTTCCTTCATTATTCCAGGCTCAAAAAAGAGACTACAAAGCCTTTGCATTTCATTAGTGTCGCATTTTGTGATGCTTTTTGCATTCACTGGAAAGATTTTGCTGTCTCCTGTTGTGTCTGGAAAAGGCCAAATCAATTATTTGAACAGAAAGCCTTTCCTTCTCGGGCGGCTCCTGCTGTCAACTCACCGGTTTAATGTGGCTCTTTCATAGTAAAATAAATAAACACACAACATATAGACTTTATTCTGCGCAGTAATGTTTGCTCAGAGCTAATAGTTCAAGAAATGCCATATTTGTTAGTATGATTCCCCAGCGATTACAAGTCAACAAACATAAACTACAATGTTCTCTACCGCATGGAACGTCAGAGCTAACAATATCCTATTTTATTAAATGTCTAATTAATGGTAGCAGCAAACTTGATCTGAAACATTTCAAGTGGCACTTAGTCTCTTCAATGTATTTCTTATAAAATATCAGCAGAGACCTAACTGATGGATCTTATAAAAAGTGCAACCACTGTTTTCCCATTAGTTCAAGTGTAAAGTTAGCCATAAACATTAGATATTTGTCAACTGTTGTTTGCTATCTCTCCTGCTCCTCACTGTGACATCTGTATCGGTGCCTGCCTTTCCTGCATCTGCTTCTGTCGCTAGGCGGCACTGCACTCTCCTTGCGGGCGACTTGTAGTTCCACCCAGTTTGAAAGTTAACTTCTGTCAGTGTTTGCTCTTTGCTGTGTGGTTTGGGTGGGGCTGCAAGCTATTTAAGCTCCTGAAATCCTGCTGTCCACTCCCAGTTATAATCTGACTTGCTTCTATATAACTTGTGCCTTGGTATTCTTCCAGTGGACATTCCTGATTTCTGACCTCGGCTTATTGTTTGACTATTCTTCTTGATGATTTTGCCCTTACACCGATCTCCTGGTTCTGGCCCAGCTACCCGACTATTCTTTCCCCACTGGTTTGATCCTCTGAATAGCAGCTCTCCAATGGAAGAAATCCAGTGGGCCCCATTTTAAGACCAGATTCCTGTACAGAGGTTAAAAGCTGAAGAGTGGTGTTCCTCTTGAATCTGCCAGATAGAGTGGCTTGCGCCAAGTCTGTCTGAAGTTGCCCATTTGAGCCTGCGGCCTCTGATAGATGTAACACCCTCCTTGATATGCACTCTCCGCTGACCGTGAAATTGTTCTGTATAGGGAATGTGGACTAAAGGCACATTAGACTGATGTCTGCCAAACTGGCTGATAACGATGAGTTCGGCCAACAGTCTAATGTGTATGGGGTCACTTGCCGACTGATGATTGGGATAGATGTTGATCATACATGTCCAATTTTGGACATCCGATTGTATTGTTCTAGTTCAGATAAGCCGCCAGGTGACATGTCAGCTGGTGGCTTTATCAGAGAACACAAGAGTGCTCAGCAAAATGAGAGCTCCCATGTAAAGGAGAGCTAGCAGAGATGGCTGGTGGCTAAACGATCGGCTAAAGCATAATTCGGCCGACAGCCAACTATTGTGTATGGTGGGCTTTAGACCTCTGGTGTGGCTTATCTTCCATCAGAAGTAGGCAGGTTGATATACATGTTGATGTTCAGCTAGTTCTCAGTCTCTGTAGTCCACCTTCTATTCAAATTGGTTAGCTAGGCACCAAAAAATCTCTGCCCATATCTCTATTTTGACTTTCAACATTGCTGAAAGAGATGACGTGTCACGCTGGTGGATCGTGGATTCACTGCGCCACAGGCCGAGCTTACCCTGGAGGGGCATAGCTAAGCGGGTACCTGGTCTTTGCTAGAGCCCCTGATGGTGAAGTTGCAGGCTTGAGCTGCAGGTAGCCGCCAGGTACTGCTCCAGGGCAGTCCCCGGTACTGCAACAGTCCCCGGTACTGCAACAGCTGACCCCAAGGGTCAGAAATGTAGGTACGGTCTCTGAGTCCATGGCAGGACCGGACACTGCTTCTGGTTCATACAGTGCAGATTCTGGAACACTTGACAGGATGGACACTGGTGCAGGTTCAGACAGTGCTGGTTCTGGAACACATGACAGGACGGGTAACATTTTCAGGTGCTGGTTCAGACTAGATGGTTCCTATTCCTTTAAGAAGCGAGGAACACGCATGCGCTGACCGGAGACCTATGAGCATGTCGGTGTCCCTGCCGGGCAGAGGTGGTGAAACCATACAGGGACCAGGAGGATAGTGGTTTCCTCACATTGTTGTCAACCCAGTTAACTAATTCTTGCAGTAGACGAGCAATGTTCAACTCTCAAACAGTTTAAAGACTTTTTCATAAGTGCACTTAATGCTAAAAGATGACAGAATAACTTTAAAATATGAAAATATGAGTTTCTCATTGTATATATACAGTACAGACCAAAAGTTTGGACACACCTTTTCGTTTAAAGTTTTTTCTGTGTTTTCATGACTATGAAAATTGTACATTCACACTGAAGGCATCAAAACTATGAATTACCACATGTGGAATTATATACTTAACAAAAAAGTGTGAAACAACTGAAAATATGTCTTATATTCTAGGTTCTTCAAAGTAGCCACCTTTTGCTTTGATGACTGCTTTGCACACTCTTGGCATTCTCTTGATGAGCTTCAAGAGGTAGTCACCAGAAATGGTCTTCCAACAATCTTGAAGGAGTTCCCAGAGATGCTTAGCACTTGTTGGCCCTTTTGCCTTCACTCTGCGGTCCAGCTCACCCCAAACCATCTCGATTGGGTTCAGGTCTGGTGACTGTGGAGGCCAGGTCATCTGGCGTAGCACCCCATCACTCTCCTTCTTGGTCAAATAGCCCTTACACAGCCTGGAGGTGTGTTTGGGGTCATTGTCCTGCTGAAAAATAAATGATGGTCCAACTAGACGCAAACCGGATGGAATAGCATGTCGCTGCAAGATGCTGTGGTAGCCATGCTGGTTCAGTATGCCTTCAATTTTGAATAAATCCCCAACAATGTCACCAGAAAAGCACCCCCACACCATCACACCTCCTCCTCCATGCTTCATGGTGGGAACCAGGCATGTAGAGTCCATCTGTTCACCTTTTCTGCGTCGCACAAAGACACGGTGGTTGGAACCAAAGATCTCAAATTTGAACTCATCAGACCAAAGCACAGATTTCCACTGGTCTAATGTCCATTCCTTGTGTTCTTTAGCCCAAACAAGTCTCTTCTGCTTGTTGCCTGTCCTTAGCAGTGGTTTCCTAGCAGCTATTTTACCATGAAGGCCTGCTGCACAAAGTCTCCTCTTAACAGTTGTTGAAGAGATGTGTCTGCTGCTAGAACTCTGTGTGGCATTGACCTGGTCTCTAATCTGAGCTGCTGTTAACCTGCGATTTCTGAGGCTGGTGACTCGGATAAACTTATCCTCAGAAGCAGAGGTGACTCTTGGTCTTCCTTTCCTGGGGCGGTCCTCATGTGAGCCAGTTTCTTTGTAGCACTTGATGGTTTTTGCAACTGCACTTGGGGACACTTTCAAAGTTTTCCCAATTTTTCGACTGACTGACCTTCATTTCTTAAAGTAATGATGGCCACTTGTTTTTCTTTACTTAGAATTTGTATTATGGCAAGAAAAAAGCAGCTAACAGTCTATTCAGTACGACAATCAGCTGTGTATCCACCTGACTTCTGCACAACACAACTGATGGTCCCAACCCCTTATAAGGCAAGAAATCCCACTTATTAAACCTAACAGGGCACACCTGTGAAGTGTGAACCATTTCCGGTGACTACCTCTTGAAGCTCATCAAGAGAATGCCAAGAGTGTGCAAAGCAGTCATCAAAGCAAAAGGTGGCTACTTTGAAGAACCTAGAATATAAGACATATTTTCAGTTGTTTCACACTTTTTTGTTAAGTATATAATTACACATGTGTTAATTCATAGTTTTGTTGCCTTCAGTGTGAATGTACAATTCTCATAGTCATGAAAATACTGAAAAATCTTTAATGAGAAGATGTGTCCAAACTTTTGGTCTGTACTGTATATTGGGTATTCACTGAGTTTTAAAAATAATCTCTTCAAGTGCTAAACTTACTAGGAAGCAAACATATTTAGCCATGTATAAATTAACTGGTCCTTCCACCAGTGCTTACCCTCTATATTAGAAATGAAGGGCCTTCTGGGACAGGAAGACCTTTGTGCCAATTAAAACGTGCCTAAAACATAGGGTGCCATGCAAATAATGTCCCACAATGCTATACAATCCCGATTTATAGTTCCCATTATTTTTTTGTTACAAAAATGGTCATGCAACCAAATCAGATCTTTTTTTTTGCACTGAGGAGGGGCAACACCCTGAAACATGTATCTGTAAATAGAGATTCTGGTTTTGGTTTTTATCCTAGGTTATGTGGCAAGGCTCATTAAAAGGGCAATATTGACTTGTAGGACTGCTACTCTCAATAGGTGGCACTGGAGTTCAAATCCTCTTCCTCTCTGAAGATGCAATTTGCATATTGCTTCAATGATGAAACCCATAGTGCAGGTTGCATATATTGTCTAGTGTTATGATAGTATATCAACTCACTCAGGAAAATAGGTAACACACGAAAAACTGCTACTGACCCTGCCGGTTCCTGTACAGACTAGAGATCTTTACCCCGCAGTCCCTAGTGGCTCTTGCATGAGCTGAGATACCCTAACCATAGACTAGATGATGGCAACATGGATCTATGCTGCCTGAAAGGCCGTCAAGCGCTTCATAGAAAGAGAACCCAGAGTGAGTAAAACAAACCACAAAATAAAGAATTAAGTACAAACTGTAAGGCTATGTGCCCACGATGCAGAAATGCTCCAGATTTTTTCCTGAGCGTTTCTGCATCTCCCTGGCAGAAAAAACTCAAGCGGATTGTACATGCGGATTGTACATGTGGATTGTACATGCGGATTGTACATGCGGATTGTACATGTGTTTTTCCTGCCAGGGACATGCGGATGTGAAGCGTTCTTTACATGCATTTCCGCATGCGGGTTGTCAAGCGCTTTCCAAGCGATTTTAGCATCACTTGGAAAAGTGCTTGACAACTTGGTCACACTATATAAATCCATGCAACCGGTATGGATTTATATACTGTAACCGAAAGAATGGTATAAGAATGGTATAAAATAAAAAATAAATATATACTTACCTTCCGATGGCCCCCGGAGTCTTGCTTTGCTCCGTCCTGGCTGCCGGCAGCTCGCGGTACACTACACTGAAGGACCTGCCGTCACAGTCCACCGCGATCTGCCGGCAAGTGAAGACAAGGAGAGCGGGGGCCATCAGAAGGTAAGTATAATGTTTATTTTTTATTTTATTCTTTTTTTTTTTTTATAGTTTCTATGGTACCCGGGTCCGGAGGAGAGTCTCCTCTTCTCCAAACCCGGGTACCATCCGCACATTGGAACGCTTGGATTCCGCATGTACAGATGCAGTGATGCGGAATCCATGCGTTCCAATGCAAGTCAATGGCGGCGAAAAGGCAGTGCTTCCGCAAAATAATTGGTAGTGCTGTGGATTTTTCCGCAATGATAATCCGCAGTGGAAATTTCCGCAGCATGTGCACAGCACATGCAGATTATCATTGGGGAACATGGCAGGCCTTCTACCATGCGTTTTTAAGCGTTTCTGCAGCATTTTTGCCGCTGCGGAAACGCTTAAAAAACGCATCGTGGGCACACAGCCTTAGAGAATACTTCCTAAAAAGAAGCAGAAGATAGGTGTGTGGCGCCTCTGCGGGTCCAGTTGCCACAGAGGTACTGCATTTCATCCAGAGGTGTGGTACCCCACTCTCAGGTAAGGAGGGAGCGCTACCCGGGACCCACACACCTGCATCCAACACTACACCACTCCAGACCAGCAGACGGGGCAAGATGCATTTGGTCACTGCTGAGCCCTGTCCCTGGCTGGAAGGGGGGGAACCAAAAAAGAGGGAACCATGTAGTGGGTGTGGGTGGAGGAAGAAGTTCAGGGGAGCACTGAAAGAGCAGTATATAAGCAAGGGTGGAAATATCTAGAAGATTTGGAGGTGAGTAGGATTTGAGAGGAGTTCTGTGGAGAGTTCTGCTCAGGGGAGCAGGGTCCATCTTCCTGGCTCCAGTCCTTGGAGCAGGAGCTGAGTTGAGAGAGTGAGGTGAGAAGACAGGAGCAGGGATAAGGGCTCCAGAAAGACAGAAGGGATCCCAGGGGCACGGCGAGTCCGGAGGCCACCCGTGCGCCCGAATTCACGCTGACATGGAGGGATGAGGCCACAGTAGGGGACCGGCCCCAGCCTAGTGGAGTACTTTAAGGCTCAGCTAGCAAACCGGAGGTTGCAGTATTTCATGTGCTGTAACCACACTCCACACTTAATCACCGAAAAGGTGGCCATGTAGGGCCAAGGGGACAGTCTGGACATCGCCCGACAAGGCCCGCATCCACTGGATTGGGACACTGGGTGTGAGGCGCTGGGCAGGAGGGCGAGAGCCAGCGCAGAGAGACGACCTGGAGAGGTACACAGAAAGGGGTCCTGTTCAAGTGCTTCCAAAATACCTGAGAGTTGGCTGGATCACTTCCCCGGAGGACACAGGACGACGTGGGTGGTTATAACCTGGCCATTGTAACTTGGAGCAGCTGAACAACTGTAAGTAAAGCCTGAAGACTGCACCCCACTGTGTCCTTGACTAATTACTGCGTTACCAGCCCTGCACTACACTGTCCCTGCCGGCAACATCTACCTTTAAAAATCATCATATACTGCCCTGGAGCTTAGCTCTGCCCGTGGAGAGCTGAACCAACTCTGCTGTGTCACCATCACCCCCAGTGGATCTGCACCGAAGCGGTGGTCCCATATAGCCGCGTAACACGAGTGGCGTCACGAACATTATCCCCAAATCTTTATTTCCCCAAATTGACTTTTCATTGATTGACCGCCCAGGGCCACGGATAGGGTCCCTGCCGCCATGACTACCCCAATATAGGACCGGCACGGCTACCGAGTATCCCACTGCTCCAGGGGGCGGGTCAGCTGCAAGGTAAAAAACAAAAACAGCAGAGAGATAAACTCTATCTGGTCTTTCATTGACTGGCTTAAACTATGGCTGGACATACAAATGAGACTATCACCAGCAGAAGGAAAGTATATAAAGCCGCACCCAAAAGGTGATAAGGCAGACAAATGAGTAAATGAAAACACCTGTTACCCTAAAACCTGTTACCCTAAAAAGACTGAAGCAAGAATAAAATAAACTAAACACCTTGATAAAAGGTGTATCTGCTGTGGCTTGGCAGACAGAGAAGCCGGCCACAAAGCACAAACTCAAGGGATCGAATCTAGATGCATGACATCTAGCCTGCAGTTCAGGTTCTCTGCAGCTTATTTGGGAATGGTGGGACAGGGAGACATCTACCATTTTCCCTGAAAATAAGCTCTAGTATTATTTTTCAGGATGCTCAAAATATAAGCCATACTCCAAAAATAAGCCCTAGTTACAGTTAATAAAAAAGTCAATTTAAATAGTGTCCAGGCAGCTATTCATGTAAAAAGTAATATCAATTAGAAAAAGAATTCAGCAGGACAGATTGTCCCCTCATCAAGGAAAGTAGAGACCCACCAAAAGAATTACACTCTAAAGACCCCACAAGACCCAAACAATAAGGGTTGGCAAGTGCCGGGCTCTCCCACACAGATTGGGTAGTCCTGCTGGCGTCACTCCTGCCACAGGCACGTTACGTGCTGTCAGGTCCCTTCACGTTCCAGCTGCTCCCTAATGCATCTTTTGGAGGAAAAATTAATATAACATCTTGTCTTATATTCGGGCAAACAATGTACGAATACATCTCTACAGAAGTTTAGATTTTATATATAGGACTAGTACTTTTATGCACGTGTGCAACTTTAAGTGTTATTTCTACAGAACTGAAAGTGTTCCTTCTGTTACACGAGCTGGTAACAATTACAACTTGTATAACTTATTATATAGATAATAATGGGACTTGTGTATTATATTCCCCTATATATTATTATAATTATTATTTCTGTAGAATGTTACTTATTTATACATTGTAGCATCCCAAGAACAAACACAATCTTTATGTTTTCTTTAGTTCTTGTTCTGTGGACCAATTACAATGTAAATAAGGGAAAATTGCACAGTGCCAGTAAAATTCACATTGAGAAAGTGTTATTACAAGCAAGTTACCAGGGAATAAATGATTGTAACGAGCTCGGTATTGCTCTCTGGATTGCCTTACAGTATACAACTAAAAAAAAAAATTCTGTAAAATGAACAGAAAAATTCCATCTGCCCGAATTAGAAAGAAAAGACATTTAAATGAAGGTAAACAAAATATCAGACGCTAAAATGTTTATTATATCAAATTACAAAGGTGTTGGTTTCTTTTGTGCCCTGTGTTGGAAGCAAAGCTATAAACGCCATATGGACACAGCTATAAACGTGGTATCAACGCACAACCAGCTATGGGGAGATGACTGTGACTGATAATCACCACTATGTGGTAACTGCTGGTATTGGAGAAAACACTAATTCCAGATGTTTAATCCCTTTAATGTGCTATTAATTTGTAATTGCCAAATACTTAATGTGCAGTACTCCCATTGTCTCCATATGGGTTATATACACACGTTGAGCATTTTGCAGCAGCTTTGGCGGGAAAAATGCTGCGTAAAATACGCACATTGTTGTTGAGTTTTTAAGTGGGTTTTTTTTGCATTTACCTGCATTTTTCCCCCCACTCATTTGAATGGGTGAAAAACGCTGAAAGAATTGACACGCTGCAGGTCTGAAAAAACTCTTCGAAGGTTCAAATCCGCAAGGAATAAATAAGCAGCGTGTGCATACGATTTCAGAAACTTCATTAACTTTTCTGGTACTATAAAGTGCTGCGTTTTTTCAGTGTCAAAAACGGACAGTAAAAAACGCAACGTGTGAACAAGTCTTAAGCTTGGGTAAAAGATTTATGGGCTGCCGGAGCTGTCTTAAAATAATACTTGTTAGGACATTTCATAGGTACAGTTGAAACCAGAAGTTTACATACACTATATAAAAAGACACATATGCAGGTTTCTCTCAATCTCTGACATGAAATCTGAATAAACCTTTCCCGTTTAGGTCAATTAGGATTACCATCATTTTTAATATTTGCCAAATGCCAGAATAATTAGTGAGAGAGAATGTTTTAAGGCATTTTTATTACTTATTGCAAAGTCAAAAGTTTACATACACTTAGACTATTATGCCTTTAAACAATTCTGGACTGCCCATATGATGATGTCATGTGATTGGAAGCTTTGGAAAAAAATTTGGCAACATCTGAGTTAAATAGAGACACCTGTGGGTGTATTTTAATGCACACCTGAAACACACTGCTTCTTTGTGTAGCATCATGGGAAAGTCTAAAGAAATCAGCCAAGATATCAGGAAGAGAATTGTGGACTTGCACAAGTCTGGCTCATCCTTGGGTACAATTTCAAGATACTTGAAGGTGCCTCATTCATCTGTACAAACAAGATGGTACAAAAGCAAAAGACCTTTTGAAGATGATGGTGGAAGCTGGTAAGATTGTGTCAATAACCACAGTGAAATGAGTATTGTATCAACATGGGCTGAAAGGCTACTCTGCCAAGAAGAAGCCATTACTCCAAAAGAAACATAAAAAAAAACAGATTGTTTGCAAATGCACACAGGAACAAAGACCTTAATTTTTGGAGACATTTCCTGTTGTCTGATGAAACTAAAATTGAAGGTTTTGGGCATCATGACCATCGTTATGTTTGGAGGAAAAAGGGAGAAGCTTGGAAGCCTAAGAACACCATCCCAACTGTGAAACAAAGGGGTGGCAGCATCATGTTATGGGGTTGTTTTACTGCAGGAGGGACTGGTGCACTTCACAAAATAGGTGGCATCATGAGAAAAGAAGATTATGTGGCAATACTGAAGTAACATCTCAAGACATCAACTAGGAAGTTAAAGCTTGGGTGGAAATGGGTCTTCCAAATGGACAAATTCTGGCATTTGGCAAATATTAAAAATTATGGTAACCCTAATTGACCTAAAACGGGAAAGGTTTATTCTGATTTCATGTCAGATATTGAGGAAAACATTCATATGTGTCTTTTTATATAGTGTATGTAAGCTTCTGGTTTCAACCGTATGTCTTGGCGGGCTATATGTGAATTTTCTTTATGCAGCCTATGGTGCATTAAAATAGACAAATATTTCAATTCATATTAATAATAATAAAAGTCCCCTAGTGAGACAAAATTAATGTTTATAAAGTTTAATAAAATGAGATGTGAAAAAGGTTGCAAAAGTAAAAAATAATGCCCAACCCCCATAAAAAAGTAAAACAATTTTCCACTGTTTATTTTATTAATAAAAAAGGAGCAGACTCTAAAAGTACTTTATTTGTTAGTCCCATAATCGCCACATAATAAAGCTCTATGTTATATGTACTTCAGAATAAAGACATAAAAAATGAATATAAGGACACAAAATAACAAGACATCACTCAGTGAGGTCAATGGAAAAATAAAACGTCATGGCTCTTGGAATAAAGTGAGGCAAAAATGTACTGCACACTGAGAGTCATAGTTACCTGTGACCTTAAAGGGGTTGTCTATCCCTGAATTATTTTTTTTTACTGGTTCTCCATACTTTCTGTTGAGTATGGGAGTACATGAAACTATTGCATCCAATTACTGGCTGGAGCAGTGATGCATTTCAATAGTGGACACCCCCTTAAAGAGAATGTCAGTAGGATCAACACTCCTAAATTGTCTATATGGGCATGTAGGTCATAGGAAGGTGAATAAAATGATATCTTCCATCCGGTGTTTTATTCCAGAGAAATCCATGATTTTTTTAAAAATATGTAAACTTGTTTTTAAGATCTATTGACCGGACATAGATCTACCTGAGAATCTGCCTCCAGAGCGTATTGTAAATGAAAAGGAGGCGTTACCAATGTGAGACATGTAGATCCAGAGAGCAGACTGTCAGTCATTACATGTCTCTCATTTTAGAATCACATTTTAGAAAAAGATTAGATGCTGTAGCACACAACATAGACTGTCCTGTAGGACTTAGTGGATTGCTTCTATTGCTTTGTAAGTCAAATGTGAACTGGAAGGACAAAAATCTACTTGTTATATGCATGTTCTGCTGATTTCCTCTAAAAACATGCAAATCAGATACGGCCACTGCATCCCATCCTGACAATATTGTGTTACTTAGAACAAACAAATCAGTTCTATTCATGAATCTATAATTCTGGAAGCGAGTGATGTAAGAGGTCCTGTCTGCTCTCCTGACATGTCTTTTTCAGCAAATATATGTATTTCTCATGGAATGCCCCTACAGTCAGACACTGTGACAATGGCTGGACCGTGGCAAAGAGAATAGTTACACCACTTGGCAGGAGCTGGAAAAGTGGGGGGCACAAAGAACTGACCCATGAGTGGGCCGGCCCATCCTTGGGCTTGGAATTCATGTAGCACTTGGTGTGTGTAGCGCGTGTCCGAGGAGCGGTTATTAACGACTCATTTCATAAAACTCACAGCCTCTCTCTGTTGTATTATTGGAAATGAATCAGAAGTGGTTTATTGTTAAAGGTTGTGAACCAATGCCACCATTAACAGCAATCATGTAATCTGCACTTGTTTTCTAATTATACAGCGGAAAGATGCAGCAATTTCAATCCAACCCACAACCACTCGATCATAATTACTTGTCCTCTTGCATTAATAATCCCCCATAGTACAACATATAATAATAATAAATCATTCCACCTGGTTATAATATCACATTCTCTTGCAGTGATCACCTGTAGCATAATAATGAATCCCTCCATCTAGGTTATAACATACTCCCCTGTAGTAGTCAGCTGCCCCTTCCACCAGATTATAACCACACACTTCCTGTATTATAATATATACAGCTCTATATACAGCCCCATTCTGCAGCACATTCCTCCTCTTAGCCACTGTATACAGCCCCATGCTAGAGTACATCGCTCCTCTTAGCCTCCTCTATATTCAGCCCCCATCCTGCAGTAAATTGCTCCTCTTAGTACTGCAATATACAGACACTTCCTGCAGTACGTAGCTCCTCTCAACACCTCTGTATACAGCCCCATTCTGCAGCACATTCCTCCTCTTAGCCACTGTATACATCCCCATCCCACAGTACATTGATCCTATCAGCCTCCTCTAAATTCAGCCCCATCCTTAAGTAAATTGCTCCTCTTAACCCCACAATATACAGACTGTTCCAGCACTACATAGCTCTTCTCAACCCCTCTATATACAGCCCCATTCTGCAGTACATCCCTCCTCTTAGTCACTGTATACATCCTCATCCCACAGTACATTGATCATATCAGCCTCCTCTAAATTTCTTACCCATCCTTCAGTAAATCGCTCCTCTTAGCCTTGCAATACACAGACCCTTCCTGCAATACAAAGCTCCTCTCAACGCCTCTATAAACAACTTCATTCTGCAGCACTTTTTAGCCACTGTACAGAGCCCCATCCTACAGTACATCACTCCTCCCAGCCCGTCAACAGCCCCATCCTACAGGGCATCACTACTGTCAGCCTCATCAAGGTCTTTTTCTCTACATTATGCTGCTTTTAGATGGGCTATCAAAAACGTGGTTTCAGATTCTATTTAAATGGTCACTGTTGTCTTCAGCAAATTCAACTGTATAATTTCTTCCTTGCAGCTGCTCTTGTCTGTGTGCTACAAAAGAAGAGTAGAAATCCAGTTCACTTTGCGCACTATATATGGGAGACATCAAAGTAGCTCTTCTCTACCCATTAGCTCAGAGAGATTTGAAAATTAGAGACAAAGCACATAGAAGGGAAAACTAGTGAAAAATGAAGGACACTAGTCATATAAAAGATTGCATATATTGAAGTGAAATGCAATGGAGCGGAAGTACCAGGGAGAAGCTACTACAGACTGTATCGGGCTGTGACCAAAGGACATAACAGCTGATCAGTGAGGGGGCCGGGTGATGGACACTCACTGATGTGATAATGATGCCCCATTCTGCAGGTCTTTGGGATGTAAATCCATGGACACCTTTATATCTTCTATCTGTGGCTGCATTCCTGACATACTACAGTTTTAATTAATATGCCTATGAAATGTTAAGTGACAGAGCACTTAATGAGCCTCTGCATCCAGAGCATGCATTCTGCCCAGCGCCAGCCTTTGTAGCTTGATTGATAGCTCACTGTCTGTGTGATGTCAAATGCCAGGCAAGGAAATCAGTTAATGAGCTATCAATCAAGCTTAAGAAGCTGATGCTGATCGAGGAAACAAACTGGGGAAGCAGAGGCTTGTTAAGTGCTCTGTCACGCCCAAAGCACTTAATGCCTCATTTGCATATGAATTAAAACTCTAATTTCTCAGAAATTAAGCAACAAATTGAAGATATAAAAATGTCAATGGATTTATAGTTCAAACTCCTGCATGCCCATATAAATGTGCAAACAATTGAGCCGAACTATATGGCAAGGGATTACGACCACAATTGGTGATCAATCAGTGTGGGTACTCCTGATATATATACACAGCCTATAGGAAAAACGGAGTATACTACCCAAGAAACAGTCTAGAGCAATAACAGCTTGAATGTATCTAAAATATCAATTTTATTATGCATACATGATAAAACCAGGACAAAATATTAAAAATAGCAGGTCAATGGAGGGAAATGCACAGAAGCAGAGCGGCAACCCATGGGGTCCACATGGGGTCATCTGTACAATAAGGTGATTCAAGAGTTGCAAAAAGGCACAAAAATAGATAAGTCTAGGTAAAGAAAGGTTGTTCTATACATCAAATGCCAAGATAGTGCCTGATCTAAGTGGTATTGTAACCCCAGCAACCTAGAATACTGAGTCTCAAAAGGGATAAGAGCGATGGGAGAAAGTCACGTGACTACCCATCGATATACCTAACAGACTCACCCATGTTAAAGTAGGGACCTGGTGCCCCGACGCGCGTTTCGCGTTTGCTTCCTCGGGGGGCTGTGGTGATGTGTGTAATGGCCTTCTTTATATATCTCTGTCTCATCAGATGTATCTAGGGCGCACGCCGGTAACGCAGCGCGTGCGTGATGATATCGTTCACTTCCGCTACGTCACTTCCGGCCAGTTCCTGATGAGAGTGTGGGTAGGAACAAATATTCCAGTGACGTCAGTAACCAGCACTCCCGTCATGCGGAAACCTTATGAGACGCAGCCGGATAAGTGGTACACCGCGCATGTGTTGCTAGCGGCGGCCATTTTTAGTAGGGGTCAAGTGATGGGCAAAAAATCAAAGTAAGAAGCAAGTTATGATAACGGCCAAAAAGTCCATCCAATAGTTATACAAGTAAAGGCAGCATTTACTATTTCAAGTTGCATATAAATAAATAGAGTATATGGCGTAGATCATATACATTCTTACATAAATATCAGAGAATTTGGTTAATATACAGGTAAAAAATGCTTATAAGCAGGATGCTTTGCGATGTGCCTCATATTCTCAGATATATCGACAGAAGACTTGTCCCTTGTGCATCTGGACGTCCCGAGTGTGATCCAGACGTGTATTGTGAGGGTGGACCCAGAATATGACTACTATGAAAAAATGGATAAAAATTAGGAACACACATAATTAAAAACATAGGGAAAAGAGGATGACTCCTCAACTTAAAGGAATGGGGCAAAGCTCAATTGTTCATTTAAACCCCAGGGGGACATAGTATCCAAAATAGCTATCCAGCGACACTGCAGCTGCGCCAGAATGCGTTTGTAGTTACCTCCCCTTGTACCAAGGTGTACCTTATCAATGCCTCTAAATTTGAGGCGCGAAGGATCGCAATTAAGGCACTGTCTGAAGTGTCGCAGGATAGTCTTTACATCAAGTGTCTCTCGTGTTGCTACCACATCCCTAATGTGCTCCCTTACACGGACTCGAAATTCTCTTGATGTTAGTCCTACGTAGCTGAGATTACATGAGCATCTCGCCAAGTAGACTACATATGTGGAACTGCAAGAGATGTGATGCGTGATTTTAAAGTTCCTAGTCCCATCTGCAGATGCAAAAGAAGTGGCACGGACTTCTTTTGCATCTGATTCTCAAATAAGCCACCTAAGAGAGATCCTCCCATTAGGTTTATATCCACCTTCAATAGTCGCTGGTCTGAGATACGACAAATTCTAACTAAACATTGGCCTGTCCTTAAAACAGAACCAACATTAAATAAAATTCTACCAGATAGACCCTTGATGACAGCAAGGAGAGGTAGGAGCCTGAGGGACTCCCTGGTCAGAAGCCACTATGTCGCTCCTACTTCCACTCTATTCGGTGTTGGGAAACAGAGATGGGGGTGCTATCCCTACGGGTCATGTTTGGCCTGCAGGAATATTAGTCCGTGCCACTTCTTTTGCATCTGCAGATGGGACTAGGAACTTTAAAATCACGCATCACATCTCTTGCAGTTCCACATATGTAGTCTACTTGGCGAGATGATCATGCAATCTCAGCTACGTAGGACTAACATCAAGAGAATTTCGAGTCCGTGTAAGGGAGCACATTAGGGATGTGGTAGCAGCACGAGAGACACTTGATGTAACAACATTAAAGACTATCCTGCGACACTTCAGACAGTGCCATAATTGCGACCCTTCGTGCCTCAAATTTAGAGGCATTGATAAGGTACACCTTGGTACAAGGGGAGGTAACTACAAACGCATTCTGGCGCAGCTGCAGTGTCGCTGGATAGCTATTTTGGATACTATGTCCCCCTGGGGTTTAAATGAACAATTGAGCTTTGCCCCGTTCCTTTAAGTTGAGGAGTCATCCTCTTTTCCCTATGTTTTTAATTATGTGTGTTCCTAATTTTTATCCATTTTTTCATAGTAGTCATATTCTGGGGCCACCCTCACAATACACGTCTGGATCACACTCGGGACGTCCAGATGCACAAGGGACAAGTCTTCTGTCGATATATCTGAGAATATGAGGCACATCGCAAAGCGTCCTGCTTATAAGCATTTTTTACCTGTATATTAACCAAATTCTCTGATATTTATGTAAGAATGTATATGATCTACGCCATATACTCTATTTATTTATATGCAACTTGAAATAGTAAATGCTGCCTTTACTTGTATAACTATTGGATGGACTTTTTGGCCGTTATCATAACTTGCTTCTTACTTTGATTTTTTGCCCATCACTTGTCCCCTACTAAAAATGGCTGTCGCTAGCAACGCATGCGCGGTGTACCACTTATCCGGCTGCGTCTCATAAGGCTTCCGCATGGCGGGAGTGCTGGTTACTGACGTCACTGGAACATTTGTTCCTACCCGCACTCTCATCAGGAACTGGCCGGAAGTGACGTAGCGGAAGTTACCGATATCATCGCGCACGTGCTGCGTTACCGGCATGCGCCCTAGATACATCTGGTGAGACAGAGACATATAAAGAAGGCCATTACACACATCACCACAGCCCCCCGAGGAAGCAAACGCGAAACGCGCGTCGGGGCTTCAGCGCGGCACCAGGTCCCTAGTTTAACATGGGTGAGTCTGTTAGGTATATCGATGGGTAGTCACGTGACTTTCTCCCATCGCTCTTATCCCTTTTGAGACTCAGTATTCTAGGTTGCTGGGGTTACAATACCATTTAGATCAGGCACTATCTTGGCATTTGATGTATAGAACGACCTTTCTTTACCTAGACATCTATTTTTGTGCCTTTTTGCAACTCTTGAATCACCTTATTGTACAGATGACCCCATGTGGACCCCATGGGTTGCCGCTCTGCTTCTGTGCATTTCCCTCCATTGACCTGCTATTTTTAATATTTTGTCTTGGTTTTATCATGTATGCATAATAAAATTGATGTTTTAGATACATTCAAGCTGTTATTGCTCTAGACTGTTTCTTGGGTAGTATACGCCGTTTTTCCTGTAGGATGTGTATGCCCATATAAATGGTTTGGAAGGAGGTTGATCTTACTGACAAATTCCCTTTAAAGTTTAAAATCCTTTTGGTTATATAAAATGTTCCTTTCAGCATCTTAAAATTTCTACGGTCGCCATATTTAGCGCTTTTTGCAAGCTGACAAATTACACAAAATTGGGTATTATTATGAGAATAAAAGAGAACAATTGAATCCATGTTGCTGTAATTTGAAGTCAGACAGTTATCTGTAATTTGTCTTGTCAAGGTCAATATTAAACTTTAGAGTTTAAGGATATTTTTTCAGAACAATACTTTTTTCATGTCTGGGATTATAAAGATGCATTCACATTATGTTTTCTGTCTATCATTAGTCGCCCAAAATAAAAGAGGATCTAACATAGGAAATAAAAGAAACACGTAACAAAAACGTATCACTTGTTCATCGTTCCATGATCCATTTCCTTTTTGGTGAATGATCCCTCACAGTTTTCACTGTCTTTGCTTGCAGTCATTCAATGATACAATATGGTTGAGAAGTGTCCAGAGATGTGATATAATAAGCCGTGTGCCTAATAGCAGAAACTATGAAGACTTTATACAGAAAATTATAAAGAAAATAACCTTTATTTGGTGAACCGTACTATCCTTGTAAAGTGAATGTATCAGTAGGATCAACCCCCCTAAGTTGAATAAAATGATACCCTGATATCTGTGATCCGATGTCTTATTTCAGAGAAATCCATATTTTTCTTATATGTAAATGAGCTGTTAAGATCTATGGGCCGGACATAGATCTCCCTGAGAATCTGCAGATCTCCCTGAGAATCTGCCTCTGTGTAATGACTGACAGTCTGCTCTCCTGATCTCACTGCACAGAGAGCATTGCAAAATTGGTTAGGGTGTAAAGATGTATAGTTAGAAAGGACATTTTTGATGCCAGACCATCCCTTTAAGTTTACGTTTCCATTTGCATATTCTGTAAGTTCCGTTTTTAAGAATGAACAAACGAAACTCATACCCAAAATGGACCCATTTATAAGCAGAGGAGCACTGGTAATCATTGTGGGGACAGTTTGGTTTCCAGTATGAGTCAGTTTTATAGAATGCAAGAAACTATAGTAAGTAACTGCAGCGCTGCCCCCTGATGATGTCATAGTCACTGCAGGGAACTGAGTGCACCCCCAGCCTCCTGTGAGAGACTCCTCTCAAACAAAATGTCTCAAGAAGTAAAGTAAAAAAAAACACATTTAAGGATTAGATAGATTGATGGATAGGGAGGAGTGTATGGTGTAGTGTAATAAAGCAAATTACTAAAGTGGTTATGGTGTAAAGATAGATATTTAGACTGGACATTTTAGGTACCAAACCAACCTTTAAGTCTTAGAGCTCAAGCAGATGTGATGCAAATCGGTCCGAGCACAGACTGCAATGCACTTACTGGCTGCAGGTCTCCCATCCGAGCGTGGCAACGCTATATATATCTATGAGGTTGTGACGTTCGGGTGAGCCGCGGCCAGTACGTGCATTGCGGTCCGTGCACAGTCCGATTTGCATGAGCCATTACATCTGTGTGAAACCAATCAAAGCATAGTGATTATAAAATCATCTCAAGGATTGGGTTGTTTGTGCTTGAGAAGCAAGATATCCCAATAATCCCATTATATAGGCAATCACCAGTTATTAAAGGGAATCTGTCCACACAGTTTTATTCCACCTAATCTGAGATCTAGGATCAGAGAACATGATTCCAGTGATGTGTCAATTATTAGGCTGCTTGCTGTACTTTTGATAAAATCACTGCTTTATCAGCAGGAGATTATCACTAGAGGACTAGTAATCCTGCTGCCAGGTAGTCCTCCATATTTATGAACTCCTCCCTCACCCCTGATTGGCAGCTTTCTGCCTTTGCAAAGTGTTCACAAAAAGCAGCCAATCAGTGGTGTGGGTGGAGTTATACAGAGCTCAGCATTCAGAAAACTGCTGGATCTGCAGCAAAGAAAACTGTGATTTTCTGAAAATCTGCAGCAAGCAGCCCAGTAAGTGATACATCGCTGGAATCAGGGTATCTGCCCCTACATCATGCCGCTTTCAGATGGGTGAAGAAAAAACCTGGTGACAGATTCCCTTTAATTCCCAGAAATCATTCAATATCAATTTGACAATGTCACTTAATGTTCTGGATTTGGCAGGACTGACCGATGCCAGAATGGAAGCTTGGTTTTGGTAATACGTGAATCTATATTTTTGGGTATTCCAGCCATTTAGCCTGGGAGGCGATCTTTTTGTAAGAAGCTGACCGACAGAGGGAATAGCTGCTCTCCATCCCTCATGGGTAATGAATGAAAGACGTGTTGCTAATAACACATCGTAGAGACCTACTGAGTCCTCACAGAAAATCAATATTTCCTTTTATTTCATTGCACTGTGTAATTTGTTTTCAAATGGCTCTATAGTAAAATGATTGGCTGTGCGTGTGATAAAACATAATGTATAGCCGTGGCTACGCGATTAATCGACCGCAGGTTCCTGGCTCCATTCTAAGTAATAGTTCAAAGGCTTCTTATCCAGGCAGCAGGAAATGTACTTACCATAAAAAAGAGTAGATGAATAGAAGTCGCCAAAAGGCAGGACTGATATTAGTGAAAATGGAATCCATTGTGCGGAAGGTGAGAAATCCATGCATGGCTTGAGACATTACTATTTCACGAGTAATTATAGCGTACAGGGTATGGAGGAGAGTGCTGGTCGCCTCTGGGCCATTACCCTCCTAATGGAAAACACATTACCTGCCATGCGGTGCTGACAAAGTAGATGAAATGTCAGAGGACTGGATGGTGGCCGCCTTCTCTAGCATTGTCGTCTGCATCTTCATTTAAAGCCCAAAACTGGCGCTTTGTCAGCTATATACCGTCACACATGCAAGAAGCAATTTATTTTTATATAGGAGCCAAACGTGTGCAACAAGTGCAGTGTGCAACAATGGAAGTGAAAGACCAACATGGAAAAGCTACAATAGTGACACCTGTGGGTAAAAAAGGGTATAGCAGCAGAAAATACATTCTGAATGTAGTGTTTATAGTCACAAGTTTTTCCTTTCCTACAAGAGTGAGGCTACATTGTCGCATCCGTGGGGTTTTTTGTTTAACCCAAAGAAGCCAATTCATCAAGACTGGCCAGTCACATCAGTCTTGATGGAATACCAGAGGCACCGAACCTATTAAGAGATGCATGCCACTTAATCAATTTGAGACTCCTTATGAGTTTGTGCCGCTCCAGAATTGCTACTCCAGTAAAGGACTGGAATAGCATTTCTGGTGTAAAAAATGCTGACGCTTTTCAAGAATTGGAGAGACGGGCTTCTATACACCATGTTCTCTTCCCAGTTCCAGCCATTTTATCGAGGCGTTTACAAAGTGATTTGAAAATGCTGAAAGTCGCAAAATGTGCAACTCCATATTTCGGAAAGATTTTGCAACTTTTTAAAATTTTCATGCAACTTTTGTGGTGGAAAAGCTTTGATGAATCAGCCCTATAGTGTTTAATTGATCCATACACACATCAGTTTTAACACTAGAACTACTGATGGAGTCATTTTGACTCCTTTCGTTTTTTATTTCTCTTCTGTGACTACATTTTTCAGAATTCCGGCTTGAAACTCGGTGACTTTTCCTCAAATATGATGTGAAAAAAGATTTTGTGAGAATAAATAATTTTGGTGAAAAATTTGCGCGTTTTTTTCAAAATTTACCAAGAACTACTGAAGGGAGTCATTTTGACTCCCTACTATATTTTGAGGTCCTTTTGTCACTAAATGTTGCTATAAAGTTTTGTGCATAATTTTTTCACTCTGTCTTATTTACCCTGATGTTCATATAGATGTAGTTCAATTTACATGTCAACTTTTCACATTTTCCTTGTGTTTTACCTGCTTGTATTACTGTGTAATGCTGAACAAAATAGCTTGTTTACTCTAGGCTCTTATCTTATGCTAATGAAGGGTGGTGTTTTTCTAAGGTCCTAGCAGGAGACAGTATTCTGGATAGTAACTTTACTTTCAGTTCAGCTGAAGAGACAAAGAGAACAGACGCAGACATACGAGCTCTGAAGACTCATACAGGTATGAATTGTTATGAAATAGTTTAGCTGTCTGTCAACTGATTCAGCCCACCTACTTTTGAAGGTGGCAGAACAGTTATTATTTCTTTTAGTTTTCATTTCATTTCTATTTTTCAGCAGGGAACTATATAGAATTATGGAATTTGTGAGGAATATGGAGAGAAGACGTTTGATAAAGCCTCAGGATATTCTGGCTACTTTGCAATCCATACCGGAGGATGAATCGGAATCCGAATTGCAGGAACATGTATTTGATTCTGACAGTGATGAAGATTTCATTCCTCAGAACATATCAAGTGAATCTGAAGACTCAGAAGGAACAAATCCAGAAGGTAAGTAGTTATGTGTATTTGTTCTTCCACACACTGAGTTAGGGCCTGTGCACACTAGCAGAATTCTGGCTGAATAGCCATCTGGATATTCTTGCCGCAATACAGGCCGTACCTGCCCGCTCATGCCTGAAGCTCCGCTCCGAACCCCGGGCTGGAGCCGCTGTCAGGGACAGAGCAGCGCTTGCTTACGCGCGAGCACGGCTCCGTCCCAGACAGCGGCTCCAGCCCGGGGTTCGGAGCGGAGCTTCAGGTATGAAACTCCACTCTGTACCTGAGCGGGCAGGTACGGGCCGGATTGTGGTGAGAATATCCGGTCGGATATTCCGCCGCTAATCCAGCCAGTGTGCACGGACCCTTACAAAACAAAAATTCTAAATATTCATCAACTTTTTTACAGATATTCCAAGCACATCAACTGGGGATCGGGCTCATGCAGTTATGTTGCCTCGTGACCATCCTCCTGGTCGTGGACAGAAAAAATCAGCAAAACGTCCCAGAAATGAAAGAACAACAGATAACGATGGCGGCGAAGGTAATGCAACAACAAACACCAGAGAAGGCGAATCTGAAGGAATACTAGTTTCAGCGGATAGTATTCAATGGAAACCTGTTGAAATTGGAGAACACTTGCCTGGTAGGCGTGACAGCCAAAATATTCTTCGAGAAGCACCTGGCCCTACAGGATACGCCAGAAGAAATATCATTATCGATAGTCCTTTGAGCGCATGGCGTTTATTTTTTGATTCATATATATTGACACATATAAAGAACTGTACGCTTGCAGAAGCATGCAGGAACAATAATTTACAGTTTACTCTATCTGATGAGGAGCTAGATGCATTCATTGCGATATTCTATGCTCGTGGAATATCTGGCACGAACCGTCACTCGATTAGCAGTATTTGGTGTAATGACTGGGGAATACCGTTTTGCAAAGCGACAATGTCTAGGGACCGCTTTGTTGAAATTATGAGGTTTCTCAGATTTGATGAGAAATCTACTCGATCGGAGAGACTGCAAACGGACAAGTTTGCTCTATTTTCTACTGTGTGGGACAGGTTTATTGAAAATTGTATTGCGTGTTACAAACCTGGCCCATACATAACGGTGGATGAGCAACTTTTCCCAAGCAAAACTAGGTGTCCATTCACGCAGTACATGCCTTCCAAACCAGATAAATATGGCCACAAATATTGGCTAGCTGTTGATAAGAGGAGCAAATATCTGGCAAATGGCTTCCCTTATCTAGGCAAAGATGACACACGCCGTGCTGAGGACCGTTTAGCTGACCATGTGGTAATGAAGTTATTGGACCCGTTTTTGAAAAAAGGTCGCAATGTTACAACCGATAATTATTTTACTTCAGTAAAATTAGCTAAACAGCTAAAAAGCAAAGGAACAACCATCATGGGAACACTGAACAAGATAAGGCGAGAAGTGCCTAAAGAAATAAAATCCATGAAAGAGGAATTGTACAACACTAAAGTGTTTAGAAATGAAGACAATTTTACACTTACAGTATATCAAGGAAAGCCCAACAAAAATGTTGTCATTTTGAGTTCCGTCCATCCAGATGTTGTTGTTGCGTCTGATTCCGCTAAAAAAAACTCCAGAAACGGTAAAGTTTTACAATGAAACAAAATATGGAGTAGATGTAGTGGATCAGATGGCACGAAAATATACCACACGAACATGCACAAGGAGATGGCCTGTTCATGCATTTGAAAATGCCTTAGACTTTGCGGGTATAAATGCATGGATAATATTCAAGGAGATTACCCACCAAAAAATGTCACGCAAGGCATTTTTGCAAACGCTTGTGAGAGAGTTGAGTGGTCCTTATGTCACAGATAGGGAAAAGGGTTCCACGTCCCAAGTTTCTACATGCTCAGAAGTGATGGTTCAAACAAAATTTTGCCAGATCAAAGAAAAGTGCAAGAAAAATAGATCTGTCGGAAATTGTAAGACTTGTGGTAAGTCTTTGTGTGGGCAATGTACTGCCATAAATCAAAGGCAATGCCTAAAATGCGAAACACCAAATGTTTAGAAGGTGAATTCTGCGCCATATTTTCATTTTTATGCTCCTCCACCTACATTTTCTCTGCTTTTTGTTCTTCAGTTGTTGTTTATATGTGTGCACTTGAATAAAAAAAAATGTTTGAAAAACGTCTATTATAATTATTGTTATTTTCTGTAGAAAAATAAGAAAAGCAGAAAAAAAACAATCAAAAGCATTACTGTTGGATCTCACAATAATAATACATTACAAAAAATATAATTATTAATAAATAACCAAAAATGAAACTCTAAAAATAAACGAAAACAAGCAAGGAGTCAAAATGACTCCTTTCAGTAGTTCTAGGCGGGGTCACGAGTCCAGTAGTCCTAGTGTTAAAGGGAATCTGTCAGCAGGATTTTGTTATGTAATCTGAGAGCAGCATGGCTTAGGGACAGAGACCCTGATTCCAGCGATGTGTCACTTACTAGACTGTGTTTTTGTTTTAATAAAATCAGTGTTTTATCAGCAGGAGATTATCACTAGAGAACTAGGTGTCTGGTGCCTCCTGGTTTAACCCCACCCCTTCCACTGATTGTCAGAAAACGGCCAATCAGTGGTGTGGGCAGGGTTACATACAGCCCAGCATTTAGAGCTCTGCTAGATCCGCAGCAGAGAAAACTCTAATTGTATCACAACTGCTGCACCCAATAAACCAAGTAATACATCGCTGGAATCAGTGTCTCTGTCCCTACTTCATGCTGCTTTCAGATTACACAGCAAAAACTTAATGACAAATTCTTTTCAAAGCGGGGCCACATCTCTGGTCCGTGAGACTCAGAGCTTGCCCTATTCTCGAACGTTTTATGAATTATACTCGGCTATTAAAGTCTATGGGGATCTGTTTAAAATGGATTAAACGAGAAAGACAGAGTTTGTACTTCAAGGTTCCATCTGAGAGTTTGCAGCCATAATAACTATATTACAGAGGACCTGCATTATGGGAAAATCACCAATATCCTCTAATTTAAAGGGGTTGTTTGGCGTCGCTCACTTCTGATCGGTGCCGATAGCTTTGTGCCCCCACATACTTCCGGACTGTCGGGACATGTTCAAGTCAGCAAGGAATTGCGCACAAAAAATAGACATGCTGTAGATTTTACAATCCGCATCGCAGGTCAATTTATGTGCAGAACATTTACACAACATGTGGATGAGATCATTAAAATCTCATTCAGGCCTCATTCACACATCAGTTTTTCTCGTACAAGCGCTATCCGTGTTTTTTTTACAGATTGCACTCGTACCTATAAAAGTCTACAGGACTGTTCACGTGTCTGTGATTTTGTGCGGACCGAGTGGTTTGCACAAAATCGCGGAGACATGTCCGATCTTGAGTCAAGTATTGGATGAAAAGCTAATGTAAGTCTATGGGTCCGTGAAAAAAAACCTGAATGCACTTGGATACCATCCAAGTGCAGTCTGATTTTTATGGACTGTAAGGCTACGTTCCCACCATGAGCTTTTGGTGGGTTTTTAATGTTGCAGTTTTTCTGCACCAAGTAAGTAAAATAGGTTACTTGCATTTTTTCGAAAAGCGTAAAAAAACTCACTTAAAATGTCTTTGTGGGAATGTAGCCTTAGATAAGAAAAGGTGGAGAAACTTTTTTTTTTTTACACAAACAAGAAAACATTATGAAAGTTGGACTAAACTATGATAAAACTTGGATGACTCTCTGATGAAACTCTAATACTCTGTCCATTTTTCTTGTACATGAAAAAAACTGACGTATGAATGAGGCCTAACTTGGCTGGTGCTGTACAATACTGCAGGTTTGCCGCACGCAAATCTGCACAGAAAACCCGCACCAACTACTCACCGTATACATTTACTCTTAGGGTAAATGAATCTGAGCAGTAATATCGCATAATCAGGAATGGAGTGAAACTCTTTGTAAAAGTACGTAGCCGTGTTTTTCCATTCATTTAAAGTGGTTGTCTACTACTAAGTTAACCCCTTCACAATCCCTATTTTTCCCCAGGAAAATCATAATACTTACTGAATACTCACCTCTGGTGCAGGTGCCATTCCAGCAGTGTCGGCACTAGCTCTCCCGAGGATCGCATGACATTATGTCAAGTGATCCCTGTGGCCAATCAGCACTGGCCTCACTCTCCTTGCCTACAGACATAACTGACATCTGGAAGAAGTGAGGTCTGAGGCTATTCTCTTCCTTCCTCTGGATGTCCTGATTTGTCTGAAGGCGAGGAGATTGAAGCCAGCGCTGATTAGCCGCAGGGATCACATGATATAACAATGTCACAAGATCCTCGAGAGAGTCAGTACCGACACCGGCACTGGAGGTGAGTATAAGTGTTATGATTTTACAAAGGGGGAAACATAGGGATTGAGAAGGGGTTGTCCACATAGTGGACAAACCCTTTAAAAACACCTTCAGATACAAGCCTTAAAGGGTTATTCCCATCTTTAGAGGTTATTACCTCTCTGTAAGGTAGGTGATAAATTGCTGATCGGTGGGAATCTGACTGCTCTGCGGAGACCTGTTTAAATCGATCGCTGGCAGGGCATGCGCCATGCTCCATGCATTTTCTGCGAGACTGCAGCAAAAGCTGCGCTCTGTACTTGCCAGTTACCGCTCTATTCAGACAAGGAATTTCTGCCCCCTATTCTGACGATTGGTGGGAGGCCAAGCTGCAGAACCGACATTGATAAGACAAGTAATAATGTCTAAAGATGGGAATAATCTGGTGCGGCACCACATCATTGAGAACATTGCTGTAGATGATCTGAGTAGAAGCCCTGGATTTTGTGCATAGTCCATGGTTGTGAAATGTTCTGTAATTTGACGATCTCTTATTTGCACCCGTATTGCTGCCTGCAGTGAAGCTGATTTCCCTCTGGGATAACTTCTAAAATTGCTTCTGGCTGCAAAGAAAGTGATTATAAACTAAAGTGATTCTTTAAACATAATTATATGAGAAACCTGTTGATCCGATATTCTCTAATCTAAAGACTGTCACAGAATTATTATGTTATAGCTACATTGTATATGGAATGGTATGGATGGACGCTCCTTTATACAATTAGTGGCTTCTATCCTCAGCTTCATTGTAATCCAACCTATATATAATGTAGCTCTGGGTGATTAGATAAAACACGCACGGTAATCAGCCTCCTCTGGTGAGCCATGCTGCATTACTACAGACTAACATTACATAGCATTGTGAACATCATCCCATATTTATTGGGCACATTATATGGTATTTTCTACCATGAAAAATATCACCCAAGCCGAACAGATGCTTAACCCCTTCACCCCCGAGGGTGGTTTGCACGTTAATGACCGGGCCAATTTTTACAATTCTGACCACTGTCACTTTATGAGGTAATTACTCTGGAACGCTTCAACGGATCCTCCTGATTCTGAGACTGTTTTTTCGTGACATATTGTACTTCATGATAGGGGTAAAATCTATTTGATATGACTTGTGTTTATTTGTGAAAAAAATCGAAAATTTGGCAAAAATGTTGAAAATTTCGCAATTTTCAAACTTAGAATTTTCATGCCCTTAAATCAGAGCGATATGTCACACAAAATAGTTAATAAATAACATTTCCCACATGTGTAATTTTGAAACCAACATTTTTTTTGTTAGGAAGTTATAAGGGTTAAAAGTTGACCAGCGATTTCTAATCTTTCCAACAACATTTACAAAACCATTTTTTTAGGGACCACATCACATTTAAAGTGACTTTGAGGGGTCTACATGACAGAAAATACCCAAAAGTGACACCATTCTAAAAACTGCACCCCTCAAGGTGCTCAAAACCACATTCACGAAGTGTATTATCCCTTCAGGTGCTTCACAGGAATTTTTGGAATGTGGAAGAAAACAATGAACATTTACAAAAGTGTTACTTTGGACACAATTTTTTTTATTTTCACAAGGGTGACAGAAAAAAATGGACCCCCAAATTTGTGCAATTTCTCAAATAAAATTTTCACATTTTCCCCACAAAAATGTTTTTCAGCCCCAAATTTTGCATTTTCATAAATTGCACCATACTATTTGTTGTGCAATTTCTCCTGAGTAAGCCAATACCCCATACGTGGGGGAAAACCACTGTTTGGGCGCACGGCAGTGCTCAGAAGGGAAGGAGCGCCATTTGACTTTTTAAATGTAAAATTTGCTTGAATAATTTGCGGACGCCATGTCACGTTTGGGGAGCCCCTGATGTGCCTAAACAGTGGAAACCCCCCACAAGTGACACCATTTTGGAAACTAGATCCCTCAAGAGGTGTAGTTTTTAAAATGGGGTCTCTTATGGGGGGTCTGCTGTTCTGGCACCTCAGGGGCTCTGCCAATTTCTGCCATTGCACACTCAAACCAGTCCAGCAAAATCTGAAATCCAATATGGTGCTTCTTCCCTTCTGATCTTTGCACTGTGCATCAAAAGTAGTTTCTGACCACATATGGGGTATTGGCGTACATAGGAAAAATTGAACAACAAATTTTGGGTCCATTTTCTCCTGCTATCCTTGTGAAAATGAAAAAAATTGAGGCTAGAACAACATTTTTGTGGGAAAAAATATATATTTTTCATTTTTACAGAGCCACGTTGTAAAATTCTGTGAAGCACCTGTGGGTTCAAGGTGCTCACCACACATCAAAATAAATTCCTCAATCAATTAATCTAGGGGTGCAGTGAGCATATTGACACGACAGGTGGATCACAGAATTTTATACCATTGGGCAGTGAAGAAAAAAATAATTAAATTTTTACAACCAAAATTTTGTTTTAGCCCCAGATTTTACATTTTCACACTGGGAAATGGGTAACAATGGCACCAAAATGTGTCCCACAATTTCTGCTGAATATAGAAATACAGCACATATGGCTATACAGTACTGCTTAGCCATACGGTGAGACTCGGGAGGGAGCGCAGATTTTTCTAGAATAGTATGCGGACTCCTTATACAGAGCCCTTAAGTGCTAGAATAGCAGAGTTTCCCCGCAAGTGACCCCATTTTGGAAATTATACCCCTTTTGGAATTTATCTACAGGTGTAGTGATGATTTTGACTCCATGGGTCTTTTACAGAAACAAGCAGCAGCGGATATTGGTTAGTGAAAATTGAAAACTGCCGTTGTAGTGACCAGTAAGTTGTAGTGACCAGCACGTTGTACCCAGCTCATGCTTCTGGACACATGCACCCGTAATTAAGCAGGGGGGCATTTGGATTTGAGACTGCAGAATTTGCTTAATTTCTTTTGGGGGGCAATGAGCCATGGCCCTTTTCCAGAGCCTTCGTGCTACCAGTAATATGGAAGCGCCTATATTTCCGATAACTGATGACGGACCTGAGAAGGAACTTTTTTTTGTGGATTGAGTTGAAGCTTTTGTTGGTAACATTTTACATAACATTTTGGATCACATTTATGCTGCTTTTTACGCTGAGCACTTATATCGGGGTTTCCATCTAAATCTCCGAGTGACGTGATTCAGATGAAACCCTGAGGGATTGATTCACTATAATGAGGCAGCAGAGTTACTCTGGACTCCGTCTGGCTTCTGTTCAGAGTTGCCCTTTTCAGAAGTGCACAAAACTGTGGCCGACAGCACTTCTATGCACGCCTAATAAAAAAACGGACGCCGACAGATCATAGGCCAGATGGCATCCACGGTGCCTCATTACACGGAATCTGACGCTGGGGGTTCCGTCTGAATCATATAGTTCAGAGATTTACACGGAAACCCCGGTGCAGCCACTCACCGCAGAGCACAGGATAAATGTGAGCAGAGCCTTACTGCGATCTTTGGGAGGCAGAATGAACAAATCAGCAGCCGGTGAAGAATTGGTTTTATTTATTTTTTAAGCCATTCCTCATGCGGTATAAAACTTTATTCTTCGAGTCGGTGCGATTACAGCGATACCAGATTCATATTGGGTTTTTATGTTTGGCAGCGTCACACACTAAAAGCAATTAAAGCGATACAATACATGTATAGTTTTTTTTATTTAAGTGGTGAACAAAAATTCTATAAAAAAAAAATTTGCTTGAGTCGTCATTTTCCGAGACCCGGGAGAGCTCCCACCCCTCCAACCACCTAGGTCAGGGATGTCAAACTCAAACTCACAGATGGCCAAAATGAAAAACTTGGACAAAGTCGCAGGCCAACCCGTATAATGGGCCCCACATAGTCCTTCATACAGAATAATGGGCCCCATATAGCCCTCCATACAGTATAATGGGCCTCACATAGTCCTTCATACAGTATAATGGCACCACATAGTCCTCCATACAGTATAATGGGCCTCACATAGTCCTCCATACAGTATAATGGCACCACATAGTCCTCCATACAGAATAATGGGCCTCACATAGTCCTCCATACAGAATAATGGGCCTAACATAGTCCTCCATACAGAATAATGGGCCCCACATAGTCCTCCATACAGTATAATGGGCCTCACATAGTCCTCCATACAGAATAATGGGCACCACATAGTCCTCCTTACAGTATAATGGGCCCCACATAGTCCTCCGTACAGAATAATGGGCCACACACAATCCTCTGTACAGTATATTGGGCCTCACATAGTCCTCCTTATAGTATTACGGGCCCAACATAGTCCTCCATACAGAATAATGGGCACCACATAGTCCTCCATGCAGAATAATGGGTCCCACATAATCCTCCATACAGTATAATGGGCCCCACATAGCCCTCCATACAGAATAATGGGCCCCATATAGCCCTCCATACAGAATAATGGGCCTCACATAGTCCTCCATACAGAATAATGGGCCCCACATAGTCCTCCATACAGAATAATGGGCCTAACATAGTCCTCCATACAGAATAATGGGCCCCACATAGCCCTCCATACAGAATAATGGGCCCCATATAGTCCTACAATATATTTTTACAGTATTAAAAAAAAAAAAACCATCTACCATATATGATTCTCCAGATCAGTATGATTAAAGCGATACAATACATGTATAGTTTTTTTTATTTAAGTGGTGAACAAAAATTTTGTACAAAAAAAAATTGGCTTGTCTCATCATTTTCCGAGACCCGGGAGAGCTCCCACCCCTCCAACCACCAAGGTCAGCGATGTCAAACTGAAACTCACAGAGGGCCAAAATGAAAAACTTGGACAATGTCGCAGGCCAACCAGTTTAATGGGCCCCACATAGTCCTCCATACAGAATAATGGGCCCCATATAGCCCTCCATACAGTATAATTGGGCCCCACATAGTCCTCCATACAATATAATGGGCCTCACATAGTCCTTCATACAGAATAATGGGCCCCGTATAGCCCTCCATACAGTATAATGGGCTCCATATAGCCCTCCATACAGAATAATTGGGCCCCACATGGTCCTCCATACATTATAATGGGCCTCACATAATCCTCCATACAGTATATTGGGCCCCACATAGTTCTTCATACAGAATAATGGGCCCCACATAGTCCTACATACAATATAATGGGCCTCACATAGTCATCCATACAGAATAATGGGCCCCACATAGTCCTCCATACAGTATAATGGACCTCACATAGTCCTCGATATGGAATAATGGGCCCCATATAGCCCTCCAAATAGTATAATGGGCCTCACATAGTCCTTCATACAGAATAATGGGCCCCACATAGTCCTCCATACAGTATAATGGGTCCCACATAGTCCTCCATACAGTATAATGGGCCCACATAGTCCTCCATATAGAATAATGGCCCCACATAGTCCTCCATACAGAATAATGGCCCAATATAGTCCTCCATACGGAATAATGGACCCCACATAGTCCTCCATTCAGTATAATGGGCCCCACATAGTCCTCCATACAGTATAATGGGCCCCACATAGTCCTCTATACAGAACAATGGGCCTCGCATAGCCCTCCATACAGTATAATGGGCCCCACATAGTCCTTCATACAGAATAATGGCCCCACATAGTGCTCCATACAGTATAATGGGTCCCACATAGTGCTCCATACAGTATAATGGCCTCACACAGTGCTCCACACAGTATAATGGGCCCACATAGTGCTCCATGCAGAATAATGGGCCTCACATAGTCCTCCATACAGAATAATGGCCCCACATAGTCCTCCATACAGTATTATGGGCACCACATAGTCCTCCATACAGTATAATTGGCCCCACATAGTCCTCCATACAGTATAAAGGGCCTCACATAGTCCTCCATACAGTATAATAGGCCTCACATAGTCCTCCCTACGGAATAATGGGCCCCACATAGTCCTCCATACAGTATAATGGGTCCCACATAGTCCTCCATACAGAATAATGGCCCAATATAGTCCTCTATACGGAATAATGGGCCCCACATAGTCCTCCATACAGTATAATGGGCCCACATAGTCCTCCATACAGAATAATGGGTCCCACATAGTCCTCCATACAGTATAATGGGCCCACATAGTCCTCCATACAGAATAATGGCCCCACATAGTCCTCCATACAGAATAATGGCCCAATATAGTCCTCCATACGGAATAATGGACCCCACATAGTCCTCCATTCAGTATAATGGGCCCCACATAGTCCTCCATACAGTATAATGGGCCCCACATAGTCCTCTATACAGAACAATGGGCCTCGCATAGCCCTCCATACAGTATAATGGGCCCCACATAGTCCTTCATACAGAATAATGGCCCCACATAGTGCTCCATACAGTATAATGGGTCCCACATAGTGCTCCATACAGTATAATGGCCTCACACAGTGCTCCACACAGTATAATGGGCCCACATAGTGCTCCATGCAGAATAATGGGCCTCACATAGTCCTCCATACAGAATAATGGCCCCACATAGTCCTCCATACAGTATTATGGGCACCACATAGTCCTCCATACAGTATAATGGGCCCCACATAGTCCTCCATACAGTATAAAGGGCCTCACATAGTCCTCCATACAGTATAATAGGCCTCACATAGTCCTCCATACGGAATAATGGGCCACACATAGTCCTCCATACAGTATAATGGGTCCCACATAGCCCAATATAGTCCTCTATACGGAATAATGGGCCCCACAGTCCTCCATACAGTATAATGGGCCCCACATAGTCCTCCATACAGTATAATGGGCCCCACATAGTCCTCTATACAGAATAATGGGCCTCGCATAGCCCTCTATACAGTATAATGGGCCCCACATAGTCCTTCATACAGAATAATGGCCCCACATAGTGCTCCATACAGTATAATGGGTCCCACATAGTGCTCCATACAGTATAATGGCCCCACATAGTCCTCCATACAGTATAAAGGGCCTCACATAGTCCTCCATACAGTATAAAGGGCCTCACATAGTCCTCCATACAGTATAATAGGCCTCACATAGTCCTCCATACGGAATAATGGGCCCCACATAGTCCTCCATACAGAATAATTGGTCCCAAATAGTCCCTCATTTTCTCTCATTAAAATAAAAAAAATTCACATGTCTGGTATCACTGCGTTCGTTAAAGTCCGATCTATCAAATAAAATATAAATTAATCTGATCAGAAAACAGCGAAACAAGAAAAAGAATCAAAATGTCAGAATTGCAGTTTTTCAGTCGATGCAACAACAGAAAAAAAATGTAATAAGAGGCGATCAAAGCATCACATCTATCCCAAAATTATATCAATAAAAACACTCTTCGAGCAGAAAAAAATAAGCCCTCACACTGCCCCATCTTCCGAAAATGTAAAATGTTATGGCTCTCGGAAAATGGCGACATAATCAAATTTTTTTTTTTTTTTTTTACAAATTTCTGAATTTTTTTTACCCCTTGAATAAAAAAAAACAACTATACATGTTTGGTTTCTGCGTAATCGTACTGACCTGTACAATCATATTACCAGGTCAGTTTTAGGGTATGTGCCCACGATGCAGATTTGAAGCAGAAATTTCCTGAGCGTTTCTGCATCTCCTTGGCAGAAAAAACGCATGCGGATTTTACATGCGTTTATGTATGTGTTTTTTTCAAGCGTTTTTCCAAGCGATTTTGAGCATGGAAAAGTGCTTGACAAGTTGGTCACACAATATAAATCCATGCAACCGGCATGGACTTATATTGAGTGACCAATTTAGAGGAAATTTCTGGTTCAAATGCTGCATCTAAAGTAAAAAAAAAAAGAATTAAAAAGTAAAAAGAAATAAAAAACCTTATATTCACCTCTCCGGCGGCCCCCGGTCTCTTCCTGGCCGCGTCCTTTCTCCTTGACGGCCCAAGGTGTACTGTCAGGACCTGCGGTGACGACAGCGGTCAGGTGATGGTGGCGTGACCATCAGCTGACTTAATGACGTCACCGCAGGTCCTGCTAGCACACCGCGGGCCGTCGAGAGAGGACGCGGCCAGGAGGAACGTATGAATCATTTTTTTTATTTTTTACTTTATAATTCTCTTTTTACTTGCAGGTACAATGGTACCCGGGTCTGGATAAGAGTCTCCTCTTCTCCAGACACGAGTACTATGTGAGCAGTGAACCGTATAACATCCACATGTATACATCTGGATATTATGCGATTCAATGCAAGTCAATGGGCGCGATTTTGCCACGAAATCGCACAATAATTGGTAGTGCTGCACATTTTTCCGCAATGATAATCCGCAGCGGAAATCTCCGCAGCATGTGCACAGCAGATGCGGATTATCATTGGGGAACATCCCAGACCTCTTACCAAGCAATTTTAATGTGTTTCCGTGGCGAAATGCAGCCGCGGAAACGCATTAAATCTGCATCGTGGGCACACAGCCTTATCATAACATCAATGCTGTTAATAAAAAAAACAATTGCAGAATTGCACTTTATTTGCTATTTTCACCACACTTTTAATTATTTTTCCTCTTTTCCAATATATCATATGATAAAATGAATTGTGTCATTCAAAAGAATAACTCATCCAGCAAAAAAACCAAAGCCCTCCGATGGCCATATTGACGGAGAAATAAAGGTTATGGCTCTTGGAGGAAAGGGAGGAAAAAGCGAAAATGGAAAATCGCCCAGTACTTAAGAGGTTAAAGGAAGGAAAAATCGAAATGCCAGAATTGTTGTTTATTGGTCGCTGCAGGTTCCTCTCCGACGTAAAAAAGCAGTAAAATCAAGTATGTGCCCCGAAAATGGTATGTAAAAAAATGCCCATTATTATACTTGGGGAGGGGGGTCTGACAGAGCTGGGACCCGTGTGGTCTGGAGACCAGGGTCAGTAATCAGCCTCTATGGGGATGATGTCTTGAGTGAGTGCAGACGGAAAGTCTCGGGGTTCACACTCCACTCCTATCAGTGTCAGTGTGGCTGGCGCACGGCATGCCGGGAACTGTAGTTTTTTTCAGCCATATACTGAACGCTCCGAACAAGTTGAAGGTTCTCCGTAGAATCACGTGACCGCTGGCAGCCGCGCCTACTGATGACGTAGCAGGTCGCTCGTTAGTGCAGTGATACCGGCAGTCAGTGACATTGACTTGAGAGGAATGAGCCGCTTGTGTGCACAGCTCGGGCGTATCGCCTGGAGATGGGGAGCCCCTGCCCGGTGCCGTCAGGTGGAATTACAGCGGCTCGTACACACGGGACCGCGGAGTCTGGCGTTCGCCAAACAGCTCTTCCTGGGCTCCATTAATAAGGTAGGGACCTGACAGAACCCCTGCTGGTGGGAACGTGTGTCCCCATAGCAACCCTCTGCTGGTGCACTACCACTGCCAACATGGCCTGCTGATGGGAGTCCTGGCCTCCAGCTGTTCCAAAACTGCAAGTAGGAGATGCCTGATGTATAGGGGGGCTGGGCTCAGAATCATATGTGGGAGGATAGGAGTGGTAGTCTGTGCTGGATACAGGATATCAGGGACGTGGTAACGTGATTAGATCATGCGATTTATTCTATATGTTTTTCCAAGTTGAGCCAATTTCTTCATCAGGACAACAGACTACCACTCCCATCCTCCTACTTCTAGTTCTACATGGCGGGATTTCCTGACCCGAGGGTCCTGCAGCAGCTGTCATACCTCGGGCACAGAATTATCTCACAGGGCACGTGACCAGCACGGGCAAGTGAAGTGACCGCCATCACTCCACGTAAAGGACTGAGGAGCACAGGTGGCCAGAAATGGGGAAACGTGTCTGAAAGTTACCAGGACTTTCCCCCCTATGGACAAGATGCTGGCGATCACCAGGATGGTGGTGGGCTCTCTGTCACCTACATTGCACCCCATCTGCCCACAATGTGTGTTATGGGGGACGCCTGCAATTATCTGTCCCACCATCCTCCGGGTCACTATATACACTGCTCACAATATACACCGTCCTATATGGGAACAGTCACATCATATGGTGTATAGCTGTAATGTCAGATCACACATGTAACAGCGATCCAACCCTACATGCGCATATATATATATATATATATATAATATATATATTACAGCAGCTGGCACCAGTTCACATTAGGAGATGCTGGTCAGGTTTTTCTGGTATGTGTGTATATATATATATATATATATATATATATATATATATATATATCTATATATATATATATATATCCAGACCAGTGCTCCCATACTTGCTGCCTTACACAAGCGCTTTCACTAGATCAGAAGTGACCAGTTTTTGCTCTTGTATTACTCCAGCCGTTCCACTGATTATTCCATACTCTTCCAGAGATATGGGCCTTTTTAGTTAATGCTTCATTTTATGGTCTTTACTAAAGGGTCGTTGCTCACAGGATAATTTTACCTAAAGACATGCCCGTGAGGATCCTGTGATCGCCGCCTCGTTGGTAAAGACCATAAAAGTTAGCACTAAATGAAGACCTATAATCTCTGGAACCGTAACACAAAATCCCCAATACTCAGGGTAGAAGCCGGAATAAAATGAAAGCAAAAACTGTCCATAGGTGGACTGTACAGGACCTTTTCAGCTTCTCTGCCGTCGTCTTATTACTAAATACCGCACCATTATTCTACATAAAAGTAAAATGTTGGAGTATATCTCCAGAGATCTGTTCCTCAGTTATTCCTCCTGAATATGTATGAATGAAATATCACCTGAACGTTAGTGTTTCTTGTAAAAGGTTTGTGTCCTTACATAGTCTGAGGCTGGTTCCACAAATCTGACATTCAGAGTCTGAGCCCTGATATCCCATGCCGGACCAGATATCACAGTCTGTACTCAGTCAGTGAATGTCAGATTAGTAAAACCGGCCCAATACTGTTAGCAGTGATTGAATGGTGTCAGACACCCCCGTAGCTGTTAATTTCTAAATAGATTACCAGTAGGAATAACAGAGGAACAGCTCTGCAGTTGTATTATGAGGAATACAATCACTTTTAAAAAAACAGGAGTAAAGTTGGTGCCAATCGATTTACAGGACCCAGTCCTGTGGCCAGGTCGGTAATCTATGGTCGCTAGACGGGAGTCCTGAGTCCTGTCTCCCGGCATCCACAACTCTTGTTTTGATTAGCCAGTCTGATTCGATGTCAAATGTGCGTCAAGCAGCAACGATGACATCACACCAGGCCAGATCATCAAAGGAAGAGGTGTGGATGCTGAGAGGTAGGAGACGGTTCTCAGGGCTTCCATCCAGTGGCCACAGATTACCGACCTGGACGAAGTCCTGTGAATCGATTCAATCAGGAGAGTTCTCAGATTCATTGTAAGGGATTGTCCCCCTGTAGACACCCTAAGGGCTTGTGCACATGGACATATTTTCGGTCGGAGTGCGACCTGTCAAAACATTGGATGCACTTGGACCAATATTAGTCTATAGGGCTGTGCACGTCAGATTTTTTTCCTTGGACCAGCTCGCACCATGCCTGAGTTTGATCCGATTATCAGATTGCACTCGGCCATGGAAAACATTGGACTGCACTCGGATGATATCTGAGTGCAGTATAGTTTCCACAGACTGAGAGAATGGAGAAGGTGGAGACATTTTTTTCTCCATCTACACTCTGCCCACACTCTCTCATTTGCAGAGGGTTGTTATGGGGACACCCGATTCTTTTGGATGAGAGAATCCACGGTATTCTGCCGCTAGCCTAACAATCAGCTGACCACTGCAAAAGACCCCCAGCTGCAGCTGGCCTATAGTTTTCCATCTGGTCCATAAAGTACAATAGACAGCAATTTAGCCGATAACTAGTAAACTAGTGAATTGGTATCTCACAGATTATGATGTGTTGATTATTGATCTACATTGTGGTCCTGGTGATTTGTGTTTTTTTTCTGTGCAGATTCCTGAGCTTAAAATATGAAATTAACAACAAAATTACTGGGGCCCCTTAATTGCAACCTTCCTTGGGGGCCCCTACCTATAAGACCACTGTTGATGTAAACGTTGCATATCAGTATGTCACAGCTGGCTTCCCTCCTCTTTGAGTTGGATGGCAGACATGTCTGCAGCCCGTTCTTACCCTTTGTATTGGTTTTGAGCAGTTGTACAGTTTATCCATACGGCCGTGGGCTCTATACCTGAAACTTTAAGGTGCAGCCTGGAGAGCTTGTGTTTAGGTGCTGTGTAATGTCAGGAGCAGCAGTAGCACCGCATCGTCTGACTATGGCGGAGACCTTTCACACACTTTTGTGCCCGCACGCCCGCTCCTTGGACTCTGTGCAGCTGTTGGTGTCGGCTGGGATATTTTGTTCTTATCACATGTGAGATTTCTGCGTGCTTGATGGCTTATGCAGGTCACGGCCACCATAATCAGGAAAAGAGCAGTCATGTGCTGTGAGATTAATGACGGCCTGGTATGCCGAACACCAGCACCCACCGAGACCGCTGGACTGGAACAGATTTAGGTATTTTTTTGATGTGTGAAATTCCCTGTTGTCATTGACAATGTCAGTAGTGGGGTCCTGCAGTATGAGGGCCATGTCAGTTTACTGTGCCCACCCTTATCCCTATTCACCCTACCTTTGGGTTATGACTGAGTTAGTGACACTGTGGTGCCTTGATTCGGATGGTACGGTGTCTGTCGGTGGTGTTTTGGTTATATGGTTTCACATTGGATGTATCTATTATAAAGATCATCCCCAGACACTGGCTGACATCTGGGTGATCTATGAAAACATGCGTATCTCTTACATATTCTTACATAATCACAAGTCTTAAAATAATTTCTAGTTTTTGTGTTTCTTCCATTGCCATGAATGGAAACCGAATTACAATTGGGTTGCATTATTTTTTTTTGCGCCATTTGCCTTCTATAGTCTGCGTTGCACTATTGTGTATTACAGTCTGCTGTATGAAGTCAACTGAGAACCAGTCAGTGCGCTCGATCTGAAGTGATAATTTGAAACACTTTGTGTGCTCTATGTAGACACAGGAAGTCTCTTGTCCCTGCATGAATCATTCCCCTCTTCAACTCCTCACCCAGCTGCTCCTTCCTCCCCCCTGCCAGGGACTTTTGCAGTGACTTATGAGTCATGCAGGGAAAATTTACCTCCTGATTCTAGATATAGTTTAGAAGGATTCAGCTAATCAGTTTTTAATTACATGATGACATACACCTAATGGGAAAGAGAAGAATTATCTGGGTAGAAGGGAAAAATGAGCAATTGTAAGTGCACAGTGCTATATAATATGATGGCTGCAGTATATTAAGAGAGGAGGAGGAGGAGGGCTGCTTTGAAACCAAAGAGTGCAACATTTTAATGAAAGCCAGTTGTAAAAGTGATTTATAGCCCAAATGCATGCATTTAAGAAAAAAATAATAGAAATATATTTGTCGGCAATCCCTTTCAGATTCATGTGGATGTGCCGAAGTGATTTTTCTCCTTTTGTGCCCTAATGGTTGGCACCGAGACAAAACTACTGAAAAATACCCATCATGGACAGATATGGAGATAAAGGGAACAGAGTAGGAATTGTCTGTATAGATTGTTGCAGATTCAGTTACTGGTTGAGAAATCCTGAGCGGGGCACATGTAAGACTCTGGGGTTCACTTTTTCTCATTCTTTCAAGAATTACAAAGTCTTTAGTGGTTTCCTCTTCTGATCTGATTCTATGGAAGTTTTGGTGACTACCAGTATAGCTGTCATGGGGACATTTTTGGTTACCCCCCCCCCCCCCACTTCCCTAAATAAGGACACCACCAAGAAATGCCTATAGCTTTACCAACAGAGGCTTTATCCTACCGTTGTAAAGGCTAAAGCTCCTTAGTATTACCCATTATCACTCTTTGGTATTATCCATAGGTTGTTAGGAATGGATTAGTGCTGTACAGGTGACTGGAATAAAGACTTAATAGTCTATAGATTATTACAGCCAGTGCATAAGAGATATATAGAGCATAAAGGGGAGCTCCGGGCCCCTCCATCTGCAGCAGGAGGTAGTCACAGTGCATAATCTATATGTCCGGTGTTTGTGCACCATGCACAGATATACAAGGTATGAACATCCCCTGTGGCTATATAGATGCATTATTACTCAGAGATCCAGAATAGACTTTTTATATAAAATCCTACAACTCTGCGTTTTGCAGTGCGTTGCTGTATGGGGCTCAGTACAGTCCTGAATCACAGAGGCATTCTCCCTTAGAGAGTATCTGTAAAATGGCATCCGATGGAGCACCGTATAATGTTTCACTATCAATTAGCCAGAAAACCCTTTCACTGCTTCTGTATGAAACCAGAGAGCCGCAGAGAAGTCCCTGGACGCCATGCATGTTGCTCGAAGTCAGAAGCATAATATCAGCGTATCTCAGATCCTGACTCCGCCATGGGTCCTATGATCCGGTGGGTTGAGATTCAAGGTCAAAATATACTATACATACAGTGCCTACAAGTAGTATTCAACCCCCTGCAGATTTAGCTGGTTGACACATGCGGAATTAACTTGGCATTGTGACATTTGTACTGTAGATCAGCCTGGAAGTGGGAAATGCATTGCAGCAAATTTTGTTTTTGTTTTTGTTTATTTTTGTTTTTAAAACGTTAAAAGTTAATTCAGAGTGTCATTTATTATTCAACCCCTCAAACTACAAGAATTCTGTTTGGTCCCCCTAAAGTATTAAGAAGTAGTTCAGGCACCAAGAATAATGAGCTTCACATGTGTGGATTAAAGATCTCTTTTGCCAGCCTTTTCTGACTATTTAAGACCCTCCCCAAACTTGTGAACAACACTCAGACATGGTCAACATGGGAAAGACAAAGGAGCATTCCAAGGCCATCAGAGACAAGATCGTGGAGGGTCACAAGGCTGGCAAGGGGTACAAAACCCTTTCCAAGGAGTTGGGCCTACCTGTCTCCACTGTTGGGAGCATCATCCGTAAGTGGAAGGCTTATGGAACTACGGTTAGCCTTCCACGGCCAGGACAGCCTTTGAAAGTGTCCTCCCGTGCCGAGGCCAGGCTTGTCCGAAGAGTCAAGGCTAACCCAAGGACAACAAGGAAGGAGCTCCGGGAAGATCTCATGGCAGTGGGGACATTGGTTTCAGTCAATACCATAAGTAACGTACTCCACCGCAATGGTCTCCGTTCCAGACGAGCCCGTAAGGTACCTTTACTTTCAAAGCGTCATGTCAAGGCTCGTCTACAGTTTGCTCATGATCACTTGGAGGACTCTCAGACAGACTGGTTCAAGGTTCTATGGTCTGATGAGACCAAGATCGAGATCTTTGGTGCCAACCACACACGTGACGTTTGGAGACTGGATGGCACTGCATACGACCCCAAGAATACCATCCCTACAGTCAAGCATGGTGGTGGCAGCATCATGCTGTGGGGCTGTTTCTCTGCCAAGGGGCCTGGCCATCTGGTCCGCATCCATGGGAAGATGGATAGCACGGCCTACCTGGAGATTTTGGCCAAGATCCTCCGCTCCTCCATCAAGGATCTTAAGATGGGTCGTAATTTCATCTTCCAACAAGACAACGACCCAAAGCACACAGCCAAGAAACCAAGGCCTGGTTCAATAGGGAAAAAGTCAAGGTGTTGGAGTGGCCTAGTCAGTCTCCTGACCTTAACCCAATTGAAAACTTGTGGAAGGAGCTCAAGAATAAAGTCCACATGAGACACCCAAAGAACCTAGATAACTTGGAGAAGATCTGCATGGAGGAGTGGGCCAAGATAACTCCACAGACCTGTGCCGGCCTGATCAGGTCTTATAAAAGACGATTATTAGCTGTAATTGCAAACAAGGGTTATTCCACAAAATATTAAACATAGGGGTTGTATAATAATTGACCTACACTTTTATGTTTAAAATTTAATAAAATTCAACTGAGCAACATAACTTTTTGGTTTGTAAGATTTATGCTTCTGTTCATAAAACCTACTCTCGTTTGCAGTTTGAAGGCTCTAACTTATTTGCATCTTATCAAACCAGCTAAATCTGCAGGGGGTTGAATACTACTTGTAGGCACTGTATGTGTTCATTTCACTGATCAGTAAGGTGACATTTACTTTTCCCCGGTGTTCATACACCAGTCATAATGAAAACCATGCTGGAGTAAGAGGCAGCAGATATACAGATCGGCGTACACTTTGGGCTGCCCATACGCCCCAAAGTAACATTTCTCTCTATAAATTATGCAAAGATGTGCTGTAAATTATAATATTCATGAGATCCCCCTATTCCATATCTCATTCATATTTTAGAAAAGGGGAAAAAGTCACTTATTTTTCCATACATATTGTTTACTCAAAAATGTGACTTTTTTTAAGGCCAGAGAAGGGGGTACAGGATCCTCTTTAAATGTCCCCACACCCATAGATTTGCATGATATCAAAATGTAACTTCAGACACTTCATGTTGAACCATTCATTAGTATCTAGCCATCACTCAAAGCTTGGGACCAGATACAGGCGACACATGGGATTAATGATATTAGAAGAACTGGGGATTATAGAAGGTGGAATGATGATGACTATGTATAGAATACTTATGGCATTACACTATACAGATCTAGTCTGACAGGGCATTGGAGTGCAGCAGGGATATGTGGGCGATTTATACAGCTTGTGTATAGTGTCTTATTGATGTTTAATAGTTAATGTACATTGTTACTGCTGATATTTTGTTTTTAACCCTAAAGTTGTTCTCTAATGTAGAAAACCTGTTCTGTACTCAATATTGTCATCTTTAACCCCTTTTTATAGGAGTTTTCCATTTTTAGAAACCCCGTGTCCCCCGGCTGCAGTTTCTTTACATTTTGTCATGTTTTTTTTTTTTTTAAACTGTGCTTTACTTGCCCTGATGTAGAACAGGTACATAAAACGCAGCTGTCTGAATGAGGCCTAAAGCAGTTTTTGTTTTTTCATATGGACCTACCCCAACAATGACCGGCCAGAGAACGCACTGCGTAAGTAGTGCATTGTATTATTTAAGGCAATCAAAGGGTCACATGTTCACTACCCCTTGTGGCAACTGATTAAAGATTAAAAAAAAAAAAAAAAAAAAAAAACTTTTTAAACTTTCTCAATTGTTTAATTGGGAGGGAAAAAAATTATAAACCACAAGTTTACTATTGCCACATCTGTAACGACCTGTACTATAAAATTGTCAAAACTGTAACAAAAAAAAAAAGTTCTAAAGTGTTTTGTTTGCTTTTTCTGCAAAAGTAGTAAAACTTGAGAAAACAAAACTGGCATCCCCATAAATGTACTGACTCAGGGAATAAAATGAACAAGTAAATTTGGTATTGTCCTACTGACAGATGCACAGAATGAAGTGGACACTTTATTTGTGAATAGTGTAAAATGTAATTATATAATTGCTGTTTCATTTCTCCCTAAAGAATTAATAAAAATTATTTAAAAAGTTATATGTACTCCAAAATGGTGCCACTGGCAAATATAACCCCAATCTAGGAAAATGCAGTGAATCAATCTGTAGGCTTTCTGTTGCATATGAATAAGGGAAGGGGCTCTGTGATTCATGCATGATTCAGATACTGGCCCCCACATTGCAGCCACGAGTGTTTTTACTCTGAATCTTTGCGGCATTTTCGGGAGAGCATACTTCGAAAAGACGGCCGGGGCCATGTTGCTCAGGTGACTAGTCCAAGAGGCCAGTTCCCGGAGGCTTCTTCCAGCCCCCGCTGCTTTTGAGTGACAGGTCTCTCCCTATTCACATTTAGGGAGAGACCGAAGTCATCGGGCATCGGACTCTTGAACTAGTCACCAGAGCCGCATGTTCTCTCTGAAACATTAGTAAAACATACCTGGCTGAAATGATGGTGCTAGTGTCTTTTTCCGGCGGCATATGTCAGCTGTCAGGTTCACCTTAACACATCTCAGCCAAAATATACAGCTCTGGGCAAAAATTGCAGAAAGCTTCACCATCCACACACCGGCTTCTTATGGAACAGGTGTCCCTACGTGTAAAAATAAATAAATAAATAAATATATATATATATATATATATATATATATATATATATATATATATATATATATATATATATATATATATATATATATATCTCTCCCCCTCCTTGGTAACTACGTTAGGAACAGCAGTTCATACAAGATATTCAATCTTCAAGAGGTTTTCCACTATAAAAAAAAAAAATAATAATAATTTACAAGGTTTTTTTTTTTCTCGTTTTTATTGTATATTAACAAATTTTGTGTATTAGGAGAAGGGCCTCACTCTTCAGATTTTGACGTCAGCCCCAGCAAACTCACTCAAGTATCAATAATTTTTCTTCCCTAAACTTTTGTGGATTTCAGTACAAAATAATCAGATGTTGGTAGTAAATTTCTAGGAGCAATTCGCTGGTCACTTGTTAGGATTTGTCCTCTCCTGAAGGAACCATCTCACGGTCTAAGCTGTGAGAACCAGCATCCATCTGATGACCGATATCTGATTTAGGGGAACATCATGGGTTATAGAGACGGAGGGGGAAGATGCCGCTTTTTCATATCTGTCTTGGCCCTATAAATATGTGACCCATTGCGATCCAAAACTGATTAGTCTCAGATGAAAAATTGTCCATTTTATCATATTGACTACAGCCCCGTAGATCCAGTCGGCAGCTATAATAATATTACTGTAAATTTTGAAGTAAGGGACACCTTTGTGATGTAGATGGTGCAGACCTCATATACGGTGTAAATTAGCCGTAGTTACATGGCTTTATCTCTGTCTGCCAGGAAGAAGTGTTTCCATACCCAGAGATCAGTAATGATGAGTTGGAGGAGATCAATCAACTCGTCGGACCGGTGGAGAAGTTCTTCAATGAGGAAGGTGAGATGATGATGGCTGTAGTATTTATTACAAAGCATTTCTAGCTAAAATAAAAAATCACCTTTTAAACCTTTTGTATTGTTCTCTGTCTATACCATTTGTGCCACTACTACAGGATTCATAGGAGCGGTGGCCACACGTGGTCGTCTTTATTGATATTCATAGATTTATGAGGGTTTATTGATGTCCTCTTTGTAAGCCGAATGGAGTGCTGCTCCTATTCTGGTGGATTTGAGCTGTCCTATTACAAGGTCAGCCATTCACCTACATAGCTGCCATGTAATGTTACATTGCCTCGCAGTGGAAACTACAGAGGCAATCAGCCGAGCAGTAGCTGCACTTTACAAGGATTTGCACGTGATAAGACAACTCCAAAAGACAGAAATACCCATTTAATGACTTTGGTGCCTCTCCTTCATTTACATTTGTTATGGGGATTTTTTTTTTCTTTAACCTTATTGTAATTAAATATATTTTGCACCTTGCAGTTGATTCTAAAGCAATAGACCAAAATGCTAAAATCCCTCCCGAAACACTGAACGGATTGAAGGACCTTGGCCTGTTTGGCATGCAAATTCCCGAGGAGTATGGTACGTACCCGTCTCTTGCTTCTGTGTGCAGCTCCTAGGATGAGTTTCTTCTTTCATTATGTTGTATTGCTTGTTAAGAAAGTGGGGAAGGTAGATGCATCTTAAAGATTTGTCTCGGGACTTGATGTCATCTCTAACAGCTTGTCCCAGTGTTCACCTGTCATAGCCCTAATGTAAGCTCTGCACATATTTCACACTGCATCACACCTATGGGACCTCCACTAGTCTCTAAAATGGGGGTCCCATGACCCCCTTTTCTGACCGTAGTGACTAGAAAGGTGTCCTTTCTCCGTTCTCTTGTATAGAAGATCAGAATACAGCTCATTATAGAGATGGGATAAGCAGCTATTAGACATTTATGACATATATCGTAGCTGTAGGAAAAGATCCAAGATGTATACATTGGTGTTTGGTGAGGTTTACGTAAACTCTGCTCCTTTTAGACGTGGGTTATTACCAAATTTTTCTGTTTTGTTTCTGAAGAATCAGGACCATTGCAGCAAATTCAGGACTTTTGGCGATTATACATTCCTCATCTCTGCCTCTCTTATAGCCCGGCCTAACGAGCCCTCAGTGCTTGTTCTCTCCCACCCAATATATACCCATTCTAGATGACTGCTCTTATAGGCTCCACTCTCGCCCCTCATATTTAGTTACTGATCCTGTGTCGCTACGTGATAAGCTGTGATGACTGTGAGGCTGCACTTGTAATGAAAGGTTTATTTGACCGGTGACGTGTTTTCTCTACAATGATTCATGCAGGAGGCCTGGGGTTATCCAACACCATGTATGCTCGGCTGGGAGAGATCACATCTCTAGACGGAGCAATAGCTGTAACTCTGGCGGCTCACCAAGCCATAGGGCTAAAGGTACGACATGGTGCAGATGTGTATTACCAAGTCCGTCAATGTGGTGTCTTATATTCTGCCTTGGAAATAAGAAGACTGACTAGAACTTGCATTTACTTGCTCGTGGATTTGTGCATTTGAGATAAATTATAATCATATTCTTAGCGCCGTTTTACTATACTGGTGTATTTAGGAGCCACATGTGCCAATGATACTGTGCAGTAGTAAGCTTTAGAGCTTAGTACTAAGGCCCCAACCCTACTGGTGGGTATTACCACCAGTGTAGGTGGCTATCGACCTGCACAATGTTGCTACCTCTACTCTAGCACACTTGTTCTGTAAATGGATATATTATATATACAGTATTAGGAATATTTGAATACCCACCCCTTTCCCAATCCTGTAAAATCAGCCCATACTAAGGTCCAAGTTTCCTGTGTTTTTCTATCTCAAGAGGATGCAGCCATCTCTCCATTCCCTCTTTCATGAGATGCATATGGGTCCCACCCTTGTAACCTCTGCTTATCTCAAGAGGGGAATTTGCCATAAATGCTTGAGATGGGAATACCCCTTTTAAACCAGAAAACCAAAGGCAGAGTTATGCAGCCATGCCTAGGACTAGTGGTATATACAGCTTACAATGGATCTTTTGTTATATGACACAACGATCATTACTGTGAAGACACCTAGGACTACTAATCCCAGACTAAATAGAGTTTGTTTTTAGCCCCCCTCCCAGTGTATTTAACAAAATAGTTTCTGACGGAAAGCACAAGGCAATGCCAGATTGGTCAGATGATGGATACCAGTGTCTGGTGATGGGTGGATTTATTTAAAAAAATAAAATAATGCATGCCGCACTGTACTTCTTGTCAAGTCAGATTACAGAAAGCTCCATACAGGTATAATGAGGCCTAAGGCTGAGTTCACACTGGCATTTCTTAATTCTATTGTTCTTCTCCATCATAAGAGTAGAAGAACGAAATTATAGGTGGTTTTCCGTCATAGCGCTCAACTACGTACACCGTGCTGCGCTATTTTGTCTGCTATTTTGGGCCAAATTTGTGACCAGTCCTCCAACTCAATGTGAAAAAGACTCTAGTCATGGCAATAAGTCTCAGTCCAGCTGTCCATGTTGTGTTGCAGATTAGATATCTGGTTTCCATGGTCAATTCCTCAATTTTTTTAATTTATTTTCTGCATTAAAGTTAGTGCAGCCCGGAGTCCCTCCATAGTGAATGAATGCACCGCGTTTCCATCAGCCTTTAGTTGCGCTGTTTTAATCACAAGTGATCAATTGCCGGTTCTGGAGCCTATATTCAGCGTACTACATTAGCAGGCTGGGATTGTTAGGAGCCGCTCAATGTCCCCAATCTATTACATTGTTTATAATGGGGAAATCCAATCTCCAAGTGTAGCCCAGGCCTTAATGATAATGACAGCAATGCCCTTCAGGCCTGTCTTGGATGGAGTGAATCGTACCCTTCTCTCGCGCTGTCTGCCGTTTGCTCCGTCATTCATGTGTTGGGGATGCGTTGATGGGTTGTTATTTCTGAAATGTGATATTTCTCTCGCTTGTCTCCGCTAATAACACGGACACTTGATTTTATTATGATTGGTTGAGGGACGGGTGATTATCCCAGGCGAAGATTTGTAGACCTACTCCTGCTTTATTGTCATTTCTTCAGGGAATACTGATTGCCGGTAATGATGAGCAAAAAGCTAAATATCTGCCGCAACTGGCATCAGGAGAACACATTGCCGCATTTTGCCTCACGGAGCCTGGAAGGTAAAATGCTCTTTTGCTTTTACGTTTTTTTATTTCCCTTGAGTTTGCTCTGTTTTGAATGTTTGATCACAAAGTAAAAAAGAAGCTGATTATATGGCACGAAGTATAGGATATTGACAGTCTTATTTAAGGATGTGATAAGTGCATAGCTTCGACATATTTGCTTTGCATGTAGGGGGCAATAAATAGATGCTTTGGAGGAGATGGTGGCCCCTTTACCTCTTGGGGCTCTGAGGTTGCACCAATGATATACCCACCCCTAACACTGTTGACACAGACTTCAGGGATTACTGCTCTCCTTTATATATGTAGAACGCCCTCTGAAGCCACAGCTGCATGTAGGACATTATACAGTAGTGTAATTGTGACTCCAATGCACTGGGGTGAGCTAAAACACTCACTGAAAACCAGGAACCGCGCCATTACCTCTCACTTTGCTTCTACTTCTCTCCTCATCTTTTCATACACTTCCATTGGCAGCTGTAATCTGACCCCTCAGTGAGCAGGCAGTCCATCTTGAACAAAATAAATTATAGCTTCCAGAGTAAATTAATTCCGGAGGCAGAGTGAGGAGAAGTGGCTCATAAGTGGAGGGAAAAAAAGCATATTTCTTTGATGGGATAAATTACAAAGTTTGTTATATTTACTTGTGCTATTTATTTATGCAAATTTTGTAGTAAGGGCAGTGATCATTTAAATCTGAATCAAAAATTTACGTCAAATTTTCATGTAACTTGTTGATTTTGATGTAAAATCTGCAGCAGAAAATTTTCTATGTGTGAATTTATTTTTTAAAAAAGACGCTGTTTAAAAAAACAAAACTATATACCTAACTTCTCTTAGGTTTTGCCTTTTTTGTTTGTCTTTTATATGCAAAGCCATCAGAATTTGTCAATTTACATTCCATTTACCACTATCACTTGACACAAAAAAATGTAAATTGTTTTATTTGTATGTAATGAATTATCACATCTATAGAGTGTGCAGCACCAAAACCCCAAAAATCTGAGACTGGGTCATCCAGTTTTAGATGTAAAAGCCTCCACATATAAAATATATGATTACAATATTGTCGTATGTTGGTGTCTTGTCTACAATCTCTGTAGACCTGTTTTTGTTCTTTAAAATTCTTTTATAACTAAGGGGGCTTGATAGACCCATCTGAAATGGTGGATGCGATGTAGGACTTTCTCAACCCCAGAGTTCCATAGGTCTGGGGCTGTACATGTGATGCCTCAAACATGTTACAGACCATCTTTGCATTTTTTATAAAGTTAATAAGCTTTTTATTATTATTGATCAACCTTTTTGCAAAGTTATGAATCTGTTATACTCCATTACCCTATTTTCCTTTCTCTTCTATCAGAGACTATGTTGAAAGTGCTGTTTTAACTGCCTTGTTTATGTTCCTTTAGAAGCTACTTTGAACTGCTTCTCCAGCAAGAATCAAAAAGAAAGGGCAGTGTTTTGTTTGCGAATAGTGTTGTGAGTACCAATTCTTGCTACAGCAGCAGTTCAAGGCAGCATGCAAAGGAGCATGTCCTAAAAAAGCAAAGGAGCACTTTCAGTATGGTGTTTGGGAGAGAAGGAAGCAAAATAAAATGATAGTGTGTTACAAAATAAAAATCGTGTGTGTATGGAGTGAGACAAGAACTTCAACTATAAATCAAGGCCATGGAATTGGTCACTAACAGAAGTGGCACATTGCATAGTAGTATATTATGGTGATTGTTGAGGGTCTTGTAGGAACTTGTTTACCGTTTTTTGGCAAGGAAGGTCGAAGCTTATTAACAGTGAGGACCTCTCACAGTACATGTGAGTTTCAGCACAGGCTAACTGACTACTGTACTTACAGGGCAATGGCAGTGACTGCAAACTCTAGACCAATATACTTCTCTATTATTAGATTGCTTAGCAGGAGATTTTTTGTTATCTCTATTTGGAAAGTTATATTTTAAGGATCAAGTCATAAAAAAAGTATGAGCTTAATTGTGTTATAGCTATGATCCACACTTGTTATTCCAACAGAAGGTGAGCCTTAGATTGACGTGTTGTCATTATGAGGGCAACAGACTTTAAATCTCTCTCAAAAATAAATAAATAAATGGTCATAATATTAATATTTTTTTCCTATCCAGTGGGAGTGATGCTGCTTCAATAAAATCCAGAGCCACCTTAAGTGATGATGGAAAACATTACATCCTCAATGGTTCAAAGGTAAAGTTATATGGACTAGTAGCCATTGACTAATACACGGCATTGGCCAGGCTTCAAACGACTCATGATCAATTCCTCACACATTATCTGCAATGTCTGGACTGTCAAAGGTTAAATCTATGATGCAAAAGTTTTTTTAATTGATGATCGATTGATGGTAATGATGATTTGTATAAAGAGGATTTTTCACCCAATTGAGAATGGTAAACTGGCCACATCATGGAACAATTGCTGCAGAGCTGAGTAAATCGTAGTCTTTGTTTTTTTAATTTTTTTCCTCTGTGTTGTGTAGATATTAGCTTGTAAGATTTAGGTTAGAAATTATATTATACTTTAACATGGCGTTACCAGTGATTTGTCTCTGAGGGCATGTACTTCTTCCCGTGCATGAGGCTGACCATCCAGCATGGGTGAGAAGAACATGGCCTCTCTCCTCACTGCACTGAAAAAGCCCCTCTCATACTCAGGTATATAATCGAGTGTATAGAAATTCCGGTGGTGGAGGAGCGGGGCACACGCAGTAGCCGGCTGCTGCCGCTACCGCGTGTGCCCGCTGCTAAAGAGTAATGTATATTCACTCTTCTCCACTCCCATGGGCGTGGAGAAGAATGAATATTCATTCTCTTTAGTAGTGGGCACAGAAGAGCGCTGAGCCGCAGCTCCCACTGACAGTGCCCGCTACTAAAGAGAATGCATATTCCCTCTTCTCCACACCCATAGTCCCGGCGTGGAGAGGAGTGAATATGCCGGCAGCTCACCTCTGCGTCTGAGAGCGTATGGCAGTGATGCCATGTGCTGCTCAGATGCTGACATGAGCTGCTGTAGCAGAACAGGATGCAGCGCTGGAGCAGAGGTGAGGAAGGAATGTGTGCAGTGATGGGGCCATGCGTACCAGGATTGGGGGATGAAGGGGGCCATGCGTACCGGGATTGGGGGATGAGGGGGCCATGCGTACTGGGATTGGGGGATGAGAGGGGGGCCATGCGTACTGGGATTGGGGGATGAGAGGGGGGCCATGCGTACCGGGATTGGGGGATGAAGGGGGGCCATGCGTACCAGGATTGGGGGATGAAGGGGGGCCATGCGTACCAGGATTGGGGGATGAAGGGGGGCCATGCGTACCAGGATTGGGGGATGAAGGGGGGCCATGTGTACCGGGATGAGGAAATTTACCAGTAGCTGCTGCATTTCCCACCCAAGGCCAGTATATACTTGAGTCAATAAATTTTCCCAGTTTTTTGTGGTAAAATTAGGTACCTCGGCTTATATTCGAGTATATACGGTACTATGTCCAGCTCTGCAACCAAGTACTTATGTTTTAATGATTTTAAAGGGGTAGTCCGAATGGCAAAGTCATTTTTCTCCTAAATCCTAATCTATTTAGTGCCATAATCTGTTATTAATTATTATTGATTCCATGGTGCTGTGCATGAGAAAAGGTTACGTACAGAATACAAATATAACTTGCAGTAAACAAACTAACAATGACAGACTGGTACAGAGCGGAGAGGACCTTGCCCTTGCGGGTTTACATTCTGCAAGTTAATGGGGAAGGAGACAGTAGGTTGGGAGGTTGCGGCAGCTCCGGTGGTGGTGAGGAGGCTGCGGGGGTCAGTGCAGGCTGTAAGCTTTCATGAAGAGATGTGTTGTCAAGTTTCGTCTGAAAATTCCGAGTGTAGCGGATAATTATTGGACCTGATGGGGCACAGAATTCTAAAGGATGGGGGATGCTTGGGAGAAGTTTTGGAGGGGATTGGGTGAGAACCTCTAAGTGTGGAGGAGAGAAGGAGGTCTTTAGAGGACCAGAGGTTACCTGTTAGAAAATATCTGGAGATTAGATCGGATATATACAGAGGAGACAGGTTATGGATGGCTTTGTAGGTAAGTGGCAGTTTGAACTGGATATGTTGGGGAATTAGTAGAAAATTAAGGGATTTGCAGAGGAGTAGCGTGGAGAGAGGTGGATTAGTCGGGCAGCAGAGTTAAGGACGGGAGAGGTTTGAGAGTGTTAGCAGGTAGGCCACAGAGGAGGATATTGCAGTAGTCGAGGCGGGAGATGATGAAGGCATGCACTAACATTTTAATAGATTCAGGGTTGAGGAAAAGATGGATTTTGGAAATATTTTTGAGCTGGAGGCGGCATGAGGTGGCGAGAGCTTGATTATGCGGTTTGAAGAACAGGGCAAGAGTTGTGGGTTACACCGAGGTAGCAGACTTCTGGTACAAGGGAAAGCATGATGTCATTTATTGTGATAGATCAGATAGGGAACTTAGGTGAGATGGAGGAAAGATAATGAGTTCAGTTTTATCTACATTGAGCTTCTGGAAGTGTGATGAGAATGAGGATATGACTGATAGACACTGAGCCATTCTAGACAGTAGAGCGGTGACATCTGAACAGAAGAGGCAGATCTGAGTATGATCAGTGCATTGGTGGTATTGGAAGCCATGGCACTTTGAGTTTTCCCAGGCCAAACATATAAATTGGGAAGAGTAGGGGTCCCAGGACAGCCGTGAGGGACACTGACAGAGGAGAGGGCAGGATGTGGAGGTGGTGTACGAGATGCAAAATGTGCGGTTAGAAAGGTATGAGGATACACAAGAGAGGGTAAGGTCTTTGACGCTAAGGGAAAAGCGGATTTGTAGTAGGAGGGAGTGCTCGACTGTGTCAAAGGCAGAGGACAGGTCTAGAAGGAGGAGGATAGAGAATTGTCTGTTAGCTTTGGCTGTGAATAAGTCTCTAGTGATTTTGGTTAGGGCAGTTTCAGTGGAATGGTGGGGGCGGAAGCTGAACTGTAGGTTGTCAGAGAGTGAGTTAGATGAGACATGGGAGGAAAGTTCAGCATGGACATGCTGTTCGAGGAGTTTGGAGACGAACGGGAGTAGCGATATGGGGCGATGGCTAGACTTGGAGGTCGGGTCAAGGGATTGCTTCTTTAGGATAGGTGTGATCATGGTATGCTTGAAAGCTGAAGGGAAAGTACCAGAAGTTAGCAATTGGTTTAAGAGATTAGTTAGGGCCGGGATAAGTGTGGTGGTGAGGTTGGTGAGCAGATGGGATGGGAAGGGGTCAAGTGCACAAGTGGTGAGGTGCGATTTGGAGGTAAGGACCAACTTGAATGTGAAAGTGACTTGTTGGAAACTTGCAGAAGTTTTTAGTGAGGTTATTGTGCCAGGGTTATCCATTGTACACAAATATCAAAAGACTGACGTCCCTTCCAAAACAGAAAACTGATGTATACAGGTGCTTACTAAGAGTAGCCATCTCCATTTATTATCAACAAATAAAGTAGCAGCCTGTAGCGCTATACCATGCAAGCATGAAATATGACCTTTGAATTGCATTACTGCTCTAGAAAATGGGGGAAAAAAATGAGAATGCTTAGCGCATAAATTAGCCAATTCATGTGTGTGGAGATGGCTACTCTTAGTAAGCACCTGTACACATCTGTTTTGGAAGTGACTGTTAGTCTTTTGATATTTGTATAAATAGGCTCTCTGACGGAGTACTCTACCCCTCAGCTTCAGGCAGTTTTAATTACAGCAGGATCCTAACTTTCCATATAAATATAGGCTTTAGCCTAAGAGAGGATTCACATTAGATAGGTTCCCAGCAACGAGAATCGCCTTATCATGGCTGCCGGGTACATATGAGTTGGCCAGTTTATGCCCTAAACATTCTCATTTTTTTTCCTATTTTCTAGAGTAGTAATGTAATTCAAATGTCATTGCATGCTATAGTGCCACAGAGTACTACTTTATTTGAGGATTATCCATTGATCCATCGCACTCTGCCATACACAAAAGGGGCAAATGTGTCAATAGCTGATGAGAGAGTGGTGTTGTAAAAAAAATAAGTCTGTCACTGTCTGTCATGTAGTGAAGATATGGAGGACGGTGGTAGAATAAAGTCAGAGAGAGTGTGAATGTCTGGGTGTGCGCTAGTTGCTGGACATGGGGGAGGGGGGTAAGTGAGGAGAACATGGATGAGAAAGTGAGTAGATGGTGGTCATATAGGGGGAGAGGTGAGGTTAGATAAGGGAGCAGAGGTGGGTGAAAAGTTTCTGTGTGGGTGGCTGCAGAGGACCACGGAGTAAGACCAAAGAATGAAGCGAGCGACAGGAGTTTTTAGGCTGCAAACGGACAGGTGTCGGGATGTTGAATTTGCACATGATGATGGTGGGAATGTCAGCAGAGAGAAAGTGAAGAAACCAGGTGCTGAATTGTCAATAAAGGCAGTGACTGGGCCCGGAGGTCAGTATATGACAGCCACTTGGAGGTTGGAAGGAGAGTGGATACGGACAGAATGTACCTAGAAGAAGGGAGGGTAGAGGTGGGATTGGGTTGAAGGAGCATTTGTTAGAAAGGAGAAGACTCACCCCTCCACCATGTCTACTGCCAAGGCGAGGAGTGTGGGTGAAGTGAAGGCTATCGTAACACAGCGCAGCCTGTGAGGCTGTGTCGGAGGGTGTCAGCCATGTTTCGGTGAGGCCCAGGAAGGATACATTGCTAGAGGTGAAGAGGTTGTGGATGACGTAGAGCTTGTTGCAGACGGAAGGGCATTCCAAAGTGCTCCAGAGGGAGGGCCCGGTGGAGTGGAGGGTCAAAGGGATGGGTTTTAAGTTGCTGCGATTGCAGTATTTTTTAGTAGGTGGTGAGTGATAGGAGGGAGAATTCGTGGGTATCAGCTGTGGCGGTCCAGGATTGGGAGATATGTTGCCAGCAGTAAGGAGAAGCAGAGAGAGGGAGAGGAGGTGGGAGAAGGAGAGTTTGTTTTGTGTTTTAGTAGGAGGGAGCAGGACTGCAGATGAGGTCAGGTGAGGAGGTAAGAGGGAAGGTGAGAGAATTATATGTTTGGAGAGTGTCTGGATTAGTGGAACAAAAACTGTAAGGGCATAGTAAAAGAGTAAATAGTTAATAAATAGTTGTAGCTTTTACCGTAATTCTGGTCAGTTCTGGAACATTTGTTATATTTCAGCTCGGCACTTAGGAGGCACTTGAGAAGATGCATGTAAAGACCAAGGTCAGCAAAGACCTACTGATCCAATTTTATATACCTTTACTTGCATATGAAAGATACCGGGTGAAAACAGGAAGGAGGAACCAGAGGGAGACCGGACACACAATCAAGGCAATGGGATAGATTAAGGGACGGGAGATAATAAGAAAAGCTTGGTAGTTGCACAGCAGGGGATTGAAGCCAGAGACGTACCAAAAGACAGATTAATAAGTGTAAATTCAGATCAATGGATATGAGGTATATTCTGTTCAGCAAGAAGACATGCCGGTGGATGAGACAGATGGGTGGTCAGATCAAGGTTTGTGCGGCTTTGGAGGATATATACTGTAGAATTACATTTCTGGTATATTTCTGCTGTGCACATCTAAACTATTTTCTAATATACTTGCATTAAAAATTCCCTACCGTTACCTAACTACACGATCTAACTGTTTTTGTATTATTTTTTTTTCACTTCCTTTTTGATGACCCTTCGTTTGAGATCCCAGTGCATGCTGTGATACTCAGTGTCATCAGGGGGCAGAAGCTGCGGCCTCTTCCACAGCCCCAGCTCCAGCCCCCTTCTTGAAACAAAGCGTCATCAGTAATGCTAGTTTCACGGGTGGGCCTACACACTGCGCACTGTGCGATGTGCACAATGACATTCTGTTGCCGGCTCAGATGAGCAGTAATTAGCCGTTAACAGAATGCTGTGTCAGAAAACCCGGTCCGCAGAAAGACCAGCATCGCCCCACAAGTGATGGCGCTGGTCTCTGCACACAGAGTATTCTGACACTGCGCTCTGTTGTTGGCTTGTTACTTCTGATCTGAGCCAGCAACAGAAAGCGCACTGTCATTGTGCACAGTGTACAGTGAAGAGCCCAGCCCCTGATGACACTCTGATGCATGTTGAGAATCCCAGTGTAATAAATCCCTATGCTCTGAGATTTGCAAATGAAGCATCCTCAGAAAGGAAGTAAGAAAAAAATAAATGAAAACTGTTAGTGTAGTAAGGAAAGGATAGGGACTTTATAATGCAAGTGTATGAGAAATTAGTTTAGATTATGGCACTAAATAGATGGGGATTTAGGATGATAATGACTTTCGCCTTTGGACTACCCCGTTTCATATAAATGTAACATGTAGTCTGAGTCTGCAGTCCCTACTTCTCACTAACCTTCCTTTATGTAGCAAGAAGTAAACTAATAGAAAATGATGGCCTGTCTGATCTGACAGTCATACTCTATACTCTAAATATTTGCTGTATGCAGTGTAATAAAAGCAATATTAGTTTTAGATGTTTGTCTAAAACAATAGTTCAACTAGTCCTTCATGTTCTTAAATGTGTGTGTAGGATGCTAAAATGTGAATTCCCTCTACAGATCTGGATATCTAATGGAGGCCTGGCTGATATTTTTACTGTATTTGCAAGGACAGAAGTTGTAGATGCGGATGGAGCCACTAAGGATAAAATCTCAGCCTTTATTGTGGAGCGTGCTTTCGGAGGTGTCTCTCATGGAAAGCCTGAAGATAAGCTAGGAATCAGAGGATCAAACAGTAAGAACAATCCTCCCTCACCAGTGCCATGTGTTGGGGTCCAATACATAAAACAATTTACCCCATTTTTCTGACTTAAAACACTTTAAATCACAATTTTTTTTTTGCAATCTTTGGCCCTTTCACGACAGTATCGGCCAACCCTGACAAAAGGGCCACTGTTCATGTGAATAGAGCTCTGGTTCACATGTGTGACAATCGCTCTATTCATGATCTATAGGAACGGTGGTCACAATGGGTTCTCCATAGAAGTAAATGGAGCGGTGATCTTGCATACATGCAAGTAGTTGTATCACACAGGAACCTCCATTCTATTGACCTTTTCGCAAGGATATATTTATTACCCATCATGTGCATAAATGATGAATGTCATTGGTGGCATAACCCACTTTGGTGCCAAAATTGGCTGCCAAAACAGGGATTTCTAGAGCCTTGAGTTATGCTGCTGTTCATGCTCCTACAGTAGCCCGTACCTGGAGTGTATGTTAACCACACAGGAGTCTATAATGGTAAAGAATGGATGATTTACCAGTTGCAGCATGGCAGGGCTGTAACATCCCAAACATTACAGCATGTATTTTACAAAATAACTTTAGTTTGACTAGTGTTGAACAAGCAGGGAGAATCCAGCTTTTAAGTAAATCTCCAATGATCATAGTATTCCTCAATCCAAAATCTGTGCAGATTAATTTGTCATCTGATTTTAATACAGGTTAGAGCTTTCTTTTCTCATAAAACGATCCAAATCCTCTGCATAGACCTAGATTCAAAACATAACATTTTGGCTTCCTGTAGCCACCACTAGAGGGAGCACACTGCATACTGTCTTTTTATTGAGCTCAATGTGGGTCCGTATGCAGGAAGCTCCCATGCTCCCTCCAGTGGTGGCTTTTTGAAATAAAATGTTTTAAATCCATGTCTGTTTCATGTAAATAGAAGCCCTACGGGTTCAGATATGCAGTTTATATTAAGTGTTGTACAGTTAATGTGATGTGTGGTCCTCTTCTCATATGTTTAAATTATCTTGCAGCCTGTGAGCTCCATTTTGAGAACACAAAGATCCCTATTGAGAACGTCATCGGTGAAGTTGGAGGAGGTTTTAAGGTGAGTTGTTGTTACATTTTATAATAATAGAACTCTTTTATATAGCAGCAATATATTCCTTAGCAATGTACAATATTTGGAACTTTCCATACTTGTATGGGTTATCAGACTATCATTCATTCTCCTCCATGCTGGGTATCCATAATGTTATCATTTACAACCTCTGCTCTCTTACTGATATTTTTATTTATTTCTTTTACTCGCTTATATAGGGCCATTAATTCCACAGCTCTTTACAGAGACATTATAATCAATATCTGTATATTTTTCAGGTTGCTATGAATATTCTGAATAGCGGGCGCTTCAGTATGGGCAGTGCCTCAGCTGGAATGATTAAGAAGCTGATAGGTAACACGACTTTTTCTTACATCGGCTTTTTCCCCCGTTTGTCATGTCGTGTTTCTAAAAAGTGCAATGATAGTTTTTGGAAGAAGACCAAGCAGAAGAAAGTATTTAAATGGAACCTGTTAGGTGATTTACTTTGCACAAATCCGCAGCATGATTGCTGCCAGCCATACTAGCCTCACAAACGCTCGAGAATATTTTCTTTGAAGACTAATCTGGCTGAGCTCCTGGCCGGCTCTTCCCAGCACTGCTGCAGGTGATTGACAGGTCTCTCCCTATGTACACACACGTGAGAGACTGTCACCTGCAACAGTGCCGAAAAGAGCCGGCCCGCTTTGCTTACAGTATGCTTTTTCTAATACACCAGTGCATTTCAGAGAATGATATACCTGACTTCTGTCTTTCCCCCTGACTGCAATTCATGCAGCCCACAGTTTGGGTAAAATGATCTGCCTGACAGGTTTGCTTTTTAAGGACATGATTCCTTAAAATAAAAGGCCCACAGCTTGTGGGAGATCCTCTTATGACTTGTCAGGTGTCTCAAAACCTGTGTGGATCCTGATCAGTACCCAGATCGATAACCACATTCTTACAGACAGAAGCTATGAGCGGGCGAAGATCTGCGCTATAATTTTACTCCACTTTACCAGCTTGAATTATGACAAATCTGTCATTGGTTTTGTGCTGATAAAGACTGTAAAAGAATACCAAGCCCAGTGATTGGCTGCAGTGGTCACTCGCGGTAAACATGACAGCACCTCTGCTGCTAGGTCAACAAAGACTAGAGGAAGTGGCAGAGAGGTAGTGATTGAGTAGCCAAGGGTAAAACTGATTTTATGACTTCTAGATCGAGCAAGTCTGTGCTCTAAAACGTTAATAATTTTGTGTTTTATGTTTATTTCCTATCTATATATATATATATATATATATTATTCGATTTTTTTTTTTAGGCCCTTTAGGGAACTTGTACCTGTGATTGTTCCTAAGGGGCCTAAAAAATATAGAAGAAATCATGGTGCGAGGCTACGGCAGGATCCGGGCACTAAGAAAATGTCTGTACCTCCTATCCTTTTCACTACGGTGGACTTCGGGAAAATGGCCACCGGAGGCGGCGCATGCGCAGATTGAGCCGAGATCTCAGTCTGCTCATGCTCTGTTTCCAGCGGCCATTTTTCCAAAGTCCACCATAGTGAAAAGGATAGGAGGTGTGGGGACTCTGCAGACATTTTGTGGAAGCCTGGAGCCTGCTGTAGCCTCGCACTGCCAAACACCCCCTCCTCCCAGCCCGGGGTCCGCAGCATCACCCCACTCCTGCCGCCACCGCCAGCTTCCTGCAGCAGCGACCCTGCCTCTTGGGACCTCGCTGCACTGCAGCCGCGCCCCACCCCCATACACTTGTATACTACATTCGGATTATAAGACACCTCCATTGGAAAAAGTGTTTTATAATCCCCAAAAAAAGTGTTTGTATTTTGGTTTCATTGAAAAATGTTCATTATTTTGCTTTTAAAGGCTTTGTTTCCAAATTCAACTTTGGTGTGTGGTCATAAATCAGCTGAGAGGAGCTCTGACAATGATAGCTAAAACAGTTCTAAACTCTCCCATTGGACAGTCAGAACGAGCTCACTGATGGTTTCTCAGTAAACCCATTCTGCAACCATCAATAGACAGCTCAACTCAGAGGCTATAGAAGGGAAATGGTACATAGATTTTAATGAAACCTAATTACAAAAAATATTTTTATCCAAAAATAAATGCATTTAAGAAAAAAAATAAAATGTTACCAGTGGTGTACAACCCCTTTCAACTTAGAAAATAATCACTACCGTACTTGGTAACCTATTGTTGGAAGAAGTGAGCTCTGTGATGTTTGGGTTTCTCATGTTTGGTCTAATATTTTTTCTTGTGATACCAAATGTTGTTAAATTATGCGTTACCATGTCACATTGTTTTATTAAACATTTTTTTATGTGCTGTAGAAATGACAGCGGAATATGCCTGTACGAGGAAACAGTTCAACAAGAAGCTCAGCGACTTTGAACTAATACAGGTAATTCCTCATTATTCTATGACCGTACATATGACAATAGTATGGCTTCATCTGGACTATGGGGACAGCTGCAATCCACACTGACTACGGCGGATCGAGTGTCTCCGGCTCTAGGTGTCTGTCTATCTAGATCTCCTACACTAATCTGGGGTTGTCACAAGACAGCTGCCTCCCAAAGTCTCTTTCTATGTGGGAATATGTGCGTCTTTATGGCAGCCGTTGTAGAATCTGTTTACTGATCCGCCTATTGCAGCTTTAGCCCGGGGAATGTCAAAAAAAGCAAAATTATTATTATTTTGCACATGTAGAAATTGCCTTTATTGCATTATATTAAAGGGGTTGTCTAGGCTTTACCCAGTGACTGCAGACTTTTGAATTGTGATAGCATGCGATGCACACACTGTCAGGATGCCCCGGTATTGCCAGTGCGAGCGGACTCGTAACCAGATATTTCCGACTAGACTAGATGTATCAGACGTCTCTCAATTAACTTCCATTGAAAGAGGCAGCGTACATCTAGTCTGCACGATACCACAAGTATGCAAAGTGCATACATGTGGTCATGTGACTGCTCACTTGCGCTGGCAATGATAGGGAATCCTGACAGTGTGTGCATCGCACTATATCACAATTCACACTGCCAGGATGCCCCAGTATTGCCAGTGCGAGTGATCTCCTGACCAGATGTTTCCGACTTCTCTCAATTCACTTTCATTGAGGGAGAGCGCACCCATTTAGTCTTTGCGAGACCACAAGTAAGCAAAGTGCATACATATGTTCATGTGACTGCTCGCTCGCACTTGCAGTGCCAGGGAATCCTGACAGTGTGCACATCGCACGCTATCACAATTCAGAAGTCTGGAGTCAGATGGGGTGACTGCAGACTTGTGTGTGAAGCCTGGACAATCCCTTTCAGTGTCTAATGTTGTACTTACTATATTTTTCACCTGGATCAGACAGATTGCAACCCTTATGTATTGTGTGTGTTACAGATGTGAATGTACACACCTTTTTATGTCTTTTTTTTTTTTCTATTTGTAAGAAATTTTAATTTTTCGTTTCTTTAGGAGAAATTTGCTCTCATGGCTGAAAAGGCCTATGTAATGGAAAGCATGGCGTACCTCACAGCTGGTATGATGGACAGGCCAGGGTTTCCCGATTGCTCAGTTGAAGCCGCCATGGTTAAGGTAAGTTTGGAATATGGGAATCCCTTCTTACTACACAAAATACTGCTTCCAAAAGAAAACCATAAAAATCATTACTGGATCTGCCGTCTGTGCCATTTATATGGAGAGGAAGAAATTGTGTGACATATCGTCTCATTCATTAGGATTTCATAAAGTAAATCTACGATTACAAGCAATGTCATTAAAATGATAGTCCTCCCTAAAATCCTACATGTTCTGGTACATTCAGCCTCCATAGTCCCACAAAAGGTCTTCGCATGATCGACTCCCATTTAGCATCCTTCAGATGGGGCTCAAACTGAAGCTGACCGCTCTCCAGAGGCCCAGGGATGAGGCTGGCGCGGCACTCCAGGACTTCTTATACTACTTAGTTGGCCAACTTCGCTTTCTACAACACTGAATAACAGATAATCATTTGCCTAATTCTGAACACCAGTCTTCAGAGTCTATGGGGGTCTTGAAGGCACCAGAGAAATACTCATGCTTCTTCTTGCCAATTCACAGATTTGCAATTTAAGTGTGGAGAGCCACCAAAAAGATTTTTCAATTCAAGGACATAGCCGCTGAGTCCTCCTTATGGCATAACAGTGCTCTTCCCGAATTACTACATTCCCAAGATGCCCAGTTTTGGTTAAACGTAGGGGTAAAGACTCTGGCATAGGTATACAAGTATATTCAGGGAGTTCTTGTTTCCTTTGATCAATGTCAACAGTTCTATAAAATCCCCACACATGCTTTCTTTAGGTATCTGGAACTAAGGGACCCAATTCCCAGACATTGGAAATATTTTTATATCCTCATACCCCCTGATAGGAATTATAAGGAGCCAGGGACACAAGGGGCTGATCTCCTGCTCCTCATCACCATTATTGGTTAAGGACCGTAATACCCTCCCTATCAGAGGAGGAGATAAAGTAAATGTGAGGCATATTTTTGACTGTGTGTTAAAAAATAAATAAAATCCAACGCAGCTGCATTCAATGACAACTTTCTAGTGTACATTGGCTTGTGGCCCAATCGTTAGACAAGTTCCAGGGCTGGCTCAAAAAGGAAAAAAATATATAATTTTTTTTAATGCACAAATACTACTTGTTTCAATTTTTGCAACTTTTTGGTACCATACAGCGAATGCCGCTTGGCAAATCTAACTGCAGTTAAAACCACGAGTTTACATCCACTATATAAAAAGACACATTTGCAGGTTTTTCTCAATATCTGACATGAAATCAGAATAAACCTTTCCCGTTTTAGGTCAATTAGAATTACCATCATTTTTAATATTTGCCAAATGCCAGAATAATGAGAGAGAGCTAATGTTTTAAGGCATTTTTATTACTTACTGCAAAGTCAAAAGTTTACATACACTGAGATTACTATGCCTTTAAACAATTCAGGACTGCCCATTTGATGATGTCATGTGTTTGGAAGGTTTTTTGTCAACATCTGAGTTAATTAGAGACACACCTGTGGATGTATTTTAATGCACACCTGAAACACAATGCTTCTTTGTGTAGCATCATGGGAAAGTCTAGAGAAATCAGCCAAGATATCAAGAGAATTGTGGACTTGCACAAGTCTGGCTCATCCTTGGGTTCAATTTCAAGATACCTGAAGATGCCTCGTTCATCTGTACAAAAATTGTATGCAGGTACAAACAAGATGGGAATGTCCAGCCATCATACCACTCAGGAAGGAGACTGGTTCTGTGTCCCAGAGATGAACTTGCTTTGGTCCGACATGTGCATATCAACTCAAGGACAAAAGCAAAAGACCTTGAGGAGAAGAAGCTTGGAAGCCTAAGAACACCATCCCAACTGTGAAACACGGGGGTGGCAGCATCATGTTATGGGGTTGTTTTGCTGCAGGAGGGACTGGTGCACTTCACAAAATAGATGGCATCTTTAGAAAAGAAGATTCTGTGGCAATACTGAAGCAACATCTCAAGACATCAGCCAGAAAGTTAAAGCTTGGGCGGAAATGGGTCTTCCAAGTGGACAATGTTACCATTTTGGCGGTATGCTTCAGGTCAAAGTGGCTTAAGGATAACAAAGTCAATGTTTTGGAGTGGCCATCACAAAGCCCTGATCTCAATCCTATTGAAAATTTATGGACAAAGCTGAAAAGGCAGGTGCGAGCAAGGCGACCTACAAACCTGGATCAGTTACACCAGTTTTGTCAGGAGGAATGGGCCCACATTACGATCAACTATTGTGAGAAGCTTGTGGAAGGATATCCTAAACGTCTGACCCAAGTCATTCAGTTTAAGGGCAATGGTACCAAATACTAATGAAATGTATGTAAACTTTTGCCTTTGCAGTAAGTAATAAAAATGGCTTAAAACATTCTCTCTCACTCATTATTCAGGCATTTGGCAAATATTAAACATTATGGTAATCCTAATTGACCTAAAACGGGAAAGGTTTATTCTGATTTCATGTCAGATATTGAGAAAACCTGCAGATGTGTCTTTTTATATAGTGTATGCTAACGTCTGGTTTCAACTGTATATAGAGGACTGTTGAAGAGCTTTTATGTTTCTGCAAGCGTTGAATTTGAGGGTCTCTAAGGCTGTAAAAATTCTGTAAAAAAAACAAAACAAAACTGATGTGGCGGCAGGAAAAAAGCGTACATTTCTGTCATGTTTTTACATTCTTTTTGGATGCAGCGTTCTCCCCACAGATTACTATGGAAAATCTGCAATGAAAAATTTAAGCAACGTGTGCATGAGATTTCAGAAACCGTATTCACACTGCTGATACTAGGAAATCCTTCAGTTTGTGACAAAACTGGACTATAAAAATGTGACAAAAACACAACGTGTGCACTTACCCGAAGTCCTTTGTATGGCTGGAGAGTTGGACACACTTAAGCCCTTTACATCTTAGGAGAATGGCTGTCTGGTGGAACTATGTCATAAGCTATCCACAAGAGCTGATAACGTCTTAATCAGTGGGGGTCCGACTGCTGTGTCCCTACACCGACTGACAGAAATGGGCTCTTTCATCCCTGTTAGAATGGACCGGCGGAGTGCTTGTTGGATCGCCCTCCATTCATTCTCTATGGGGCTGTCAAGAAAAAAGCCGAGCGCAACTCTCGGCATTCCCATAGAGGATACATGGAGCGGCTGTCTAATGGGGATAAAACTGCCCCACTAAGATCATCGGACCCCCATGGATCTAGAAGTTGTCACTTAGCCTGTGGATAGGTGATAACTTCTTTTCACCCACTATTCCTTTAGTTAGTGCTTTTTCTGGAAGCCTAAAAATACAGAAAACGCACAACAGATATTTTTGTTTTGTTCACAATTTATTTAAACTCTACATTTGGGGCACCCCAAATACTAACAGCGATCCTTTCTTGTGTTAGGTGTTTAGCTCTGAAGGGGCATGGCAATGTGTCAGCGAGGCGCTGCAGATCCTGGGGGGCTTGGGATATATGAAGGATTATCCATACGAACGCTATCTACGTGACAGCCGCATTCTTCTTATTTTTGAGGTGAGTGTTCTCAGGCTGCATTATTTATACTGGACATTTACCTCTTGAGACGTCAAGGCCGTGCACAGGTTAACATTGTAGGTTTTATTGTACAGTGTTTAAGGAGGTAAAATTGCAAAATGTTTGAAAAACCTAGCAACTTTGCTTTGTGATTCTGAATGTATCCCCTTTGTTTCAGGGAACTAATGAAATCCTGCGGATGTATATTGCCCTCACAGGGATGCAGCATGCAGGAAAGATTTTAACTGGTAAAATAAAGTAAGTGAAATATTAGTAATTGTCTCAATCATCAATTACTTAGCTTGTTTTCACCAGACCACCCCTTTATCACCTATCCATTGGATGGGTGATGGCTTATTGTTCGGTGAGGGTCCGATTGCTAGGACCCACAGTGATCGGCAGAACGACACATTTTTATTCTGATTCGGCACTTAAATCCTCGTTATAAATGGCACGACAGGTCTGATGCCGATCACGACTCCATTAATTCTCTATGGGGCTGCCAGAAATAGCCATGTGCAGCGCTCAGCAGCCCCATACGGGATGAATGGTGTCCTGGTTGCACATGCACACTGCCGTTCCATTATATAACTGGAATAATAGATGCCAATTGATGCAGGTCCCAATGGTCTGACCCCACCAAATTAATAAGTTATCACCCATCCTGTTGATAGGTGATAAAGGGGTTGTACAGTGAAACAAGTTTTAGTCTGGCACTTGCATATGCAGATTTGGTCAGAATTTTGGATATTTAAAAAAAAAAAAAAAACTAAATCAAACATGGAAAATCCTTGAAGAGGCTCCTTCAGACGTCTGTGGATCTCTTACCACAATGCACAGACTGGTCGTCTCCCAACCCGAATGTGACAGCCTCTTAGCAATGCTTGAAGTTGTCGGGAGACCCACGGCCAGTCCGTGATTAGGCCGATTTGCACAGATATCTGAATGACCCCAAGTAGAATTTGTGCATAGTCAGTAATATGGATTATACTACAATCCTGTCTGCAGTCTTCCTATGTGATGTGTATAATGTCAATGGTCTCCTTTGTATCAGGGAATTAAGGAAGGGGAGTCTTTCCGTGGCCTTAGAACTTATCGGCAAAAAATTGGGCAGCT